>NC_051863.1:164216274-164560024 GCF_015732765.1 Culex quinquefasciatus | reverse complement strand
AAAACTTGCCAAATTTCAAGGATTTAACTCTCATCAAAATATTGGAGTCAAGTAAAAAGAAACCATTTTTAATAAGGTTTAACAGCATTCAGATCTCAGGATCACTGCAAAGCAACTAACTTCTTACAAAAAGAAGCTTCTTTCACATCAGGTTCCTTTGAATTTCCTATACACAAAGCTAAATTCGTTCGCTTCGTTTCGTTATTTTTTGCCTCACCCTTCGCGTCGAAACCACCGTTCCGGATACGACGCCGCCAGTGAAACCACTCCCAATTTTTTCGTCCCATTTCGGGACAAGCAAAAAGAGTCCTGTGCCAGAGGGAACGGAGAGGTACCCACCCCATTTGGTTCAATATTAGCATATTTTTATGCGCTTCGGCGAAACCTTGTCCCGTTAGAGGACGAACAACGGAACGGGGGTTGGTTTGAGGAAGATATTCACCAGAAAAAGGATTCCCTGAGGAGTCGTTTCGGGGTTCGGTTCAACTTTTAGTCTCTTTTTCGGTTTATTTTATGAACGAGATTATCTTTTGTGTCTTACGGTGGCGTCTTGAAGATAATGGAACTTTTGCAAGCTATAGGGGTAGTAAAAATGGGAATTTATGGCGAACGGGGGGATTTGCTCTTTGTGGGGTTAGGTTATCAATTTTAATATAAGGCTATAATAAGGTTGACATCTTGCTTCGGTACACGAAACCCAGGAATAAACTGTGTACATTAATGAGAAAATCCCATTAAATCTAGCTGTCAGAAGAAGTTGGAGGATCAAGCGTAAATTTTAATGATATATTATTAGAATTGATCCAGGCATAATTCCATTTTCAGCCTAGAGGTATTCCTAATTAAAAAGTATCTTATTTCACTTTCATGCAATTTTTTTCTTAAATTTCTCCTTAATGTAACCTTTGAGAATTTTCATGTTTTTTTATAAATTGTAGATTGTAGATCTTATTAAATAAAAAAATATACTAAACAAAGAACATAACCAAACCGGTTCGAACGAAATCCACAACTGGATTAAATCGGTCTTTAAATTTGCATTCCGATACGTATTTTGAACAGAGCTATCAAACCGTCTTCAAATCGGCATTACATCGTGGGAATCAAAACCTGCCTTCCAGCATGTCCCATATAAAGCAAAAACTAGTTCCAAAAAGGATACTTTTCTACCCAAAACAAGCCCATCAAAAACTGACCACTGCTAAAAACTTGTTGTCAGAGTCCGTAAACCGGACACTTCTGCTGACCATCGTGTCGGACGCTTTCTTCCAAGAAAGCAGCAAAAGGGTGCAAACAAATTAAAAGGGGTTCTGTGGGAAATCGAGCCTTCTTCCTCAAGGGACTAAACCCTGCTCTACATTCTTCTTTCCCTCACGTCCACAGGTCCAGGTAAACACCCCGGCCCAGAAGGAGCTGCTCCGCGGGGACATCATCACCAAGATCGATCAGTACGATGCGCGCGACTTGACGCACCACGACGCCCAGAATCTGTTCCGCGATGCCGGCAACGAGATCAAGGTGACGATCCGCCGCGACGACCAGGTGGCGCTGCACCAGAGCGCCCACGCCGAGAACGGGGGCCGGCTGTCGGCCGCGTCGTACAGCCCGGCCACGCTCAGCCCGGTTCCGCCGGCGCACAGTGCCCAGCCGTTCCGTCCGTACGAGTCGCAGCAGGAGCAGAAGCCCCAGCCGCATCAGAACTTCCCGCCGCCGGATCCGACCCCGATGCTGCCGAGGTATTCAAAGTTTATTTTGTATTTTCACTTAATACACTCAAACCCCGATGGTTTGACACCAGCTGTTGTCAAACGAACGGGGTCATTTTTAGTTTGACACCCATTTTACACAGGATTCACACACACTACCAAACGTTTGTTATGATAGTGTGAGTGGACGCTGTGTAAAAAGTGACAGTACGTCACTTTTTAGTTTGACTTTGACCAACCAACGGGGTACAAACTAAAAAAGTGTCAAACGAAAAAGTGACCATCCTCCGGGGGTTGAGTGTATAAACAAATATGTTAAAGGGGTAATTCTAAGCCATCTCACACAGCAGTTGAATCGACCTGATCACGAAGCCTTATTTTTCGATTTCTTGCGACGGAGGAGCGATACGACCCCTTCCATTTTTGAACATTTAAGTGTTGAACTTAAGTGAAAATAGGCCTATTTTCCATATTTTGCAGCCTGAAATGGTTATGATTTGAAGAGGCATCGAAGCAACTGCTGTGTGAGTTGGTGGAGAATTACCAACCTTACTAAACATCTTGTTCAAACAAACTAAAACCATTTTATTCGACATTTCAGAGTTGCCTCACCGCTGCCCCACGGTCCCCATGCCTACGCCGCGGCCTTGGAGCACCCGATGGAGACGTTGCCGCACACGGTGTTCCCGAAGCTGGACGCTTCCGGCGCGTACCAGCTGCCCAAGAGTCCGTACCCACCGGCGGCTCCCGGTTACGAGGAGGGTGCCAACGAGGCGATTACCAATCAGGTTTGTGCGAGACTCGTGCAGTTTCTTGGGACAAATCATCTCATCTTGAGAAATTTATAAACTATAGAGTGATTGGCTTAGACCATACCGAAGGTCGAGAGTGTTTTGCGGAAGGAATTAATGCTTCGGAATCTGCATACAATCTCGATTCCGGAAGAAGTAATTGTTCTGAAACGAGGCGTGAAATTACTTCGAGCCTTCTAATTCGTGTATGTGAGTGTGTGTCCCCTTAAAATTGACTGTTTGTGAACTTGTGTCGTCCTTAGGAAAAAAACATTCAAAAAACAAATCGTTGCCAGATATCTCAAAGGTAGCAAACGCCGGAACCGCAGATAACCTCCCAAAACGGAAGCCATCTTGCGCAAAACTTTTATTCTCGTATGAAAGTATGCAGAGCATCCTGCCGGTACACCCTCACTAACAAAAATCTTCGCGTTTAGTACACGCACACACCTCAACGAAGACGGTCCCACCCCCTAGGAAAGTTATTCAGCGTGTCGTATCCTGCGGATGGAACAATCCCGCACCCCTGCTTGTTTTACTTGGTTGAAAAGTTTTAAATTACTTTTTTGAATCGATTCCACCACCCTTTCATTTCGGAAGAAATTGGAAAGGATTCGTGGAATTAGATCTTTTAGAAGCTATTGATGGTTTTTGAAACAGAGGGTGATTTATTTCTTTATTTTATCAATTTTATGTTTAAAATTTTATTTAAAAAAATGAACTGATTTTAGTTTTGGAATAGTATTTACCATATTTACCTAAAAAGTAGTAAATCAGCAGCGTGTAAAAGGCCTGGGCGTAAAAAAATTAAAAAATTAATTTTGCATTATTCAATTAAATTTTATGTAATATTAAACACAGAAATATGTAGTCCACCAGTCAATGTAGAACGAAATGTCAAGCTTCAATAGGCTTTTAACCTTTCTTTTTTCGGTCTGATAGCCGAGCGGGCTAAGGCGCCAGTCCTTTCTGTGACTACTCCCTAGTAACATTTTTAAACTTACAGGTTTTATCATGGTTCTGAAAACCCTCATACGGCCTAAATAGGCTTTTATGGCCTACTTAAAACCTAGAATGTTACTAGGGCTGGGATTGAATCCTGTCGGCTGCCAGTTTTTTTTCTTGAGTGTACGAAAATTGTATATGCAGCGTGTAACATTAAGTGACTTTTCTTAACAGAGTGATGTGCATGCTTTTGTATGCGATTTCACCATCGGATCGGAGTGTACACAGAAAAAAAATCAATTCCCGTAATCGTGAATTAAGTTCACGAATGTGAGATCCACGAAGGAATTTATTCATGAGTATGGTGCATTTGCACCATAAACGTGAATATATTTCTTCGTGGTTCTCATAATCGTGAACTGACTTCACGGTTTCGAGAATTGATTTTTTTCTGTGTAATATCTTTTTTAATCATTGTGTTTTCTAACTTTTACAAAGTACATCAATCTTTTTTTAAGTTTTAAATAATGTTCTTATAGGGCGACCAAAAACGATAAATACAGTGGACTCCCTCGTTGTCGAGAAAGGGAGTTATCAAATTATAGAATGAAAAATCAAAGCAATCTTCTGTACTTACCTAATAGTCAGGATACTGTGTATTTGAAAAAAAAATGTGTACATTTTGGGACAATTCGAGGTTACACTTTTTCCAATTCTGTTTCATTTGCATTTGAATTGAATTTTCACGATTTTTTACCCGAAATTCTGTGGAATCACGATAAATTTAATATTTCTCTATCCAATACACTGAATTCATTACATTTTTCAAATATTTTTTCCAGTGAGCTCAAGTAATTTTGTCAAACATGTTGTGTTAATCCAATTAGTGCAAAAATTATATCATTTAATCAACTTGTCAACACAAATTCAAATTGAACTGTAAATTGCTACTTAATTTTGATCGGGTTTTGTCAATGAAAATTTGAAGATTTTATTTATGTTTTTATTACTCCCTGATTTTATTAGATAATTTTGAAGACACCAACTGTTAAAAGTATTTTTATTGATTAAAAACGTTACTTGATCCACTTTAAAGTGGTTGGTGCCTTCTTCGAATTCATAAAGTGAACAAACGGCCCAAAAAAAGTGCTTATGATCTCTGATAGGGTTGTCAGATCATCAACCTTTTGGGCTCGTTGGAAACGCCTGTTAAATACCTTACAAAAAAATGTATAGCATTGCGGATTTTCTTACAAAGCCACCCTTTTCACAATCTTCCGGACTTTAGCCGGAATCATTTTTTCAGCATAACTTTTGAAGTTTACTTCAAAGTTTATAGATAGTAACTTGACTCTAAGACGGATCGAATGAGACTAATCGACGAGATAATCGAGTGCAACTATTTTGATCAACATCCAACCACACACACAGACATTTGCTCAGTTTTTGATTCTGAGTCGATATGTATACACAGCAAAAAATCCGATGGTGAAATCGCATGCAAAAAAAACGAAACACAAAATTTCGTCAAAAAATACACTTAATATGCAGTGTGTAATATTAAGTGTTTTTTTTGACGAAATTTTGTGTTTTGTTTTTTTTGCATGCGATACAATTTTTGTAAACACAAAAAAATAGTTGCAAACGACGGGATTCAAACCCTGCACCAACAGTACGGACTGGCGCCTTAGCCCGCTCGGCCATATATGAACTTGACATTTCGGTCAAGTAGGTTTGCCATACTAATGGGCTGCATATTTCAGGGTGTTATATTACATACAATTTCATAAAATAATGCAACATTTTATTACACCCCCATTTTTTGCTGTGTACGTGAATGTGGGTCTACGAGGTCAAAATTCGAAGTTCATTTTTGGAGTGATTTTATAGTCCTTTCCCCATTGAGGTGAGGAAGGCAAAAACATCATTTTAGTTTAAGAATATTTAAGTCATATTTGTGCAACTCTCTACGAAATCGGCCGATTTCGACCATTTTTATTTTTTGTATTTTTTTTATTTGACTTAAACTTTGTGGGGGCCTTCCCTATGACCAAATAAGCTATTTTGCGTCATTGGTTCACCCATACAAGTCTCCATACAATTTTGGCTGCTGTCCATACAAAAATGGTATGTAAATATTCAAACAGCTGTAACTTTTGAGTGAATTTTCTGATCAATTTGGTGTCTTCGGCAAAGTTGTAGGTATTGTTGAGGACTTTTGAGAAAAAATAGGTACACGGAAAAAATGCAGATTTTTTAATCAACTTTTCTTTCACTTAAATTCAATTTCCAAAAATAAGTATTTTTTTGATTTTCGAGATTTTTTGGTATGTTTTAGGGGACAAAAATCCGCAACTTTTGAGCCATAAAGAAACATGGTCAAAAAATCTGCCGCCGAGTTATGATTTTTTGAAAAAATAGTGATTTTTGGAAAAAAATCGAAGTTTCATGCAAAAACAAGTTTGACATAATTTTTTAATGCAAAATTGAATTTGCAATCGAAAACTACTTTACAGATTGTTTTATAAAGGGCTCCGTTTTCAAGATATAGCCACCGAAAGTTTGATTTTAGCGAAATATTTGCAGTTTTTAAATTTTTAAAAATAGTGACCATGAGTGACCATTTCTAAAAATATTTTTTTTGAAAAGTTCGCTATAAAATTGTCTAAGAAACGTTGAAGATTGGACCTCGGGTTGCTGAGATAGAGCCGCTTTAAGAAAAAGAAACACGAAAATTGGAGTTTTCTAAGTCTCACCAAAATAACCCACCATTTTCTAATGACGATATCTCAGCAACTTATGGTCCGATTTTCAATGTTAATACATGAAACATTCGTGAAATTTTCCGATCTTTTCGAAAAAAAATATTTTGAAAACTATTAAATCAAGACTAACATTTTAAAAGGGCCAAACATTGAAAATTACGCCCATTCAAAATGCTAGTCTTGATTTAAAAATTACAACGGAAAAATGAGATAATATATTTTAAAGGAAATTTGAGCCATTTTTTCATTTAATTCATTTGTATTTTTTAAATCACACCTTTTTATTGTAGTAGTCATATAAACCTTATAAGGTAAAATCTTCAATGTCGGGAAGAAATATTATTATTTCCAATTCTCTAGAATGAATCGTTCTTCAGAAATGTTTATAATTGATGTTTTACAAAAAATATTAAATAATAGAATTTTATATGGGAATAATAATTCTAGAGTGATATCTTCAAATCATCCAATCATCAACCTTCAAAGTTTCAAGCCTTCAAATTATGTATAAAGAAGAGTGAATCTTTAATAATTGAAATTCTCATACAATGTTTCTTTCAGTTAAACAACATTCCTGAGAATGATTTAATTTTAGTTGTTTGCTTTCAAGACAAGATTTTTCGAGTTGAAATTTATTGAAAATTTTACAAATTTTACTGTAATTTTCAATGACATTAAAAGCGTAGATTTGAACAATGAAAAATAAACTTTTATATTTAAAATAACTCCTTCTAAAGAAAATCTTCACCTCAAGATGTGGAACAACCATTCCCCGAGAACCGAGAATGCCTTCATGAATAAATTAAATTTCTTCGCCACCAACCGAACCCTTCCTCCGGCAGACTCATCTTCATCTTCATCCTACAAGGGGAAGACAAAGATCCAGGCCATGGAGAAGAAAGAAGAGAGCACGCGCCCGAGGACACGTTCCAAGAGGTTCTTCTCGAGAGCACCAAGGGTTGCCTCAACTATACAAAGTTTTAACAAGCCCACTGCGGAAAAAGATAAATTATCCGCGCGCCATCCGTGGAAGAGGAAATCTCTGGGTTTTTTGCTCGTAATGCTTGCGCGTGTCAGGAAGAGGAACCTTCTTGTTTAGAGGAGTGGATTTATCTGGAGAAGGGGTAGTTTTAATGGGATGTTGGGCGCGTGTCATCTTATGAGGTTGAGAAAGAAGAAAGTAAAGATTTTTGACCATTTCTTTTAAAAATTTTAGAGAAGAAAATGCATACAATACTTTAAAAAATTGCTGGTTTTAAATTCTTAAATTAATTTTCAACAACATAACAAAAAGAAAATCCTATTTCCTACCGACAGTGAAGCACGATTTGGCACACAGTTCACCAGCTTGGTTGAAAGCGGGAAGTGCAAATTTATGCGCGCGAATAAATTGTCACTGGGAGTTTTCTTCACTTCAGGGGGAAAACTCTCGGGAAAATTGTATACACATTGTGTGCCGTTGCTGCTGATGTATTCCGAGCACTCTAGTTCGTGGGCCACAGGAAATCTGGGCGAAAACCATCAAGCATCAGTTTTCTGAGTTAAGAATTAGGGTAGAAATATAAAAAAAAAAATAAGTAAAACAGCTTGATGAAAATCTAAACAACATTTTCATCAAATTTATTCAACATTTAAAAGGCAACAATTGAAGCCCTCACCCTAAATTTACCAAAAAGCAATAGAGGCAGCATCTGGGCGGCGCGAACGTGAAAATCTGTAAAAGCCAAGCAGAAAAGCACTCACCGTCGTCACCGAAGACGACGTCGTCGTTGGCGTTGGAGCTGCTTCAAAGTATTAACAAGCTAAGGGAGCGTTCTTTTATTACGTAACGCGAAAAATCGGACTTTTAGACCCCCTCCCCCCCCCCTCGTAACAAAATTTCCATAAAAATTTCAAAAATTTTGTATTGAGCGTAACACGGCCTCCGACCCCCCCTCCCCCCCTACTGCGTTACGTAATAAAAGAACGCTCCCTAAGGAGAACGTGGCCGGGATGCTGCTGGTGTTTGAAGAAAAGATGGTGCAAAATAGGGTTGGGTGAATAATTATTTTTTTAGAATGGTAAATTAAACCTTTCAAATTTTAAAATTACTACCAAATTAAAGACTGCTTTTGAATGTTAAAATTAAACTGGAAGTCATTTAGAAAAAAAATCACTAATAAGCATATCATCAATTTTGAATTATTTTTTTTAATATCACTATATCTACATAAAAAGTAACAAACCCTATTTCCCACTCCATTCTTCCAACTTTCAAGGATTTGCAAAAGAATCCAATTTCACAGAACCACGTTTCGCGCACGTTTCCTCCACCTAACATCCCACTCGTAATAGCTCCCAGGATTAACGGTTGGAAAATAAGTAACAATATTTATTCGACGCCAGCAGCCTCCAACGCTCGGCAAAAGGCTCAACTTTCCAAAACGTGTGGGCGTAGAAGCCTCGTCGCCATTTTCGGCATCTCCGCCGTCAAAGTTTCCCCGAGCTTGAAACTAATTATATTTGAATATATTATTTCTACTCGGCAACTCGAGTGAAGAAGCCAAAAGCATCTCTGTTCCCCCATCATCTCTTACACCATCGCGTTGATGAAAATGGGGTGGCTCCCACCCCAAAATAGCCACCCACCCCACTTCTAATATCAAGTCTTGGCAAAATCCACTTGCGGGCGCCGTTTGCAAAGTCGAGATTTATTAAATTTATCGAGTTTTGCGAAGAAGCGGCGCGCGGAAACTCCTCCGCAGCGAGTGGCTTTTTTCCACCATCTTGGAAAATCTCGAAAATTACTCGCGCAATTTCCATGGCATTTTCCCTTTTCGTCGGTGTGGTGAGGGGAAGCCCCGCGTAAATGGATGCTTGTTAGCAAATTCCCGGCAAAATATTTCCTATGGCTTTGCGGAGCTTGGTGGTGGAGCTCGAAAACCTCAATCTCTTGTTTGAGGAAATTGCTATCGACGCGAATATTTAAAATGGGGTTTGGGTTAAAAAATTTCAACAAGCTTATTACATTTCTTTGAAAAGTGTTTCGATAAAGTCAGCTTCCAGAAAAATCCTATAGGATTGTTAAACTACCCCTAAAAACCATCCAACCCTCCAACTTTCACGAAAAAACTGAAGAAGCTTCCAGCGAGGGTAACCCCTCTCGATTGCCTACATTTTGGCGCTTTCCTGAAAACTGCTGTAAGGTAACGCTCCATGGAGACGCATGGTGGTTCATTTAAAAAAAAAAACATTTTTGTCTTTGCTGTATGTTTGGAAACCAAAAAAAACATAAGTTGTGTGTACATCTGAGCCTGTGTTTGTCGGATCCAACCAGCTGGCCAGCTTGGACAGCGCGCCAGCGCAACCTAAAAATAAATCCTTGGACGTGCAAAACGCGTTGACTCAAGCTTAAATAAATTTTCACCGCACCGGGGGAAGATAGCGCTGGAAAATAAAACCAAATCGAAAATAATCGAAAGCCAATAAGTTGCTTCATGAATCAAAAAGAGACAGTGTTTTGAACTTGAATCAATTTTTGATCTTTATTTTCAATCCAGGAAAATAATTAAATTTTCAATTTAGTGACTCGCACTTGAGCACTGTTGTTAAATGTTGTTAATTTCATTATCATATTTGAGAAACTAAAATTACAAAGAGTAAAGTTGGAATACGATAAAAAAAATGGTTTGATTTTGAGCAACTCTCTACGAAATTGGCCGATATCGACCCTTTTTTTTTGTATTTTTTGATTTGGCTCAAACTTTGTGGGAGCCTTCCCTATGACCAAAGAAGCTTTTTTGTGTCATTGGTTCACCCATACAAGTCTCCATACAATTTTGGCTGCTGTCCATACAAAAATGGTACGTAAATATTCAAACAGCTATAACTTTTGCGTAAATTTTCTGATCAATTTTGTGTCTTCGGCAAGGTTGTAGATATTGTTGAGGACTATTGAGCAAAAAATATGTACACGAAAAAAAATTGCAGATTTTCGAATCAACTTTTTTTTTCACAAAAACTCAATTTCCCAAAATACGTATTTTTTTTTATTTTCGAGATTTTTTGATATGTTTTAGGGGACAAAAACCCGCAACTTTTGAGCCATAGAGGAACATAGTCAAAAAATCTGCCACCGAGTTATGAATTTTTGAAAAAAATGTGATTTTTGGAAAAATCGAAATTACATGAAAAAACTAATTTGACTTAATTTTTCTATGTAAAATTTAATTTGCAATCGAAAAATACTTCACAGTTTTGATAAAAGGCTCCGTTTTCAAGATGTAGCCACCGAAAGTTTGTATTTAGCGAAATATTTGCAGTTTTTAGATTTTTTAAAATAGTGACCATGAGTGACTATTTCTGAAAATATTTTTTTTTTTTTTAAGAGTTCAGAAAATTGGCTACAAAATTGTCCAAGAGACTTAAAAAACTATTGATTTGGACTATTGGATTACTTTACGTTAAAAAAAACAATTCGATGTAATTTGACAGGTTTTTTTTTGCCATTAGGGTAACCTACGCCGTATTAGAGTGGTTCGAAAAATTGCCTAATTGTCTAACTTTGTACATAGTTAGATTTTTTTGAATACGTTCAAAAAACTGATTTTTAAAGGTTCACTATTTTTTTCTAAAATTGGTCGTACAAGGCGTAGATTACGAGATAAAATGTTGGTGCCTTCGAAAAAGTAGCTTGGATGGGCAACCCCAACAGCTTTCTAGAAGACAAAAAAAATCCCAAACATATTTCTAAAAACGTTACATTAAACCACCTCAATGATTGGTGCCTTCCTTCTAAAACCAATTGAAGACGCTTTCTGCCTGTATTCAAATGCGCCTGAATACATGCAAATAAAATGCTATAAAAGCGTTACTTACGTTTCTGCTATAAAAAGCTTGGGCTAACGAGGCCGATTCCATAATGCTTAGTGCTGCCTCAGCCGGATCTTTTACAATGTTTACCCTTTTTTGCATCCGTCAAAATTATATTTTTGCACAATTGCTCATAACTTTTGATGGCGTTGTCAGATCTTCAATCATTTGGGCTTTGATTTTTTGATTACCTATCTAACGATGTGTCGTTACATAGATCCGGACAACTTTTTCATCAAAATTTTTGAGATCCGGCCTCAAAAAGTGTATAAAAAACACTTAAGTAACCATAACTTTTGATAGGGTGGTCAGATCTTCAATATTTTGGACGCGTTGGAAAGGTCTTTCAAATACCTTTCTAAAAATGTATAATATGACAGGGTTCCTTACAAAAATCACCCTTTTTACAATTTTTCGGACTTTAGTCAAAATCGTTTTTTAGCATAACTTTTGAAGTACTTAAATAAACATCACCATTTATAAATAGTGACTTAGGAGACCCCAAGACGGATCGAATGATTCCAAAACGGACAAAATCGGTTCAGCCAGTCCCTAGATAATCAAGTGCAATTATTTTGATCAACATCCAACCACCCGCACAGACATTTGCTCAGAATTTGATTCTGAGTCAATATGTATTAGGATGTAACAAAACCAAACTTTTTTGAGGGCATTTCAGGGGATGATCCCCTAGGTGTACTGAGTCTTAATCCCAAATATGAGCTCGATTGGTTGCGACAGGACCTGGCGCTCCGGCTTCAAAGTTTAAATGGGATTTAACCCGTAAAATCGGTGCGTTTTGGTTTTTGCCCTTTTTAAGTCCTTTAACGATTTTTGGATTTTTCAAAAACCTCATGAGCTTATAGTTTGTGTTCCAGGGTACAACTTTGCCGAAGACGGCGAAGAGATTTGACCGCTCAGAAAAATGGTACAGAATTTACAAAATCTTTTCTCTTGTTTTTCTGATAACGTAAAACATGTTCTGGCAACACTCGCTTTTGATGCGCGCTTTCGGCAAACTATGCAACGCATGCTACGGTGCGTCGCGATGCGTCGGCATGTATTTGTCCAGCGTCGTGTTGTTGTTTTTGTTGTTGTGATTATTGAGAACGAAAGTTCTTATGGAACTGGAAGAAGCTCTCCGGTTGACTCTCAGGGTGCAGTTGGATGCCCAGGCAGAACCGATTCTAAGCCTTGCTCGAGTGCCAACTAACGCGGCTGTCTTGAAAGCGCTTTATTACGCACGGATGTTGTGTGCATTTTGAATATTCCGTATTCCGGAAGATATTTCGAGAGACACGCATTTTAGTGAGAGTTTTCACTCGCTTTGTAATCAATCAAAGAGTTATGGCAATTTGGCAATAAAATCGGTCATAAACAAATTAATGTATTGCATTGACAACATTAGTAAACACTATTTTCATACAGCAGACTTCTCTGGCTAGATATTTTGCGAATTCATTAGACACCAATTGCACTATGTTCGAGCAAAGGTTCGCTAATATGTCCCCCAGCACCACAATTGGTCGCGACGAAAAAGATCCACACGGAGACAGGACCAGGTGGGCTTAGAACTAAATCCTGCGATTTACTGCCAAATAGAATACCGGAATCTACGACAGATTAAAAGAGCAGCACCGGTGATCAAATCCTCCGGCACCATCGAAAACATAAGCACAGCATTTTCTTTCCATGTGTCAAACTTTGGCCGTTGTACGCTGGATGTTTTCTCGCTGCTATAGTTACGACGCCTGGCTCAGGATGCGTGCGTTCAATGAAAGTGTTGCCAATACAAATCAAACAAATTAATGGCAAAAAGTTTTTTTTATTTTCAAATCATTGTACAAGCAGTACTAATTAACAAATCTCATCACAGTCTTCGGCAAAGTTGTGCCCGGAAACTTAAACTATAAGCTCATGAGGTTTTTGAAAAATCCAAAAATCGTTGAAGGCCTCAAAAATGGCAAAAACCAAAACGCACCGATTTTACGGGTTAAATCCCATTTAAACTTTAAAGCCGGAGCGCCAGGTCCTGTCGCAACCAATCGTGCTCATATTTGGGATTCTGACTCAGTACACCTAGGGGATCATCCCCTGAAATGCCCGCAAAAAAGTGTGGTTTTGTTACATCCTAATATGTATGCATGAAGGTGGGTCTAGAAGGGCAAAGAAGTTCGTTTTTCGAGTGATTTTATAGCCTTTCCTCATTGAGGTGAGGAAGGCAACAGTTAGATTTTTAAAATCACCCTAATAGTGAATCACCCTAATTTTCAACCAAACAAAAAGTTGTCCCTTTTCTTTTGCAAAAAATTTTCTGAAGACACCAAAGCTCAAAAACTTCATCATTTTTCGGAAAATCAATTTTTCACTCAATTTCGCGATCTGGACCACTGTGCATTGTGAAGCAAAATCATCGAGATTAGAACACATTTCAGAAAAATTCCGTGTTTTTTTGAAAAAAATGAGAAAAAGCTAGAAAAAAATTTTTTTTGGCACAATTAAAAAATGTTCAGCGATGTTTAATATATCCGTAGTAGCAGTTCAATAGGGCGAATCTGCATTGTAAACATCCCTCTCTTACTTAACGTGAACTGTCACTTGAGCAAAAGGGAAAGGCTGTTTGTTTACAAATGCAGATTCGCCCTATTGAAATGTTACTACATTGCCCTAGAAAACATATCAACAATCCTAGACTTTTTTTTATTAGGTCCTATAAACGAATGTAAATATTGAGTGTATCTCTCTTACTTCGATAGGTATTGACATAAGGTGTGAAAAGGATACACTCAATGTTTACATTTGTTTATAGGACCTAATCAAAAAATGTCTAGAATTAAAAAAACGAAAAAATAAATAAAAATAAAACTTTGTAAAATTTTACTTTCGTTTAAACTATTCGTTTTGAAATGAAATTTTTGAATGCAAAATTGATAAAAAAAAAAGATAAATATTTGGCTTCATTTGGACATTTAAATTAGCACCACCTGGATTACCTTCTGGTCTTCGCAACACCGAAAGCTAATTCAACATCAAAATATTAACGAGTTTTTTTTAAATATTATTACTTAAAAAAGAAGAAAAAATAAAATAATTATCAAAACAAACAAAACTCTTCAAGCAAAAGTTGAAAACTTTGACAAATAAAACCTAGCAAAAAACAACTTACAGTTCATGGCCGCCCAACTCACCTCAAGACCATTCCGCTTCGATTGAACTTGAATCCTCACGGCGATGACCCATCTCACCTTCTAATAAATTTTATTTCGTTTCATTCAAATTTTCATCGCATGGCCCTCTGCTTCTTGCGGGGGGTATCGAGGAGTGGTTCCCATGGCCGTGTTGGATGCGCGCGGTGAGTTCTATTTTAAATCGCGACGACTAAACATTTCGCCTCGGGACTCTGACGACGATGCCCTTGGTACACGGTCACCGGGGATTCAAGGGAATTTTGAAAACCGAAAGGTGTTGGCCCGTGGCCCACACGTTGCAGTGCAGTACTTTTCGCGCAGGGAGGAAAATTGAGAGGGACAAATTGCAGCGTTTTTTTTTTTGTTAAAACGTGCTGTACCGTGATTGTAGAATTTTCCCTTTATTTTGTCACGGTTGAAATTCAGCCTCAAACACATGTGGTGAAGCGAGGAAGCACGTTTGCATTTTTATTTTTTTGCTTTGAACTCTAAAATTAAGAATTTGTGAAGGTCGCCCTTTTAAATCGAGCGTTTTGTTTTGCTTTAGTTTTCACTATCATTATTGTGAGTAAATAAGATTCGATAGACTAGGGATGGGGAGGTAGAAACGAGAAAATTGATTGCCACATAAGTTAGGGAAAACATTCGAGGCTGTTCAATAAAGAAACATCTGTTTGACAAACAAATACGTTGTTAAAACTATTACACAATAACAAATCATGGAATGGGTTCATCCTAAAAGGAAGAAAAAATGTGTAATTTTACCTCTAAATATTGTAAATTCATCGTGTTCAAAAAAGTACAACTGAGATTAAAAATTTTCGTCCGATTTCTTCCGATTTATTATCATTTGGGCTTGAAAAGTAACCAAAACGAAGTTGGAATGTTTACTTTTCAAAAAATCAGCTCCCATTTCTCAAAACTCGACCAAACTCCGTCATCCTGTTATCGCGTGCGACCGCACACCGACCGGTCATTCAACGAACACACGACAACGGATGCTTGACCGAAGTTACCAGAGTTGTCTAGTTTCCGAAGAACCAGAAAAAAAACATCCCCCAAATAACATCCATAAGCTACCTCTCACACACGACATGTCGCGTATAATTTTAGCCCCACATTCGACCGCGAATTTATATCTTTATGGCATACGCTACACCGGAGAGATGTCACCGCTTTTCAACCCAAGGGGAGCGAAACTAAATTTAGTTGCCGCCACTTTAGGTAACATATACTCTAATGATAAATGGGGTCACAATTTCGAGCGGGGCGCCGTCAGTTTGTTGAAAAATTGCAGGCAATTTTGCACACTCTAGAGAAGCTGGAGAAAATGGCAAGATTGACAAAATGACACAAATTTCGAAATATAGAACGATTCTCCTCCTTCAGTAAAACTTAAAAGACGAAACCAAGTTGGAAAAACCCAAATAAACAAAAACCAATTTCAAAAAAGAAAAAAAATGTGACCGAGCGAGAGTCAGTCAGTCGAATAAACAAGTGTTATGAATGTTATGCAAAAGAAGACTTTTTTTCATATTTATTTTGCGCCATTTGCGCTGATTTGGCCAACTGCCCGCCAGTCAAAAGTCGCGCACCACGGGCTGCGGCGGGGGCGTCTGGACAGTCAAGTTCGGGGGCTATTTGTAACTTTTGCCAGATTGGCGCGCAAAGGATTTGCGTCGGTGGGCAGATGGATTGCTGCAATTGCACATATGGATTAAAGGAAAATCTGAGGAAAAATGATTGGGTCAATTCAAGTGCAGATTATCGTTAGTTGAGGATTGAGCGATGAGTGAAGAGTGTATTAGTCATAATTCCTTCCCTCTAAGAATCTTCTATTTTTTAGCTATTCTGTAGATTATTTTGTAGCTTTTAAAATATTTTTTTGAATTCTAAATAAATACTCTAATATTCAAAAAAAATCCAATATTTTTTTCCAACTTGCTCATTCGTCATAAATTTCAAGTCGACACTGTCGTGCTATCTTGTCGCACGTCGCCTTTAGACGTTCCGAGAAAAACACGTTTTAATGTATGACCTTAAATTACCAACAAATAGAGCACCCAATGTAAACAATAAAAAACACATTTTGATTGGTTAAATTTGGTTGACGTAGTCCCGAGATGTATTAACAAATGTTTCCGGTAGTCGGGCATGTACGTGTGTCAAACGCGTTTTGCACTGAAATCCCCTTTGCCCTTTGTCGCACGTACAGCAATTTTCAGGGTGTGTCAAGATAGCACGACAATGTTGAAACTTCTTTCATATGAAAAGTGACAACCTGGGTGCTGAATACTGGTTCGCAAAACGGCCTCAATTTTGAACTGTCAAAGTGGAACCAATTTACTGTTCGCCAAAAGTAGGGAGTATTATTATCAATCATTTAAACTTGTTTTTTTTTAGCAAGAAAGAAAAATATGTGGCTTTTGAGGACCAAAAGTTAAAGTCGAGCAATCTTAAGAAAGTTGAAGGCGAGATTGTCCTTTTTTAAATTATTAATGGATGTTGTTTATGGAGTCGATGCGGTTGTATCCATCCAGAAGCTGTCTTTATCGTTTGGTTCCGTTTGATTTGCTGGTTTAGTGAAAATCTTCTCTGTTTGTTGGATCAGCTTCACTAGAATTAGCGATGTCTGTTTGCTGGATCAGGAAGAGCTGCAGGATTCCAAAATCAGCCAGGGAATTTATCTGCTACATTGCAGAATGACACTCTCGCCGCAGTTCTGCGTCACCCGTAAAAAATGAAAAACCACTTCTAACCGATTGAAACTTGCAAACACACACAATTTTCCAGAAAAAAATGTCGAAAACTAGACAAAATAAAACACTACTACTGATTATAAAACAGCCAATTTATCAGTAAGAAAAAAGTCATGCTTGTGCTTGAACAGCCTCCTACTTTGTAGATGTAAACAAAGTGGGATCATTCGAAAATCACGTTACGAATTTCCTCTATTCATCACCCAGGTGACAATGCACGAAGTTTTTTCGGTTTTTTTTTTAACAACGTTTAGGATTGAATTCGAATTTTGGGGATCAAACCCAATTTTTTTTAATCAGAATGTTTCTTTCCAAAGCATTTTGAAGATTCGATTTTGGTTGAAAACTGCTTCTTGAGGTACTGTGTATACTTCTTTATTACGATCAGTATATTTTCGCATTTTATTCGAATTTTTATTTGACAAAAGGATCATTCTCCACCAACTTACTCAGCACTGGCCCCGACCCCTCTTCGATTTCCGAGAAACTTTGCTCTAATGTGTAATGTTGGTTCCTAATCCCGAACCCGAGGTCCATTTAACCGATATCTCGTGACGGTTGGTAGGCACGACCCCTTTCATTTTTCTAGATTTTTCCTAAGACACTTTTTTCAGTGATTTTTAAGTACAAACTTCTTGTCCACGAAACTTTTTGTAAAATAGAACGCTCGATTTATCAATTCAAACTTGAAAAATAAATCTGCAGCAACATCTCAAACAATTGATAACTCTTTTATTTGACGTCCTTGCCAAATAGTGTCTTCCGAAGAGTTGTTGTACTTGATAAGGGCTATCTTTTAAAGTTGTTGACATACAGGGTGACGACCTTCCAGGGTGTCAATCAAAAACTAACTTTGTTGGATGACATTGTAGGGCTTTGGTGTCTTCGGCAAAGTTGTAGAGGAGAAAATTTCATGAAAGTTTGTCGAAGGCGTCAAATTTGAAGCTCTTGATCAACTCGAGATATATGCCATTTTTGCAAAAATGGCCCGAAAAAGCGCTTTTTTGGTGATAACTCAAAATGTTAGCATTTTAGCGGCCTACTATGTTCTGAAGAGTTGTTTATGTCATAAAGTTTCACATCTTTGCCCAAGACAGCAAAATGTGTTGAGCCTTTATTGAGGAGTTAGGGGAACAGCATTTAATTCCAGCGTGCCTCTAATGTTGCCATATCAACACTTTGACATTAAATTACAGCTCTAAAAAAGCGTTTTCAACTAAAATCAAGTGATTATCAGCTCAATAGGAAGTGAGCATGCAAGTTGCTATCAAATGTTTTGCTGAATTAGTTGTTTAAATAGTGAAAATTTGCAAATTGGATGGAGTTAGAAGCGAGCGTTTAACCTGCCAAATATACGAGAAATTCCCCTATAACCAGTTTTAAGTGATTTTGAGCCTATTTTCAAGTTGCTATGTTTGCAAAATGGCGCAAAACAGAACAATGCACCTGAAAGTATACACTTCCAACTACATTTCCTGAAAATATCTCCGTGTCTATCGGTGTCTATTTTTACATAACTCAATTTGAATTTGGCGGTTTTTAATGAATCTTTTTATAATTTTTAAGCGGAATCTTATTGAAAACGTGGTAATTATCGATATATTGAAGGGTAAATTGATCGAATTTTATATAAAATACATTGTTAATGCTTAAAATTATGACACACATTCTTAAATTATGAATGTGTAACTTTATGACAGAAACAACTCTTCAAAACATAGTAGACCGTTCAAAGGCTAACATTTTAAGTAATCACCAAAAAGTGCTTTTTTGCAAAAAATGGCGTATATCTCGAGAAGATTAAGAGCTACAAATATGGCGCCTTTGACAAACTTTCATGAAATTTTCTTCTCTACAATTTTGCCCAAGACACCAAAGCCCTACAACGTCATCAAACAAAGTTAATTTTGGTTGACACCCTGGAAGGTCGTCACCCTGTATGTCAACAACTTTAAAGGATAGCCCTTATCAAGTACAACAACTCTTCCCAAGACACCATTTGGCTAGAACGTCAAATAAAAGAGTTATCAATTTATTCCACTTAATTCTGCCATTCCGACACTGTGCGATGGGATTCTGTAAAAATAAGTCAACTTTACTGGATATTGAATGATTTAGAAAAACTATAGAGTTGCTTTTCTGTTAACTTTTATTAGTTTTATAAATTTCTTCATTACATCTATTTTGTTCAAAAACTAAATTCATAATAAAAAAATCACTTGATATTAATTTGGTTACTACAGCTCAGACTTGATTATCCGAAGCCTCGATTATCCGAAGGTTTGTATGTGTTCTGTGACCGCAATACAGTCACATTAGAATAGTTGATTGCTTATTAAATTACCGAATGCTTTTTTCAATACAGTCAACACTCAATTATCCGAAGCCTCGATTATCCACCATCATAGATTTAAAAATTCTCAGCGTAGCTTAGGAGTCATACTTAAGCTCAACAATAAACAAAAAGACAACGAAACAAAAATTTCGTGATTCGATTATCCGTAGTGATATTTATCAGAGGCCTTCGGATAATCGAGTCTGGACCGTATTAAATAACCGCCATTTTGGCCGCCAGCTTGAACATAAAAATTCTATATCAGTTTAGAGTAGATAACGGGGCATACTTAAGCTCTACAATCAAAAAAATAAAAAGAAAAAAATCCTGATGCGATTATCTGAAGTGAGTGTTTTCCATGGTCCTCGGATAATCAAGTCTGGACTGTGTTTAGTAACTATCACGCCAAAAATCTTGCTAAAAATTCGCTTTATACATTTTTAATGGAGAAATTATAGGGTACGATTGTTGGACAGGACTTGAAAATACTGAAAAATCTCATGGGTGAAACTATTTTGAATAATTTATCGCGGATTTGACAAAAAAAGTAATATGAGAATAACAAAGTTTTCAAAGTAAAGAAACTTAGTATACTTATCAAAGATAAAATCACGTATCTGCAAATATAATTCATATGAAATTTTGATGTATTCAATGAAACCGAAACACTTACCATAACTCCTCCAGCACTCGTCCCAACAACGTACTTGAGTTCAAAAAAAAATCTTGAAATTTTTCCACAAACATACCAATCAACCCCAATACAATCCTCCCACCGCGAACATTCGCGAACTTCCACCCGAAGTGACCATCTCAATCCAACTCAAACTACCCAATTTGTCTCTCCGTCGCGACCTCGACCAACTCTGCCCTTCATAAATTACGCGCCCCCGTCATCGTACAGGACCAATTTTCCGTCCTTTTTGCGCGACATTTTCCAAATTTATCGCCCTTTTTTCTCACCCCCACCCACGACTTTTCGCTGGTAACCCTGACCGCGCGAAAACCACGTTTATTGAGCACTTTCCCGCGAGGCAAACTCGGAATGGTCTTCGCTGCTGGTGTACAGACCGTGTTTACACAAACAAAACCAGTTGTGGGAGAAAAGAAGGTTTTTCGGAAAATCTTTACATTTTTCCGACGTGCGCGAGTGTGTGAATGTTGAACGTACACAACAACAAACAGCTTATTTTTCCCTTTTTTTCCACACCCGTCGACGGCTTACTCATTTTATGGGATTTTTGCTTTGCCTCAACATTTTTTTTTTCTTGTAAAAATAAGGAGTAACGTCTGTTACTGCTACTGTGTAAGCCGTTACGCACACACACACACACATTCTCCCAAACTTATTTGGTTGACCAACCGCGCAGATTGACCACCCGATCCGGATCCGTTGGCCAGTTGCTCGCGGGATTCACAGCGAAACGGTTAGTGGAACCAGCTGACCAAAAAGTGTTGAAAAGTATACTGAAAAGTGACTGAAATAACTTGGTGGAAAAAATCGCGAACGGAAGTCGCTGGAAGTTTTTTTGGACTGTTTCGAAATTGTGAGTTGTGGTTGTGGAATAGCGCTGTAGCGAGTGCCCAGAAGGGAAGAAATGGCCACCATGTACCAGTACCGGAACCGATCGCCGTCGTTCGTGCACTTTGCCCAAAAGAACGAGAATTACGATGAAGCGCAAATTGCCTTCCAAGTAAGGGATATCCGCTGCAGAAGGTGATCGAGGGTTGGTGATGATCGTGGTGCTGGAGTTTAAAATGAAGAGTTTATTACAGAAACTTTTGCAGAATTTCAGAATACAGTTCCTCAGTAAATATTTTTGCAATCAAAAAATAACAAAAAGGTTAAACAATCATTGATTTAATGAAGGGACCATCCATAAACCACGTGGACACTTAAGGGGGGGGGGGGGAATAGCGTTTGTCCACGCTATACCCCCCCCCCCACGTCCACGCGGGGGGGGGGGGTTGAGATTTCCAAAAATGTGTCCACGTGGTTTGTGGATGGTCCCCAAGCAGAAAATTTGAAAGAGAAAGCATTCTTGTATAAATTGTTCAAAAATAATAATCAAATTAAATAACTAAATGTATATCAAGTATTCTCCAATTGAATGTTCCAAATAATTAAATAAAATCATCAAGCACTGTGATGAACATATCAAACAGTATTATTTCGACAAATAAATAAAGTAATTTTAGATAGTCATTGTGTTGAATCAATTTTTTAATGGAAATTAAAAGCAAAAATAATTACAGTGATTATTAGTGGGCAAAAAAAGAGCGAACCGCTCAAAGAGCCGGTTCACTGAAAAGAGCGAACGAACCGTGGCTCACAAAAAAAGAACCGCGGTTCTTTTTTAAACTCCGGTTTTGTGAAAGAACCGTTTCAATATGGCATGATTTTTGTTATAAATATAATTTATTGTATTTCCGAAAATGTAACATTAAATTTGTTTTTGAGAATTGAAAATGCAATTTCAAAAATGTCAATGCTTATAAAAATTAATCCCAAAAGTATACGATTTTCTAAACAAAATTAAATAAACTTTTCAGTGTGCAACTGATAGTTCATTAAAGTAAAAAACGTTCAAATTTTAATGAAAATAGAAATCTTATCCACTGAAAACAAATTAAAAAGCATTTCGGTTTAAAAAACGTTCATCAATACTTCGATATTTTGAAAACTAAAGAAACTAATGGAGATGTGCAAAATGCATTTTTAAACTCTTTTTTCATTAAAATGTCTTGCTATTATCTTTTTTGCGACTTTGGCCAGAGTTGAGGGACATAAACTTCAAAAAATATTTGGTATGGCCAAATTTATAAAAGTCCAATGTGAAATAACTTATAAAATCACACGATTCTTGAAAAAAACGTATTCATTTAAATTTTGAAAAAAGAGCGAAAGAGCCGGTTCAAAGAGCGGCTCTTTTTTAAGAGCGAACGAAAATGAGCGGCTCCTAAAAAAGAGCGGTTTTGCCCACCTCTAGTTATTATAATAATATATTCTGTGAATTATTAAGTATTAGCCCCCTTTAATTATTTATGTTCTACAACCAAATAGTATTTTGCGATTTTACAATGCTATTTTAAATATCTGAGAACTTAACCAAATATTTTCCGGCTCATGTTTGCTATTTCAAAACGTTCAACTCCAGCCAAACTTCAATAATAAAAAAAATCTTTTTGAAAGTTGCGATTCAATGCTATATTTTTGGAAAATATTTCAAAGAAGTATTTTAAAAGTTACTCAGCGACTAAAATAAAAAAAATACATTTTTAGGTTTAAACCTTAAATATCATTTCAAAATGGATATAAAAAAAATATATAAAAAATTTTGATAATAAAAAAAATAAATAAGGTTTTCTTTAAATTCAATCAACTGAAACATTTATAGGTGGCAATTAAACATCATTAAAAACAAAACAGTTTTTCATATATTTTTGAAAAAATACCGAGACTTGAAAAATGAAGATTGATATTTAAGTAACATGATATAATGGAAAACAATGTCTTTGAGCTCAGTCTTTGCTTTGACCATTGATTTCAAAACTTGACATTTTTTAAGTTGATGTCAGTAAACGCTCCAATTTCGTCAAGGTATGATAGATTTGGGCTCCCTGAACACGCTGCAATCGACAGAATTGAATTTTAATGAAATCCCTTCCAATAAATAAAATTGTTAATTCCGGGAATAAATGCTATCGAATTATCTTAAGCAATTATGTGCACACACGTGTATCTATGAGGGTAGCTAAAATATGCTTAAAAAAATTTACACAAAATTACAAGTTTTATTTATTGGCAGGTTACTCACTAAAATTCAATATTTTCTGTTGGAGCCTGTTCAGGGAACCCGAATCTATCATACTTTGACGAAACTAAAGAGTTTACTGACATCAACTTCAGAAATATAGAGTTGTGTTTTTAATTCAAATCTTCTTTTCAAAATATTGAAAAAAAGAATTCTAAAAATTTCCATGATAACAGTACTGATATTGTCTTAAATTTAAACCTTAGAATTCGTATTCTCATTGTGAGTTACACTACTTTTAAAAATGCAAAATTTATAATAAATTCAAAAAAAGGAAACAATACAGGAAAATGTTCAATCAATCAAGTAAAATGCTGTTAGAATTTCATTAAATTTTGACGTTTCTTGAAGAAAAATTGCTAGATTTTCGTAAAAAATAAAAATTCCCTATTTTTTAAAAAGGCTTAACTCAAATATTTTGAGAGAAACATAAATGTTATTGTTAACCCTCTGCTGCCCAATTTTTTTCGATTTTTTTTATTCTTCCTGTGTTCAAGAGGTCTTTTTGAGCAACTTTTTTTTGCAAGTAAAAAACACAGCCAAAGTTGACCCCTAAAAAAATTACATTTTTAAAAACATTGGCAAAGTCATGTAAAACAAGTCAAACTTCCAATCCTAATATTATTTAAAATTTTAAGAGTTAATCTTTTCAGTGCTTTTGCAATTTCAGGGTTGGAAGTTTTGCTTGTTTTATGTGACTTTGCCAATGTTTTTAAAAATGTAATTTTTTTAGGGGGCAACTTTGGCTGTGTTTTTTACTAACATTTCCTATATTTTCAGTAAAAAGAAGTATGCAGTAATTTTTGTAGTTCCCAAGACTATGCCTCTACATTTTTTTTTTTTTTGAAATTTAAATGATGATGGTGCCAATCTATAGCAGAAAATATGAAAAAAAATTAAAAAAAATAAAAAGTGGCTGTAAAAACGTAAAAAAAATTAGATAGGCAAAATGTAATTATATTAGGTGGTAGAATAAGCCAAATACTACCAAAAACTAAACAAGATAAATGCAAATTAAAATACTAAAAATAAAACAAGAAAAACTTAAAACAAGAGAAGAAAAGTTTTTTGAAGAAAACAAAAGTTGCTTAAAATGACCTCCTGAACCTCCTGAAAATAAAAATTTTCGAAAAAAAAAATTATGCAGTAGAGGGTTAAGGGATGAATAAAATATTACTACATCCATAAATCTCAATTTGAGGTTACTGAAATATAGAAGTTTAAAACTGAAACGATTAAGCAATGAAATAAATGAATAAAAATCTTTAAAAACATTTTCTAATAAAAACATAAATGTTATTGTTTTAAAAAATATAGTAAAGAATATAATACTTCTTTTATAATGTAATAAAAACCTTGAACATTTAACTAGAATAATGATAAACAAAATAAAACAAGACGTGCATCTTTTCGTTATGCAGCACCTTTGTAAAGATGTAATGTTAAATTATTTTTACTGTGTAATTACCGTTGTAATTTTCTTTTTCAAATTCTTTCATAAAAATTCAACATGGTTTATATCAATCTCTGAAAACATTCCAAATAAATTTCAAGTTTAAAGAACGATATTTATTTTTTAATGAATAAAAAAATCGCAATCTCTTCTTTTCTTAACCTTGTAGAGAAGAGAGCTATGAAAATCAGTAAATATAAATTATAGGGTCTTCACTGAAAAAAAAATTCAAGCTCGCAACATTTGAATAAGTAACTGATCTTCAAAAAAAAGTTATATTTGTCATATTTGATTTATATGTTATTGTGAACCTCAATTGAGGATTTATTTTCTAAAATGAGTGTTCTTGTAAGTAAATACTTTTGACATACTTGACTTTTAAAAACAATAACTTAAATTCACGGAATTTTAAGACTCATGTAATATCATATAAACGGAGTCACATGGTACTTCACGAACAAATCTCCCTCTTCCACCCATTTTGGGCATCAATAACTTGACGGATCGTGTCCATCTTCTTTTTTTTTGCCTGTCAAACTTTGGAAAGTCATCCATATCCGTTGACCGTCCTACCGACAGGGGGTGTACACCTAACAAAAAATCCCCGAAACGTGGCTAATGACTCATTAAAGTATTTATACGGGGGTGCATATAAGCCGCTGGCATCCCACGCAAATGGTGGTCAATTAAAATGTTTTCAGATTATTTTAACCCAGCTGAAAATCATGGGCTTTTGCGTCAGCCGCGTCAAACGCCATAAATCATCGAATCCTTTCAAAAGACCGCGAGCGCACGCTCGGACAACATTTTGCTTCATTGTAGGTTGTGTTTATAAAAATGGGTGGAAAATTCTGGACGCTGCAAATTTCGAGCTGAAGATAATCGCGAAATGGTTGGAATAATCCGAGTCAAGCGTGAAGGAGTTTCAATAAAGTTTCTAAGAATTTCAAAAAGATTTTTAAGGTTCACTAGAATTACTTTAAATACACACCAATTATGTGCAGTGAGTTTTACCCTAGCATAAAAGCGAACAGCGTGTTACTCTTTACGTAACAGAAGCACTTTGTTTACAGTCAGCTGCCAATATTTATCCAACCGCTTTGAAAGTAAACAAATTTAAAACATTACAGCATTGCGCTGTACAGAACTGGCGGAGCAAGCTTCTTCCAACGCATACCGTTTTTAACCGAAAATTGATTGGAAAACACCACCAAACTGCTCTTTGAAAAAGCACTGTTTACTTTGATTGTTTTATTTCATTTATTTTTTCACGCTTGTAAAATTTTGTAAATGTCGTTTTTTCATGGAGTTTTTTATTTTTATTTTTATTATTTTTATGGAGTTTTCTTTATTTTGATTTGGAGAGGTATTAAATTAGGAGTAATTTTTGTGAACGACGATATTTCACAAAGACGGTCTTGTTTTATTTCAAGTGCGCGAACAACAATTTGTTTGAACAAAAAACTTCTCCCCAGATGATAAACAAGGTGTCCTCATAACATATTTTCAAAAAAAGTTGCTTCCCAATGCGTCACTATGCTTCATTTTATTGACGTAATTTCCTTCGATAAACAAAATCCGTCCTCGTCAAGGCTTGATGTCTCCGAATTAAAAATATCCTGGTTTAGTTTTTCCGAGATTTATGCGAAAAACACGTTTCACTTTTCAAAACAACCACACTCGGTTCCGAGGACAGTGTCCCGTCTCGTCACATGACGGCATTGGCACAGATCTATGACGAACCGGCTGATTCCGTCGCATACCAGTATGTTTACACGCCAAGGTTTTAAAATAAAGTGACTACTTGCGGGCACGTGGCCTTCACCGTGTCGGTTTTGTTTTGTTCTACATATTATTTTAAGTTTGACACGTTCTGTTTGTACATTGCGGGAGTAGGCTGCCAAGTGATAATTTCTTGAGGCATGGACAAGTAGACTCGTTCGAGCATTAACGGCCAATTTAAATGTAAAATTAGTTCCGCAAAGGTTCACCTAGAAAGGGGTGGCGCTGTTTTGACATTCCTTCATAATTGGAAAAATGCTCACCAGATTGCGCTAGTTTTAGGGCGTTCTCGTCTGATTGCCTCACATTGCACAAATTTGTAAGTTTGAAAAGAAGTTTAAAAATTTCGAACCATTTCGCGCAGACTTCCGAGTGGTTTCACTCGCTCATCGCGTCTATTTTTGGCACATAATTTACATAACGAAACGATATTTAAAACACAGAAATCGCGCGTCTGTTTGCAGAAGAACAAATCCGCACAGCTACCTCTTGAGATATCCCTATCAATGATCTGTGCAGCGTTGTTTTCGAGGTTATTTTTAAGCAAAAAAAACATTCCAGAACAAGATTAAACGACTCGCTGAACTATCAGAGGTTGAACTTCATCGCATCATCACCAACAGAACAAGTGCCTCGATCAACTCGAACAAAAATACGAGAGAGATGTGTGCAAACTTAACTATTTTTTCTGTGTTTTGTGTCCTTTTTTCTACTTAATCCCGTTACAGCCGTACCGTACCACTCCGCTAGTCCTTCCCGGAGCCAAGGTATCGAAAATGGATGCTCTACCGACAGAATCCTACCTCAGACACCACCCAAATCCAGCCATGCGTGCACCACCACTACATGACTTCTCAGACACACTGATGAGACAGAAGGTAAAAATCGGCACCACCCTACGGTGGTTAAGGGGAAGTTACCCTGCCGCTAGCCACACGAAAAAAAAATACACAAAACCGTCGAAAATGATCGAAATCAGCTGCCGCAAGCTGCATTCGATCGTTTTCGACCTGCTCCAACCCCACATGTGACCAATTTACAAACAATCGATCCCATTGTGTCCGCACAGGTCGCCGAAACCGTTATCCATCGTGTCATTGGAGAGGAGCCACCGAGCGGCCCGAAGGTTGTCCAAGTTTCTGGTTGAAACTTGCGTTTTTTTTATTCTTGAATTTTGTTTACTTTTTCACACTTTTGAATAGTTTTCTTCTTCTTTCAAAAATACACTTTCTGCCATACAAAACTATACTCAAATGACAACTCTACACTCTGTGATCCACCGTATTACAATTGTGGATACCTTTTTACAAATACAGTTTGGATTTGAGCTTCGTGTTTGGACAAACTCCTCTTACTACACACAAAATTTACTTTCTTTCGTTGTGTTTTCTGTTTTGTTTTCTTTAAATTCATTGTTTACTGTTGCTGTGAATTCCTTGATGCATTTTTTCCACATTTTATCACTCTGTAAAATTTTAGAACAAAACTCGACACTCTCTAAAAAAAAACACAAGCATAATTTGAAATTTCGACGCCCTTTCCAGCTGGTTCACAAGCAGTTCAACTCGCCGATCGGACTGTACTCGGACGGTAACATCGAGAACACCGTGAGACAGACCCAGCATCAGCAGCAGCTTCCACAGTCCCAGGCCGTACCGTAAGTGAATCGTTTTGAAATTTTATTTTTACCCAATTGGAAACTGACAAGCAGCGAAAGTTGATCGAAGTAAACTCCTTAAATCAGTTGTCATTACTGAATTTCTGAAAAATCAAGAGTGATGTCAGTAGATGAAAACCAAACGTCATGGTTATCACCATAATTCTCACTCATCGCCCACTCACTGTTGATTGTGCCATCCCCAGTGTTGGTATTCTCGCGCTCTCCCTGGGAAAACATCTCTCTCTCTCTCTCTCTCTCTCTCTCTCTCTCTCTCTCGAGTTCTCGACGTGAGTTCCGAGAGCAACTCGCCAATTGCCCGTGCTCTCCGCGCTCGCGAACGGACTAGCTCGTGAGCCAGAATTGCCCACGAGCGCTCGCGGCGAGAGTACGAACGAAAATGCGAACGAGGAGAGGAAAGTACTACGAATTCTCTCCCTCACTTGCGAGCGGTTCATGAGAAATCTCAAATCGGACAGCGATTGAATGCTTTCTTTTTCGCATACGACTTGATCAGCCTACTTTTAACATTTTTCGAGAGAAATTAAGCTAACCATGTCAAAACATAAGATGCCATCAATTTTTGACAGATTCTTTGGCTCTTTCTATGAAAAATCTTTATTTTTCCATGTTTTGACCGAATCGTCCAAAACCTATAAAAAAATAAATTATTAAGGAAACTACAATGAAAATGAGCTTCTTTTACAGTCAGAAATATTCATCAAAGAGTTCCTGTTAGCGCTCACCGAGAAAGAATTTCTTGAGAGACTGAGTTTCTGTCTTCTCTTGCGCGCGATATCGCACCAATACATTTACAGGTGAAACGTCACTTTCGTTATCTCAAATTTTAGGACTCTCGATCAACTTTCAACTGACTGTTTTTGATAGTAGAAATATTTAAAAACGTATTTGCAACCAACCTACCAAACTCATCCAAAAATTTATAAATTTTTGTATGCACACAATCAGATCAAACGGATTCACAAACCGCCATCGGCCCACCAAAATCGAAGGGTAACGCAACCAATCCTTATCACCATTGTTTTTCTTTTCAAACAAACAAAAAAGCATCGCAAATCCCAATTAGTCGCAATTCGTAGATTCGTGCTGTCAGCTGAGTTCTTTCTTAACTTTCCCTAACATTGGCCATTCGTTGATGTCGTTGTCACTCTGTCTGGCTGGCACATGTGAAAATATGCTTTTTTTGGTTTAAAAAATCCTAACTTTGCAAAAACGCAATGCGCAAAACGATACACGACCACAAGAAAACAAAAAAAAACGAATACTCTACCGTTTGTTGTGAGAGGAGACATTTTCCCCACCCTTGTTCATCTCTTTATCAAATTTCGATCAGTACACATACAGACGGAATGTACAAAATCGCACAAGGCTAAATCCTATTCATACACGCAAAAATACATGCACACACATTTTTTCCAAAATTTCCGGCAATCGAAAACAGGCTTTCAATGTTGTGAATCGTTGTCAATGGTATAAACAAAATTTAAAACAAAAATTTATAAACTCACCCAAAAAAAAATCAACAAAAAAATATGACAACAGCGTCCCACCGCAAACCGACCATTGCTGCACCGTTAATATTAGAATTTTCATTGATCTTTCTTTCCTGCAACAAAAACAAAAAATCCTGGAGGAGCAACGGCGGCAAGATCAGGAAAACAAGCTCAAGCACAAATACCCCTTCCCATCGTCGTACGCGTCATCGTCATCGCTTCACTCATCCTCCTCTGGGCACTCATCGCCGATGCCGCACCAAGGCGGCGCCACTCATCCGGCGAGACAGCCGACGCTCAGTCCGCCACCGATTCCACCACTACCAGGCCACTACCAGCAGCATCGCTACTAATACCAATAACAAAGAAGGCCGGGCGGCGAGCGCGCTCGCAACGGAACTCATCCCGACTCGCTCAACACACTCTCTCGCATACAGAATCAGACACTTGAACACCTCTCTCACTCTCTCACGCTTCGACTAATGATTAATGCTTTCTTCTTCTACTACTGTGTTTGTTAGCTCTAGTTTTTGTAACCGTGCTCTGATGCCCTCCCAGTAACAACCGTACGCACACAGATTCACTGGACCAAAAAGTTACCAACACAAAGATGAATTCACTGCGAGGAGACGAAACCAATACATATCAAACTATAGCTAGCTTAAATTTAGGAAATAAATTTCTAGTTTCCTATGGACTGATTTTTGAACAGAAATTATTTAGTTTATGTGAGTTGGAAGTAATGTTTAGAGTAAATTTTTTTGTTGTTTTTAACCATATTTCATAAATTATAAAATTCGAATTTGTAAAATAATCAAAAAATGTGATTCTATACATAATTGTTGACTATTTCTAAGCTCAATATTAAAAAAAACTAAAATATAGAAGAAATCCCAACCCTTAACGGGTTGGGTCCTGAATTCATTTTCTAAAGGTTATATAAGCTCTAAAACTCAAAGAACAACGGATGTTCTTTACTAACCATTCGAAATTCCATTAACAAGTTTTACTAAAAATGTTTGTGTGTGACGTTCTCTGACAGCCCAATATTTTCCCAAACAATTTTACGTCTCAAACATGATTTCTTTGTTCACATGTTCTTTTATTTTCTCTTTCTTGTTCATTCCTGAACCTTGCGTGTGTTTTCCCCCATCATCATCTATTTGTCTTGTCAAAACACTTTAAATTTGTTAAACTCCTCCTAATATCCACCATTCGCCCAAAAAAATCTCTATAAACACACTTCCTGCCGCCGTTGAACGTCATCCAACAAACAAACAAAAAAAAACAGCTACAAGAAGACCGTCGTGTTTGATCCGAGCAAGAGCGACACCTACCGTGCGCTGCAGGAGGGAGCCGGCGAGGGACTGCAGGAGGTGTCCACGCCCATCCAGCAGCGGACCTTCGCCCCGAACCGTTTGGTACCAGGAAAGGTGAGTTGGTTGGGGGAAAGGAGAAAAAAAATCTTCGGAAAAATCGGTTCGGCGGGATTCGGACCTGGGTCAACTGGTTGGAAAGAGGTGACGTTACAGGATGATCTAAAAAAAATAGACTTTTTAGACATTAGGCAATCCGAAATATATAAACAATATTTGTTATTTTTTATGTTACTTCGTCTGAAAAACACATGATGAATAACAATTGGGGCCATCCATAAACCACGTGAACTCTTTTTTGGAATATTTAAAAAATACGTGTTTTGGAATTATTTGTAGCCCGAAATGGTGATGATATGAACATTTAGTGTCTAAGGGACTTTTATGTAAAATTGATCTCCCGATGTGATGGCGTAATCAGAATTTAGCAAATAAAACGTATTATTCCTCGAAAAAAAAATACAAAAATAGTTTTGAAATCTACACAATTTAAACAATTTTCAGTAATTAAATTTTAAAGAAAAATTAAATCTAATTTTCGAATCTACAATAACCCAGAAGGGTCAGTTTTTCATTTAGAACAAAGATTTTCATTTTTAAATCTGGTGTGTTTTGTAACTTTGCAAAGTTATTTTTTAGAGTGTAACTATATTCAACAAAAATGTAAAGCAGACAATTACAAAAAAAAATGTAAACATATAGGGTTTCTTGAAGGTTGTTAATCGATAAAATTATCATCTAACGATAGCGTTATCGTTATTCAAATGATTCTCTCGACGATAATCTTATCACCGATAATGGACGATAACTCATTTTTTTAATCTTTTTAAAATCTTCTCAATTTAACCAAATCGTGTTAAATTATCAATGCTTGAAAGGTTGTAAGTTTCAAAGTATAAATACTCAACATTGTTCACGAAATACCGTATTTTTTCTATAATACTAAAATTTTCCAAACATGCAATTTGGGTATCAAACGAAGCGAATTTTTGTATGTTATTTCACTTCATTTGAGTTTTTGCCTTCCTCACTGAGGTAAGGCTATAATCCTGCTCTGAAAATGAACTTTTTATTAAAAGCTCCTAGACCCACCTTCATGTATACATATCGACTCAGAATCGAAAACTGAACAAATGTCTGTGTGTGTGTATGTGTGTGTGTGTATGTGTGTGTGTATGTGTGTGTGTATGTGTGTGTGTGTATGTGTGTGTGTATGTATGTATGTGACCAAAATTCTCACTGAGTTTTCTCAGTTTTCTGGCTGAACCGATTTTGATCGAACCAGTTGCATTCGACTTGGTTTAGGGTCCCATACATCGCTATTGAATTGTTTGAAGTTTCGATAAGTAGTTCAAAAGTTATGTATAAAAATGTGTTTTCACAAATATCCGGATCTCAATTATATGCATGTAAACGATGTCCGGATCCATCATCCGACCCATCGTTGGTTAGGTAATTGAAAGGCCTTTCCAATGAGTACAAAACATTAAAGATCTGGCAACCCTGTCTCGAGTTATGACCACTTAAGTGATATTTATGTACTTTTTTGAAGCCGGATCTCACTTAATTGTATGTAAACTATGTTCGGATCATTCATCCGACCAATCGTTGGTTAGGCAATTAAAAGGCCTTCCCGATGAGTCCAAAACATTGAAGATCTGGCAACCCTGTCTCGAGTTATGACCACTTAAGTGATATTTATGCACAATTTTGAAGCCGGATCTCACTTAAATGTATGTAAACTATGTTCAGATCCATCATACAACCCATCGTTGGTTAGGCAATTGAAAGGCCTTTCCATAGAGTCCAAAACATTGAAGAACTGGCAACCCTGTCTCGAGTTATGACCACTTAAGTGATATTTATGTACTTTTTTGAAGCCGGATCTCACTTAACTGTATGTAAACTATGTTCGGATCATTCATCCGACCAATCGTTGGTTAGGTCATTGAAAAGCCTTTCCAATGAGTACAAAACATTAAAGATCTGGCAGCCCTGTCTCGAGTTATGACCACTTAAGTGATATTTATGTACTTTTTTGAAGCCGGATCTCACTTAACTGTATGTAAACTATGTTCGGATCATTCATCCGACCAATCGTTGGTTAGGTCATTGAAAGGCCTTTCCAATGAGTACAAAACATTAAAGATCTGGCAGCCCTGTCTCGAGTTATGACCACTTAAGTGATATTTATGTACAATTTTGAAGCCGGATCTCACTTAACTGTATGTAAACTATGTTCGGATCATTCATCCGACCAATCGTTGGTTAGGCAATTGAAAGGCCTTTCCGATGAGTCCAAAACATTGAAGATCTGGCAACCCTGTCTCGAGTTATGACCACTTAAGTGATATTTATGCACAATTTTGAAGCCGGATCTCACTTAAATGTATGTAAACTATGCCGGATCCATCATACAACCCATCGTTGGTTAGGCAATTGAAAGGCCTTTCCATAGAGTCCAAAACATTGAAGAACTGGCAACCCTGTCTCGAGTTATGACCACTTAGGTGATATTTATGTACAATTTTGAAGCCGGATCTCACTTAAATGTATGTAAACTATGTCCGGATCCATCATCCGACCCATCGTTGGTTAGGTAATCAAGAGACCTTTCCAACGAGTCCATAACATTGAAGATGTGGCAACCCTGTCCCGAATTATTATCTGTGTACTTATTTTTCTTGATCTAAAAAAAATAGCTGAAATTTGTGTCCAATGTTACCCATTGTTGATAAAAAGTGAGGAAGGCATCAACCACATAGGTGGATTTAGTTAGTTTTTATATTAAATACTTATTTTTTTACAAAATACGGTTTTTTTTTTTTCAAAAATACACAAATTGAATTTTGTATGCTTTTTCACTTTTTGAGTTTTTTTTTTTTTTTTTGAATTAAAATTTTCACTAAAATTCCGTATTTTTCGAAAATACTCAAATTTTAATGATTTGCAATCCCTTATTACCTTATCATATACGAAGCGAAATTTCGTATGCTTTTCCACTTCACAGAGTTTTTTTTTGTAAAATACTAAAATACAGTCCAGATTCGATTATCCGAAGCCTTGATTATCCAAAGTTCGATTATCCGATGGTTTGTATAGGACTTCGGATAATCGAATCACGAACTTTTTTGATTTTTTTTTCTTTTCCTACTTTATACATCAAATTTGAGTTCTGCGGCCTCATTTCAGGCAAATTTGAATGGTTGATTGCGTATAAAAATATAAAATGTTTTTTTTATAATATTTCATAACCGCTATTTTAGCCGCCACCTTGAATTTAAAAACTGAAGCTCAACAATCAAAAATAAGACAACGAAAAACAAAATTTTCGTGATTTCATTATCCGAAGTTTTGACTATCCGAAGTGAAATTTTGCCAAGGCCTTCGGATAATCGTGTCTGGGCTGTATTCATGAATTACGTATGCTAATATCTAAGAAACTATTGAAGCGATTGCTTATGTCAAAAAATTAATTATTTTAACATATTTTGTTTTTTTTTTTTTTTTGTGGCAACCAATATTTTCTGGACTTATAAAATCAAAACAAATATTTCAAAAGCAACTCAAATGAATTTATCCTTTTTTGATTTGTTGAAGGGAATTTTAAAATTCTAACAGGTTTTACAAATGTATAAATAAAAAATATTCTAAAGTTATTAGTTTAAAAATAGACCTTAACACAAAGGACTAATGCATAATTTGTGTTTTTTGTTCACAGAAGCCGAACGCCAACCACCCAGCTCCCCAGCCCGAGTACGCTCAGCACTTCAACTCGATGGGAGAATCGAACGAGAAGATCCACCAGAGTGGATCTTTCAGACGTTTAATGTACCACGTGCTGTCGGAGACCGACTATTAGGTGGTGTAATCTCCAGTTTGAAAAAAAATAAACTCAGCGCACCATTAGAGCCCAGCAAGGAATCATCAATCGCGTCATCTCTTTACCGTGTTAGGACTTAAGTGAGGTGGAATGAAGAGAAAGTTAGTTTAAAAATTGTATTTATCATAAAACACATTTTTTCGGATTTTAAAAGAAACGCTTTTACTGAAAAGAAGAAGAAAAAACACTGTTTGTTACGATACTGTTATATCTCAAGCTACACACAGGACTTATGTTATCGAGAAAAAAGAGAAATTTATTATATATTTTTTGTAGCACACATAACAAATTATTAGCACACACACACACACACACAATATGTACATACATTTATTTAATGCAACTCTGTTGAAGCAAATAATTTATTTCTATATCGCATAAATAAAGCTACTCAAAAGTACATGTAAACTCCATTTTTAGTTTATTTTCTGTTACATTTTAAATTCGAAACATTTTAGTGCACTTGATTTGCCACACTTTTTTTCAAAATTAGGTGGGTAAACTCAGGTGCCACACTCGAGTGAATGTTCTAGTCAAACTTCGTTAAACACTGAAAATGAGGGCAGCATTATCTTGTTGTTATTTGATGGTTTTTCGAAATAAAATACACGCAATTTAGGTTTAAAAGAGACGCTTGTTTAGCTTCCCCTGTCACTAGGCACGCGCGCACATAAACGTGGGCTGAAATTTTTCGTTTAAAACTGCGAACACGAATTACGACGAGCGAAAGAGATTTTGGCCACAGTGAACAAAAACAAAAACAAGCAGTAAATTCTGTTATAAATAATTATTATGGTAGAACGAGCTTTTTGTGACGAAGAAGGAAACGAACCTAAAAATTACTCAATAAAGTTGTAAATGAAAATTATTTTTGTTTCATTTCACGATGACATTTTTGGACAAATTTCAAATATTTGCACTAGGACAGTCCTCCAACGGTATGCACCGATTATCCTCCCTATTCCTGATAAATCCATCCTCGCAAACACATCTGGGTCTATTAATTTCGATGCACTGGATTCGGGGTCTTAACTTCAGCGGAAGCAACGGACACGTGGGTTGGCAAATTGATGAATTTACACGCGAAATTTCATTTTCACCGGTGCAGTTTTCTGCAATTGACATTCGTTGAATATTTAATTTGATAAATTGTAAAATTTATATAACTCACTTATTTCTACAAATCCAAAGCACAAAGCGATCGGTAATGCAAGGCAAACTACAACAAATGGGAACTTCATCTCTGGGCGAGTTGCAGCAATGTGAGGTTATCACAATTCGATGTGGTTTTAAATAGGCCCATGCAAATTGAATATTGTCACGTTTTCGATCAGTCAACATTGTGAAAACAAATAGAATAATTTTATTATAGGGTAATTCTCCGCTAGATCGCACAGCAGTTGCCACGACTCCTCTTCAATTTGCGTGAAACTTTTTCCACGTTACACAGAGCTCACACTTACTACCAAACATTTGGTTTGATAGTATGTGTGAGTCCCGTGTAAAAAGTGACAGTTTGTCACTTTTTCGTTTGAAACTTTTTAGTTTTGTACCCCGTTGCTTTGACAAAGTCAAACTAAAAAGTGACAAACTGTCACTTTTTACACGGGACTCACACATACTATCAAACCAAACGTTTGGCAGTAAGTGTGAGCTCTGTGTAAAGTGGGTGTCAAACTAAAAAGTGATCCCGTTCGTTTGACAACAGTCAAACCATTGGGGTTTCTGTGTGCATCACAATTTTGGTCTGATCTACAACTTTGTAGAACACTCTAAAAAATTACCCTGCTAAGATAGAAAAAACTCGAAATTTGTAAATGAAAATTTTGTTCTAAATGAAAAAAATACCCTTCTGAATTATTGCAGATTCAAAAAGTAAATTTCCCATTTCCCATTAAATTTCCCATAAAAAAAATAATGTTGAATAACGAAAAATGGCTGAATTTTTGAAAAATTTTTGTGTTTTCGATTAAAAATACGCTTTTATCGGAATACCGAATAACGTCCTAGAGCTTTTGTTAATTTGATTTGGTTAACCACGGTGGATTTTCTTCAAATAATTCGAACTGTCAAAAATCCACCAAAACATCTACCGGTGGATACTTTTCTACCACAGATTTTTGTGCGATCAATGTGGTAGATGCTTTAGTGGATTTTTGACAGTTCGAATTATTTCAAGAAAATCCACCACGGTTAACCAAATCAAATTAACAAAAGCCCTCATGATTCAAATTCCCGGACGCTTCGAAACCCGGACGCCTCATCTTGTTTTATCAATTATTTGGATATATCACTCAAAAAACCTTTCACCACATAGTTGCATGAAATTTCCGGTAGCAGCCAATTTTTGGCCTCAAACATCATTTCACATGAGTCATGCAACTATCACAATGCATTCACGTCAATCCTACTTGCTTCCAACGCAGCCTACACTAACACAACTAAATTTTACGTGAAATTCTTGCCTGAAAAATTGGAGGCGTGGCTTGCATGTCAGCTGATTTTGGTTTGCATGAAATTCATGCCACATTTACAAGCAAAGTGGTATGGAAAATATCCACATACCATTTCATGCAACATTGTGGTGAAAAGTGACGACGACGACCAGAGATGGAAGGCTGCATGATTTTCCTGTCTGAAAATTTTGAGCCAGCCTGCAAGTCTGAGGACAATCAGTCTGCTGGTGATTCCCAACAGCTGAACATGGTTTCAGCTTTTCGTCTGTCTCGGTGGATTATCGACACCGGAAAAATCTGCGTTCTTTTTCCATTTCTGGAGTTAGATTTATGCGAGCAACTGTAAGTATTTTTCTCATCATTTTAGCCAATTTTTGAATTAATTTATTATGTTCTTATTGTCTAGGCCATGGAACCAAAAATTTCAGGGCAATCACATGATGCCGGAGGTGAGCAAGGTTTAACATCGTCAAGGGAGCAAAACAGGCTGCGAAGAAGGCGCTGGCCGCGAACGGAAGAAGGAAAAGCAGCCAATCTGTCCCACAAGCCGCAAGTGGAGAGTCGGAAACGAAGACCAGTCGCGTGTGTGAAAAAAACTTGGTGATATTGGACAATTTAATGCAAAGAAAATATTATGTATATTGTGCCAAGAGTGTTTGATGTGTTGTGACGTAATTAACAATGAGTAATGTGTGTTAGTATCAGTGAAAATAGTCAAATTTTGAAAATAAAATGTGAAAATAACAAGCCCTTTTTTTAATTCTTCATAAATCCCTGACAACAAAAAAAGCAAAAAAAAAACCCTCCCCCCAGCGCCCCGTACTTTCAAGTCCACTAGAAAATCATGAGATGGTAACATTCACAGAAGTTAGAACCTGCGTGAATTTGTTGCAACTTTGGCGTGAAATTCTTGTGATGTGGCATATGGTTGTATTGGTTCGCTTGGAAATTGATGGATCTTAGCCACCTGAGTTTCACGTAGATTTGATATGAAAATACAGATGGAAAAAAATCACCTATATTTTCATGCAACACTGTGGTGAACAATATTTTGAGTGTAACTTCGCATTATGAATGTCAAAACTGTGTTATTTGATGACTTCTAACATCAACTTTCATTTGAAGTTTGTTTAAACGCTGTAGTTAATGTCAAAACAATTACATAAAATAAAATTATAAGATTACAAAAAATGCGAAACATTTCACGTGCAATATTTCATAGGCGTCCGAAGCACCGAGAAGGCGAAGCAGAAATTTATGGTTTTGATTTCCTTAAATTCAAGCAAATTTTTATATAAATTATCGAAGCACAACAAGTCATTTTAATTTTCAAATTCTGATGAAAAATTGTTAGAAAAGACATATTTTGCATGCATTCTCTTAAAACTGACTGTTAATACTACATCCTGATGATATTTCTTTATTTCCAACTTATAACATGATTTTTTGTGAGCTATAACAAAAATGATATGCTACTAAGTGTCCGGATTTCGAATCATGACGCCAGCAAATCGGACGTCCATTTTTACATAAAAGTCAGGCTGCAAATTATTGAAGAACACTTCTCTTTTTCTTGTGTTCAAAAAAGGAAGGGGTCGTACCGCCCCTCCGTCACGAGATATCGACAAATGGAGTTCGGAATCGTGATCAAGGACGAACGTTACTCCTTGGAAAAATGTTTCACGCAAATCGAAGAGGATGTGAGTTGGCGGAGAATGACCCCAAAAATAACAATGAATATTTCATTTGAAGTCGGGACCCATGGTACAGGGATAAGCGTGGTTGCCTCTCACCCAGTCGGCCTGGGTTCGATCCCAGAAGGACTTGGTGGCATTTTTCGAGACGCGATTTATCTGATCACGCCTTCCGTCGGACGGGGAAGTAAATGTTGGCCCCGGTCTTACCTAGAGGTTAGGTCGTTAGTCACTGGTAGGCAGTTGGACTCACAATCCAAAGGTCGTCAGTTCGAATCCCGGGGTGGATGGAAGCTTAAGTCGCAATCGTGAACGCCAAAGCAATGCTGTAAAGCGAACAATTTGATTTGATTTTTGATTTCATCTAAAAATATATATTTTCGCACTACAACTACATTATTTTATTTTTTGAAAAAATAAACCAACACGTTTCACTTCAACTCGTTCAACCGACGACCCCCAGCCCGAGCAGTCCTTCCTCAGTTTTGCAATCGGCCAACAGAACACACTTTCCGGTGCGCGCCTTCAGAAATCCACCCTTGCAAACGCAGACAGGAGTCCGCAGGCAAATGGTCGGACAACGACCGCTCAACAGTCCTGACCCCACCAACCCACGACCCTGGTCGGGAGTTTCCGGCTTCGGGCAGCGTGCGATACAAACGGAATGGCACTGGGACTCTTCTTCGTTCTCGCCGCAAGTAACTAGAGTGAGGAAATTAGAGACATTTAGTTGAAAAAAAAAACTAATAAAATGTTAAGCTTTGACTTACTGCCAAGGATGGCCTCGACATTGAATAAAACTACAAAAACGGCCACAACAAGTGCAAACTTCATGGTGGTAGCGGTAATCTGATGAAGAAGCGGAGTAATTGCAAGCTTTAAATACTAGCTTGCAACAAAAGACTAGCCACGATGAGACTCTCTGCATGGCTTGATGTAGATCACGCACATTTCAGGGCGTACAAGAATGTAATACCTGCGTTTTAATGAAGATGTTGATAACGAGATCGTTGAGAAAGAAACGCTTTGTATTATACATAGAATCCATTTTTTTTATTTTCTTATGTTAAACAGCAAAATTAAATTCAACATTAAAATTATATTATGATTCCAATATTAGTCAAATTTAAGTAATTGAGCAATTCTCTGATATTTCGGTCATGCGATTTGTTTTATTTTTTTATCCGCCTGAAACTATGTTGGTGCCTTCGGTATGCCCAAAGAAGCTATTTTGCATCATTAGTTTGTCCATATAATTTTCCATACAAATTTGGCAGCTGTCCATACAAAAATGATATGTGAAAATTCTAAAATATGTATATTTTGAAGGAATTTTTTGATCGATTTGGTGTCCTCGGCAAAGTTGTAGGTATGGATATGGACAACACTGAAAAAAAATGATACACGGTAAAAAAATGTGGTGATTTTTTATTTAACTTTTTGTCACTAAAATTTGATTTGCAAAAAAACACTATTTTTAATTTTTTAGTGAAATTTTCCGATCTTTTCGAAAAAAATATTTTCAAAACATTTAAATCAAGACTAACATATCAAAAGGGCGTAATATTGAATGTTTGGTCTTTTTAGAATGTTAGTATTGATTAAACATTTTTGAAAATATTTTTTTCGAAAAGATCGAAAAATTTCACGAATGTTTCATATTTTAAGATTGTAAATCGGACCATTTGTTGCTGAGATATCGACATTAGAAAATGTTGGGTTGTTTGGGTGAGACTTAGAAAACATCAATTTTCTTATTTTTTAACCTTTGCCGAAAAAGCAAAATATAGAGAATTTTCTCAGCTTTTCAAAAATATTTTTTTCAAAAGTGGGCAAACATGGGCACTATTTTAAAAAAATCAATAACTACGATTATTTTGAAAAAAGTCACATCAAAATGGCTATAACTTGAAAACGGTGCCTTTTATCAAAATTTCACAAAAGTACTTTTTGATTGCAAACTCAATTTTACATCAAAAAATGAAATTGAAAAATTTTTGCGACCATTATTTCGATTTTTTGAAAAAAGTTGCATTGATTAAAAAAATCATAACTCGGTCAAAGATTTTTTGCCCATTCTGGAAATTTCTGAAAAGTTTGCATTTGATGTCCTCTAAAACATATCAAAAAATAAAAAAAATAAAAATAGTGTTTTTTTGAAAATCAAGTTTTAGTGACAAAAGTTAAATAAAAAATCACCAAACATTTTTTTACCGTGTATCATTTTTTTCAGTGTAGTCCATATCCATACCTACAACTTTGCCGAAGACATCAAATCGATCAAAAAATTCCTTCAAAAGATACAGATTTTTGAATTTTCACATATTATTTTTGTATGGACAGCTGCCAAATTTATATGGAAAATTATATGGACAAACTAATGATGCAAAATGGCTTCTTTGGGCATACCGAAGGCACCAAAAAAGTTTCGGCCGGATTAAATTTACAAAAATTAAAATTAAAGAAAAAAGACCGATTCCGTAGAGAACTGCTCATGTAAAAATTTAAAAATCTGTATCTTTTGAAGGAATTTTTTGATCGATTTGGTGTCTTCGGCAAAGTTGTAGATATAAATAAGGACTACACTGAAAAAAAAAAACGATACAAGGTAAAATTTCTTGATGACTAAAACTTGACTTTTTGTCACTAAAACATAATTTGCAAAAAAAAAACTCTATTTTTCTGATATGATTTAGGCGACATCAAATACCAGCTTTTCAGAAATTTCCAGAATAGGCAAAAATCTTTGACTGAGTTATAAATATTTGTATCAATACTGATTTAAAAAAATCGAAATATTGGTAGCAAAAATTTTTCAACTTCATTTTTCGATGTTAAATTGAATTTTCAATCAAAAAGTTCTTTAGTTAAATTTTGATAAAATGCACCGTTTTCAAGTTAAAACAATTTTAGGTAACTTTTTAAAAAATAGTCGCAGTTATTAATTTCTTTTAAATTAGTTCCCATATTTGAAAAAAAATATTGAAATTCTGGGAAATTACAATTTGTCATTCCAGAAAGTAAACACTATTACGAGAGCTATTTTGTCAGAAAATTGTCCTGCTTGAATTAAACATTATTTGCCATTAGTTTGTCTGACAGCTGCTAATAATTAATGAGACTTACCTACTTACCTAAGATCTGAAAACTATTTCAACAGTTGTATAACAAAATTTAATCCACTAATAGTGTGCAGCGACTATATATATAAGACTTACAGTTCCAAAGAAGATTCGGAGACGGTTTGCTCAAAAAATGAAGAAGCTCATCATATTGTTCGTGGCAGCCTCGATCATCTGCATCGAATCAATCCCGTATGAGCACTGTGAGTTTTGCTTTAGAATAAAACGATTTTTTTCAATGAAAAACTTTTACTAAAGATAGCTCCTAAATCATATGTTTTTAAAGCTTGCGGAGAAAACGCGAATTATCACGGATGCGCCAGTGCATGCTCGATAGCAACCTGTACCAACCCAAATCCGGCACGTTCTCTGCACAGTCCGTGCATTATGGTCTGCGTCCCCTGCGTCTGTAAATCGGGATTCCTAAGGAACCACCAAGGAAAGTGTGTACAACCAACGGACTGCGAGAAAGTTTAATGTTTATTTAAGCAAAAACAATTGAAATTCAATGGACAAACAAAAATGTCGTCTGAATATCTGAAACATGTTTAAAATTGTTAATAGTTGCTAGTCAGTTCTAAGTAATCAATAAAGCGCAACACACAAGAAGATGCCGTGGAGAATTTCCCTTACTCTGTTGAAAAAGTCGAACATCATGGTGTGCGGTGGAAATGGGAGCGGCCGGCTATGAACGGTTGTCATGGTGTATGAATTTAATTCAGGTGGAGTAATCTAATCAACTGATTCAGTGGAGTTAGTTCTACTCCCAACCTATAATTTCTAGGCAACTTCAACCTGGATGATCATCGCATAAACATGACGAAGTCTAGCATAAAATTTGCTAATTTCACCGTCTCTTAACGTAGCGTAGTTTTAAGTTTTTCATTTTAGAAAAATATTTATTTTTTACAATTCCATTTAAACCATATAAAACAGAGTGGAAGACAGAGTTAGAAGTTTATCAGTGTTGAGAACAAATGATAAAGAATGCATAAATGTCGAACAATGATCCTCATCACATTCAAGACATTATCGTGACAAAATGATATATTGTTACTTTCAGTCTAGTTTGTGCCCGTTGCTTCTACTGCCAAGACCATTTACGATGAATTGCTTTGGTTGGATTCTTTGTCTAGTTTTGCTCGTGAGTTCAACTCTCTGCGAGGATACCAGCTCAGGTTTGCGTTCCACGTTAGATTAAGGGTTTGAATTTAACTAAAAAACAAAACTTTCAATAGTTTTCTGTCACCGCCCAAACGAACAGTGGAAAAACTGCGCCTCGTCGTGTCAACCAACGTGCAGCACCAATCCCAAAACGGACCAGCTTTTTCGACAGTGCTTCCGGCTTTGTATTCCCCGGTGTGTCTGCAGGGAGGGCTATGTACGCAACCTGGCCTACAACTGTGTCCTTCCGAAGGATTGTATCGTCCGTCAACTGTCCGTAGATAAAAGTTTGAAATGATTCCAAAATCTTAAAGGGTGATTATGACATAACCAGCAATAAATAACTTGTAAAATAGAAGTCGAAAATCCTCGTTAACACTGGAACGCCCAACGCATGTCAAACTTACACGGACGCCCAAGCCCCCCAAAAAAGGTGGAACGGTAACTTCAACTCGCTGGTTCTCGGGCATTACTCAACCAATCGGAACGATTCTTGTTTCCAGTGATTTGTAAGAATGTCTAGATCAGGGGTGCCCAAAGTGTTTGAATGGCGGGCCAAATTTGAAGCTCACATGAGCCTTCGGGCCAAACATGAAAATTTATTTATTTGAATAAAATAAACGATCTTTAGGGAACATTCATCTGACAATTGAAGTTTTTAAAATTTCATGTATTTTTTTACGTTTTCTTCATTTCAATATCATAGAACAAAAATTGTAATTTTTTCTACAGTTTTGTTCAAAAAAGCTTTCAATCATGGTTCAAATTTATTGAAATCAATAAATTATTATTTAATTGCTTTTCCTTGCTTTTTTAGTAAAGTGTAACTTTAATTATATCGTTTCAAATGGATTTCTAAACAATTATTCATCATATTTCAATATACTTCAGCATAAATAAACTTGAATGAATTCTGGTCTGTCTGAATCAGATGTTAGTCACCTAAATTCGTAATTCACAGTTACAGTTTCCTACTTCAATCAAGTTCCAGAAATTTAGAAGAAATTACAATTGCTACAGATCGACGTCGTCGTGCTATCTTGTCGCACCCGCCATTTTGACGTTCCGAGAAAAACGCGTTTTAATGTTTGACCTTGAATATTCAAAAACGAAAGCACGCAATGTAAACAATAACAAACACGTTTTGTTTGGCTCACCATTCTGTGCATTGTCCCAAAGTTTGGTTGAAGTTGGTTGCTGGAGTCCCGAGTTATAATTACAAATGTTTACGGTAGTCTAGCTTGTACGTGCGACAAACGCATCCTGACTTTTCTGGCCTGAAATCCCTTTGGCCTTTTGTCGCACTTACATCAATTTTCATGGAATGACAAGATAGCACGACAAGATTGAAACTACTTTCATATGTAAAGTGACAAAAATGCACGGAGTTTTTTCGGTTTTTGTTGAATATCTCAGGATTGAAATCGAATTTTGGGGATCTGTGAAGGTCAAAAGGTGAGGCGTTGTGAGCTGCACAAAATGGCGTCCTTAACTCAATTTGGCCCAAAATGCACGTACGACAAGTTAGCACGATGGCGACGAGATTCAAACTCTTATTAAGATAGATTTTTCTACAAGATATTAATTTCGTATCATTGGGACTTAAGAATATATACCGTCATCTGGGGCGAATCGGGACTACAGTCTGAATAGGGGCAGCATTTTTCAGAGCATTTAACGCTTTTACAGATGTACACATTTTGTTGGTCTGAGTCTGTTCTAGAGGTGGGCAAAAAAGAGCGAACCGCTCAAAGAGCCGGTTCACTGAAAAGAGCGAACGAACCGTGGCTCACAAAAAAAGAACCGCGGTTCTTTTTTAAACTCCGGTCTTTTGAAAGAACCGTTTCAATATGGCATGATTTTTGTTATGAATTTAATTTATTGAATTTCCAAAAAATGTAGTATTAAATTTGTTTTTGGGAATTGAAAATTCAATACCGGAATACAAATTATAGCATTTCAAATAGCATAATTTGTCAAATATTACCAAAAATCTACTGAATATTTGTGAGATTTTGGAAAAAAAAATTATTCATTTTGTCCGATTAAACTTTAGCGTTTATAAAATTTATCTATTAAATTAGAATGTAGAGAAGAGTTCACAGAATATTTTCTCCAAATAAAATCGCACGATTCTTGAAAAAATCTTTTTCATCCAAATTTTGAAAATGAACGAAAGAGCCGTTCAAAAGAGCGGCTCTTTTTAATGAGCGAACGAAAAAGAGCGGCTCCTAAAAAAGAGCGGTTTTGCCCACCTCTAGTCTGTTCTAATCGAAACCAATCAGAAAAATCCAAATATTGTGCTCCAACATGGTTAAAACTGCTGTCTCAATTCGCCCCATGTGTTCCGATGGTAAATAATTAGTTTTGTTACCAAAAAATAAAATTTTCACAAAAAAGCTTAAACTAAACCCTGATTGTAGGAATTATAAAATCACTTATCAAATTGGTCAAAGGACCATTTTCTATGATCACTCAAAATGGGTCCGCGGGCCACAAAAAATCACCTCGCGGGCCACATTTGGCCCGCGGGCCATACTTTGAAGTGGCTTCGTGGGCGTCCAGAACCATTTCCAGGAACGAAGTATCCGCATTCGGGCAGTAAAATCTGCTCGATGGAACGCCCTGATCTGGGGGACCCGGATGCTCCGGGCGGGGATGACTTCATGGGCGTCCAGGACCGAGGTGTCCGCATCCGGATGGATGGGAGCGGCATTTCTTCTTCTGCTGGTCGGAATCGCTTCTTCAGCGAAAGTGGGTTCCGAGGAGGTGCTTTCCTTGGTCGTGGCTGGTCGCAGGTGCTAAAGTGCCTAATAGAAAGTGGGGACACGAGAAACTGAGAAACCAGCGATTTTCTGTCAAAAAATTGAGCACCTCCAAGATCTTACACACGAGGTGTTTACAATCTCCTCTTTGTCCATAGGATTTGTCAAAAAATGAACACCTTCCATTTAAACGCTTGGTAGAATTTGAGTGACCAACTGTGAGTGGCATTGCATTTTGAGTGCCTTGTCCCCACTTTCTATTAGGCACTTCAAAAATCGCTGGGTTCTCAGTATCTCGTGTCCCCACTTCTATTAGGCACTTCAGGCGAGACTATTGATCTTTCTTTCGGCGGCATTTATCCGTTCGTTGATGCCTTTTAAACTCAGAATCCCGAACAAATGTTTGATTGCAAGTTTCACATTTAAAATTATGTGGCTCGTGAGTTTTGACGTGCTTCGTGTATTCATCTCTGTCTTTGAAATTCATGCCACATTTTTCGCACTTGTTAATAGTAACAATCCCCATGTGTTTCACTTTGCAGTGAGACAACACACAAAGTTTTGTCGTGTACTTCGCTGAACATAGTTTGCAGTGAAACATTCTTTTATCGTTTTCATATTTTACTTCAAACATCGCTGCTGACTCCGCATTGGCGAGTCGTCGAACCTTTGAGACGAGAGCCAGCGGTTCTTCTTCGAAGGGTTTTTCTTCCAGCAGTTCTTCTTCCAGCGCTGCCGTTCCATCTCCCAGATCTTCTTCCTTGGTTCCATCTTCTTGCGGTTGGGCCGGAACTTTAACCAGAGTCCTGCGAGAGACGGTGCTGCCACCGCCGACTGGTCGACGAACTCCTTGACGAGCGGCGCGACGGTTTACTTCTTCTTGTCGTTGAAGTCGAGCGCTGCCGTTCCATCTCCCAGATCTTCTTCCTCCGTTCCACCGGCGGCTGGTCGACGAACTCCTTGACGAGCGGCGCGGTGAGCAGTAACTATAAAGAGCGGTTCCTCCGGTTGGTCCGGATCTCCTCCCGATGGCTTCACAAACGGTTCTTCTTCCAGCGCTGCCGTTCCATCTCCCAGATCTTGTCCCTCCGTTCCACCGGCGGCTGGTCGACGAACTCCTTGACGAGCGGCGCGGTGAGCAGTAACCATAACGAGCGGTTCCTCCGGTTGGTCCGGATCTCCTCCCGATGGCTTCACAACCGGTTCTTCTTCCAGCGCTGCCGTTCCATCTCCCAGATCTTCTTCCTCCGTTCCACCGGCGGCTGGTCGACGAACTCCTTGACGAGCGGCGCGATGAGCAGTTACCATAAAGAGCGGTTCCTCCGGTTGGTCCGGATCTCCTCCCGATGGCTTCACAACCGGTTCTTCTTCCAGCGCTGCCGTTCCATCTCCCAGATCTTCTTCCTCCGTTCCATCTTCTTGCGGATCTATAATCGGTTCCAGTGGTTCCTCCGGTTGGGCCGAATCTCCTTCCAAGAAAATGATTTCGTCGGAACCCATCTCTTCAGATTTTGGTGTAAGTGTATTCTCGACAATTCTCATGTCCGTGAAGATTCTTTTAATTTGCGATTCCATCGGTACTGTGAACGTTGATATCACCTTCGTGGCTGTAACATCCTCATCTTTTATGTTTAGTTGTATGCTTTGCAATTTTCCTTCAACGTAGGTTAGCTCGCAATCTACAAGCTCTCGTTCCTGACGTCCCTTTCTGTGGTTTGACACGTGCTTTGCCATAGCTCTGTAGTTATTTATTAAGCCGGTTTTACCACAACACGTACATTGAAGGCAGTTGGCAGCTTTGTTCAGGATAACCCTGGTGCAATCTCTGTTCTTTTTATTATGAATTTTCAAGGCTGTTGAATTCCCAAACGGAATCCCGCAAATCTTGCAGATGTACATCTCACACTCTTCGATGTTGTGCTTGCTCATATCCTCGATATCACCCGTAAACATGCATTTCCTGCATTGAATGAATTCATTTCCAACCGTAATGAAAGCGTTCAGGTTCAATTTTCTTCTGTCAACCCGGCCAACATCACCTTTCTTGTTCTTAACGACCTGCCATGACGAGTTGTTGTCGGTATGATTGCTCAACAGCTCTACCACTTCCCCGCAATTTACAGACAACTCTTTTGGATATTTTGCGCAGTTTGGTGCATTCATGATGCCAAATTCCTGTGAATTTGTAGTATAAATTAGTTTACTGTTTTATAATGAGCAATTCTCTACGGAATCGGTCTTTTTTCTTCAATTTTAATTTTTGTATTTTTAATCCGACTGAAACTTTTTTGGTGCCTTCGGTACGCCCAAAGAAGCCATTTTGCATCATTAGTTTGTCCATATAATTTTCCATACAATTTTGGCGGCTGTCCATACAAAAATGATGTATGAAAATTCAAAAATCTGTATCTTTTGAAGGAATTTTTGGATCGATTTGGTGTCTTCGGCAAAGTTGTAGGTATGGATACGGTACGAACTACCCTGGAAAAAATTAATACACGGTAAAAAAAATTTGGTGAGCCTTGGTTGTTAGGCCGTTAAGTCATTCTAGGTGTAGGAGTCGTCTCCATTCCATAAATACAAATATGTAACACACCAAACCAAGCCTACTCCGGTGGAATCGCTGGCGGCGGTTGGACTCGAAATATGAAGGTCGTCAGTTCAAACACTGGGGTGGAAGGTTCCTTGGAGTAGAGGTTTGGGTGCTCTCCTCATTCAAGCCTTCGGACTCGTAGGTTCGAGCAGAAACTTGCAATAGAGACCACAAAAGACCCGGGGTCGTTAATGTGGATGGTTTGATTTTTTTTTTTGACGTCATGAAAAGAGGCATTCAAAATATTTTTGCGATAAGTAAAATACTTTCACAGTTAAAAACATGGTAGTAGAGCAATTCTCTACGAAATCGTTCTTATTTTTAGAATTTTGTATTTTTTGAATTTTTGATTTTTTTAATTCGTCTGAAACTTTTTTGGTGCCTTCAGTATGCCCAAACAAGCCATTTTGCATCATTAGTTTGTCCATTTAGTTTTTGGCAGCAAATGAAATATGGAAATTCAAAAATCTTTATCATTTGAAGACATTTTTTGATCGATTTTGCGTCTTCGGCAAAGTTGTAGGTATAGGGACGTGGCGTTACATCGTGCTGCCACCTGGTTTTTTAAGCGCAAGAGTGGAAAAGTGCTGAGTCATCGTCTAAAAATAGACGGCGTCCTATCTCGCCCAGCAAAATGAAGTCGATAAAGTAGTCGGTTTCGAAGAGAAAAAGTGGAAAATGTGGTCTAAAAATAGCGACGCCATCCCCCTATGGATAAGTAACACACTGAAAAAAAATGATAAATGGTTTTTTTTTTTTGCTGATTCTTAATTTCACTTTTTGTCACTGAAACATGATTTTCTTTTTTTTTATTTTTTGATGTTTTAGGGGACATCAAATGAAAACTTTTCAGAAATTTCCAGAAAAAAAATCTTTGTTTGAGTTATGAATTTTTGAATCAATACTAATTTCAAAAAATATCAAAATATTGATCGCAAAAATTATTTAACTTCATTTTTCGATGTTAAATTGAGTTTGCAATCAAAAAGTACATTAGTGAAATTTTCATAAAGTGCACCGTTTTTAAGTTAAAGAAATTTTTAGGGTAACTTTTTAAAAATATTTGCAGTTATTAATTTTTCAAAATTAGTTTGCCCACCATTGAAAATTTTTTTTTGAAAAGCTGAGAAAATTCTCTATATTTTGCTTTATTGAACTTTGTTAATGCGACCCATAGTTGCTGAGATATTGCTATGCAAAGGCTAAAAAGCAGGAAAATTGATGTTTTCTAAGTCTCACCCAAACAACCCACCATTTTCTAATGTCGATATCTCAGCAACTATAGGTCCGATTAACAATGTTAAAACATGAAACATTCGTGAAATTTTCCGATCTTTTCGAAAACAATACCTTATTTTAAATCAAGACTAACATTTCAAAAGGGCGTAATATTGAATGTTTGTCCCTGTCTCTGATTCTTGTATGGAGAAATAAATCACACAACTCGATTTTGTTTGGACACACTGAATCATTGGAATCAATCATGCTTAATTAAAAAGAAAAGTTGCTTTAGAATAAAATTAATATTAACTAGGAGCTTTCATAACTCGATATTTTCCTTAAAATAAAATAAAGATATTTTTTCCCTGAAACAAAACTTTTTACTTTTTTATTAAATAATTTTGATTTTATTTATATTTAAAGGCGCTTCAATCCTTCAAGCATATTTATTCTGGATGCAATTAATTGCACTGCAATTCCATAATGTAGAATACATATGTTTTACTAAGTTTCATTTTTTTTGAGAGTTTTTTTTTTACTTTCTGTACCATTTCAATAAATTGTTATACTCTTAGACATTAAACATTTTTCCGTGTATTTATTTTTTCTCAATAGTCTTCAAGAATACCTACAGCTTTGCCGAAGACACTAAATTGATCAGAAAATTCACTCAAAAGTTACAACTGTTTGAATATTTACGTACCATTTTGTATGGGTGAACCAATGACACAAAATAGCTTCATTGGTCAGAGGGAAGGCCCCCACAAAGTTTGAGCCAAATCAAAAAATACAAATAAAATCCATTTCCGGTTTGGGTAGAGAATTTCTCACTTAAAAAAAATAAATGGCCTTTTTATGTTTATTTATTTTTTATCTCAATCTTTCTAAATTATTTGAATTTAAATATGGAATTTTAGAATTTTCGATTTTCTTACTTTCACCAATCCTTAAATTTATTTTATTTTTTTATTGCAAGCATTTGAAAATTAGAAAAAAAATATATTCTTGAATTTTAATTTCAAATTCTTCGAATATTTTATTATTGAATTTTGTAACAGTTTTTTTCATTACATTTTTTTCATTCCTGAAGATTTAAATTAGTTATGACTAACTACTTGAAAATTTATTTTAAAATTTTATTTTAAAATTTTAGATACATAAAAATTAAATACAGTGCCATCCAATTTTTAGCAACACGACTTTTTTTTTATTTTTGAATTTGTAGATTCAAATTGAGATTGAATACTTAAATTTTTGAGCCTAAAAAATTTAGTATTTTCAATATTTTTTTCAGAAATTAAGGTCGTACAGGGAGTCTTACACCTTTGGGACAATGACGTCAATGATGGTTCTAAATTCAAAGTACAGAAATAATAAATTGTGATGAAAAAATTGTCACTACAAGTAATACGCTCCTACAAACAACACAAAGAAACCCGTTTTTTGATTGATACATTCTGAATCAAGATTTGAATATTTTCTAAAACAAAGATGGCCGCCAAATGGCCGATCGAGAATGATGCCTTTCAGAGCTTTAAGAAATTTAAAAATGCATTTTTTTATTTCTATATTTATAATAGGATTTATTCTAGGACGATTCCCAACCCGTGCACGACTTTTAAAAAGATTTCTGAGTACAGTCCAGACTCGATTATCCGATGTTTCAATTATCCGATGTTTCGATTATCCGAAGTTCGATTATCCTAAACCTGATACTTCGGATAATCGAATCATGAGCAAAACTAAATTCTATCGCATTACTATTTAACTTTTACACGCAGAAAAATAAGGCATTTTTGAATCAACAAAACGTTTTGTTGATTTGAAAATCATTATTTTTGTTGAATCAACGCTAAACGTCAAAGCAGCTTTTTCGAAACAACAAAAGACTTTTGTGGAATTGAGAAAATCAAGGTTTGTTTCAACGCAAAATCTGCGTTGATTATATTCGACAAACATTTTGTTGATTCAAACCTCGTACAGGCTGATTCTAGAAAACATTTTTCTGCGTGTGTTTGATTTCGGCGACCCCATTTTAGTCAAATTTGAATGGTTGAATGCCTATTTAATTACAACATGCACCTTTTCAATATTTCATCACCGCCATATTGGCCGCCATCTTGGATTTAAAATTTCTTAATCACCTTAGAGTAGTTTAGGGGTCATACTTAAGCTCAACAATCAAACATAAGACAGCGAAAAAAATTTTTTTTTCTTGATTCGATTATCCGAAGTGAATTTTTTGGGAGGCCTTCGGATAATCGAGTCTGGACTGTATCCAGGTTTTTAAGCGAAGATGGCGTTCGAATGTTGAACGTCCGATATGTCAAAATCGCGCAGTAGCACCAACATTAGACAAAAAATGTGGCTGTCATGCCATGGCACACTTTTTCGCAATGTTGGTACCACTGCGCGATTTTGACATTTCGGGCGTTCAACATTCGAACGCCATCTTCACTTAAAAAGCTGGATAGCGTTTTTCGTTCTTTTGTAAGAAAGGCAAAATAAAAATAATGCACTGAATTGCAAAATATCAGATCATTTGCAAATCAGAGATCATTTGCAACAGTGATTTTTCTCAGATTTTTGAAAAGAAATTTATTTACTCTTATGTCCATCAACCAGTGAAACAGAATCCATTTCAAATGCACGTTAAAACAATATATTTTCTTTAATAAAACTCACACTGCTGCGCTGCGCCGGGTTGAAACATAAAACCTGATAAATCTATTTCTCTACCTAATACAAATGGTTTTAAAAACTGAGCACACAAACACACATTGCACAAAAAAAACTCGAGCCTCTCTTGCCAGTAAACGTAATGCACGCCCCTGACTAACCTTACACAGTAAGTAACAAAATATGCTTTCGTGAACAACGGCGACAACGATTACGACGACGACAACCACTGACTGACTATTACGACGACTATATTACATTACACCTTTTGCGAGGAGGTTGGACACCGTTCCTACGTTAGAAAGGGCGACGACGATGCCATGCCACTGCCGATGGCGAGTGCCTTCTTGCTAATCTTCTGGTTGATGAACCGCGAGTACAGTGATCCACCCGGGTTGCGGCGCGTCGGTCCGCGTGGAATGTGGTAGGTTGTCTAAAAATGACGAAGGTTTGAATGATTTTCTTTTGGGTGGGTTTTTTTTTTTTTTTTTGGTTTACCTTGTTCTCGTGCGGAAACAGCATCGTGATGCACCGCGAATAGTTCTCCAGCTGCATCGCGGTGATCTTGGCGTCGTGAGCCATGTGGTAATCTATGATGATGGCCGTCAGCTGACTCTGGAAGGACTTTTCCAGGGTGGCCAACTCGGCGGAATGTAGAATCATGCGACCAACGCTACAGCTGGCTAGAATGTCCCGCAGAACTTCGGTAGTCATTGGCCAGCTGAACTGCTTGTAGTCGATGTTTGGTGGCACTTTGTTTGGTTTGACGACCAGCTCGGGCGTCGTGGCCGGTGTCACAACTCCCAGCTGGTCCACCGGACCGTGGAACTGACCCCGGGAACACTTGGGACCGGTTCCATTGCACCCGTTGCCATCGTGTTCACCGGAACGCTTCCTGAACGCCATCACTCGGAGACTCCTCATCGGCAGACCCAGCTCGATTCGCCACAGCATCAACGCTTCCCGGAAGTGAACCTTTGGCCCCAGTGGGCGATTCTCGAACAGCACGTCCACGTCCTCGAAGCGCATCTTCTTCAGACATTCAACGTCGATCTGTTGAGCTAAAAAATCCAAAAATCAAAACTTAAAGTCCACCCCAAAAAAGCAAAATCCTTCCAAAAAAAATACCTTCCAGCAGTGTCACCGTGTCCTCGGACAACCCCAGCCGGTTCAAGCACAGTCCCCTCAAGTCACCATCCTGGCCGGTGATTCCGTTCAGCAGCTCGGCGTCCTCGACGGCGTAGAACGGTTCGCTTTTGATGATCAAATGGTCCAGCTTTTCGACCATGATATCAAAAACAAAGATTTCACCCTCCACAAGAATTGGGCGACCGAATGACTACAACAGTTACGCGCCTATGTATCTGCTACTGAATGAAACACTGTTGTGGCACTGACACATAAAGGCTGGGCTGACCTCTGAGCTGGGAGTATAAACCAGAGAGAGAGGGAGAGAGCGCGCGCAATCGCCAGAGAGAGAGCGTGTAAAACTGCCGTAGCAACCACCTGGTCAGCATTAGAAGGCTGGAGAGGGTCGCGCGAATGAACAGTTATTGGTGGAGGGTTAAAGAGGAAACGAATATAAACAAGACTTGCCTATCAATGTGATGGTGGCAAGCTTGAATGAGCATTGAGAACAGCGAGGTAGGATCGATTTCGTCAATGGTTACGGTGTATTGGAGTTTTAATGATAGAAGTTTTAAATTTCATTTTAAATTTGAAATCTAAGCACCAAGTTTGAATGAATGAAAAAAATCATTTGAAAAGTTTCAATTGTTACATTATTTATCTCGTGTTTAGAAGTCATTGAACAACTTTTGTTCTACTAAAACCTATACTTCTATTGTTTCATGGTTTTCGTCAATCTTTTATAGTATCCTTAAAGTATGCCGATTTTACAACCCCCATCCACCTTTTCTTTTTTTTTTTTTGCATTTGTCATATAAACTTTAGTCAAAACAAAATGTGTCAAAACTCAATCTTGAACACTTACGGTAAATTGTTTTACCAGACGTACTCTTTTAAGAGTACTCTTCTTTTTTCAAAAACTAGCCTTGTGAAGTCGTTTTTTAGTCAACTTCTTTTTTTTTATTCGATCTACTATTCTTATCCCAATCCCAAAAAAAAAGTAAAACAATATGATTTATGTTTATTTATTTTTTTATCAAAAAGAAAAAAAAGAATCAATTCCCAAAATCCTTAATTAATTTCATGAATTCGAGAACGAAGAAAATTATTATTGCTTTTTAACTATAAACTAAAATAAACATTTGAGCAACTCTCTACGAAATCGGCCGATTTCGACCATTTTTTTGTATTTTTTTATTTGGCTCAAACTTTGTGGGGGCCTTCCCTATGACCAAATAAGCTATTTTGTGTCATTGGTTCACCCATACAAGTCTCCATACAATTTTGGCTGCTGTCCGTACAAAAATGGTATGTAAATATTCAAACAACTGTAACTTTTGAGTGAATTTTTTGATCAATTTGGTGTCTTCGGCAAAGTTGTAGATATTGTTGAGGATTTTTGAGAAAAAATTGGTACACGGAAAAAAAAATTTGCAAATTTTTAATCAACTTTTTTTTCACTAAAACTCAATTTTCCAAAATAAGTATTTTTTGATTTTCGAGATTTTTTAATATGTTTTAGGGGACAAAAATCTGCAACTTTTGAGCAATAGAGAAAAATGGTCAAAAAATCTGCCGCCGAGTTATGAATTTTTAAAAAAATAGTGATTTTTGGAAAAAAAATCGAAGTTTTTAATGTTTTAATGCAAAATTGAATTTGCAATCGAAAAGGACTTTACAGATTTTTTGATAAAGGGCTCCGTTTTCAAGATATAGCCACCGAAAGTTTAATTTTAGCGAAATTTTTGCAGTTTTTCAATTTTTAAAAATAGTGACCATGAGTGACCATTTCTAAAAATATTTTTTAGGAAGTTCAGAAAATTTGCTATAAAATTGTCAAAGAGACATTGAAGATTGGACCTCGGGTTGTTGAGATAGAGCCGCTTTTAGAAAAAAAAAAAAAACACGAAAATTGAAGTTTCCTAAGTCTCACCAAAACAACCCACCATTTTCTAATAACGATATATCAGCAACCAATGGTTCGATTTTCAATGTTAATACATGAAACATTCGTGAAATTTTTCGATCTTTTCGAAAAAAATGTTTTGAAAATTTTAAAATCAAGACTAACATTTTAAAAGGGCCAAACATTGAATATTACGCCAATTTAAAATGCTAGTCTTGATTTTTTTTTGAATTTAGGTTTTTCTAAAGAAATTATAAATTTCAGAAATTGAATGAAAGATTTCATTCATATTTTGATTTAAAATTGAGGAAATATTCATGAAATAAAATTAAAATCATAAGCAATCTCAATTTTGAACAAATCTAACTACCAAACCCCTAAATTTTTATAATTTTCTTATTATTTCTGTTCCATGCATTCTTCTATTTAAAAAAATGATTTAAGGTCGTTTTCCTAAATTGACCGAGCCACGTAGCCCAGTGCTAACGCTTCCGCCTCGTAAGCGGTAGATCGGGGTTCAAATCCCGGCTCGGACCAACACAACTGGTGATCTTTTCTCTTCTGGAATCGATTGCTTAGTAAAGGGAAGGTAGTGTATCGTCACAAACTGGACCTTATCACGACACCTTAGGGAGGCGACCTATGGAATATTAGCATTAACCTTAACATGTTAACATTTTGTTGAGAATGCAACTGCCACTGAATCCGCTTTGTAAATGCCGGCCCCGATACTCTTCAAGGGTGTTCCCCTCAGGAACTGGGAAAGATTTACTTTTACTTTTACTTTCCTAAATAATAAAACTACTTTGAAAAAATATAAAATATTGCAAAATACGGCATATCAGTTACATTACACATTTTGACATAATCAAAGATCTCAGATCTAGAATTACATATCTAATCAAGCACATTGAGATTTGACCAAATTGTCAACAACTTTGCCCAACCAATCATCGCCAAGCCTCCAAAATTCCACTACATCCACACGTGGTGCTAAAATTAAGTCCGTTATCATCGTCATATAGACAACGCTGAACCGAAGCGAAACCACTACATCAGAACCCGATGTCCGCAAACACAAACCGGCTGAGCCAACTCAACGACCGAGTGGTCGTCGTCGTGGGACGTTCTACGCACACTGCGCTGTCTTGTAGCCACATGCGAAATATATTCATAACTTGTTATTCAAGCGTAGACCGACCTCCGAGGGACTTTGCCTTCAAGCTCTATAGTTATCACCAACTCGCGGACTTATTTTTCAGTTCAGCACTTTATCGGTGTGCTTATCAATCAAACCCTCCCTCGGGGATCGCCGATTGACGACCGCCAGAGTGTGCGTAAACCAGAGCTCCACAGTCCAGAACAGCACAGCAGAGATGTCGATTCGCAACCTGACGACCGCGGCCCGCTTCCTGGCCAAGGGACTGCTGCGGCCAAAGCTGATCGGTGGAGTCGGCGCGCGATCGCTGTCCCACTACCCGATCGATGAGACGATTTTCGGGCTGACCGAGGAACAGCAGCAGGTAAGAAGTTCTGGGTAGCGAATTGCAAGCAACAAGAGTTTCACTTTCGTTTCCAACCTCCGCTAAACCAGTTACGTCAGACGGTGTTCAATTTTGCGCAGAAGGAGCTGGCGCCGTTCGCTCAGGAGATCGACAAGCAGAATGAGTTCAAGTGAGTTCGGGTGGCCTTGAATTGAGGGGGTTCTTGAACTTGATGTATGTATGACTTTGTAGGGACCTGCGTAACTTCTGGAAGAAGATGGGTGACCTGGGGCTGTTGGGACCGACCGTCAAGCCGGAGTACGGTGGCCTCGGGGGATCGTACCTGGACCACTGCATCATCAACGAGGAACTGTCCCGTGCCAGCGGTTCGATCGCGTTGTCCTACGGTGCCCACTCGAATCTGTGCGTGAATCAGATCCACCGTAACGGAACCGAAGAGCAAAAAACCACGTACCTGCCGAAGCTGATCAGCGGTGAGCACATCGGTGCGCTGGCCATGTCCGAGCCTGGTTCCGGCAGCGATGTCGTTTCCATGAAGACCCGTGCCGACAAGAAGGGCGATTACTACGTTCTGAACGGCAGCAAGTTCTGGATCACCAACGGCCCAGACGCCGACACGTACATCATCTACGCCAAGACCGACCTGAGTGCCAAGCCCCAGCACGGCATCACGGCCTTCATCGTTGAACGGGACACACCCGGCTTCTCGCAAGGTCCCAAACTGGACAAGCTGGGCATCCGTGGCAGCGGAACCTGCGAACTGATCTTCGAGGACGCCAAAGTCCCCGCCAAAAACATCCTCGGCCAACTCAACAAGGGCGTGTACGTGCTCATGTCCGGTCTCGACTACGAGCGTCTCGTCCTGGCCGCCGGCCCCGTCGGTCTCATGCAAGCCGCTTGCGACGTTGCCTTCGAGTACGCCCACAGCCGCAAACAGTTCAACACCCGCATCGGCGAGTTCCAGCTGCTGCAAGGCAAAATGGCCGACATGTACACCACGATGAACGCCTGCCGGGCGTATCTCTACTCGGTGGCCCGGTCCTGTGACCTCGGCAAGGCCAACCCCAAAGATTGTGCCGGTGTGATCCTATACTGCGCGGAGAAGGCGACCCAGGTTGCGCTGGAAGCGATCCAGATTCTCGGTGGAAACGGGTACATCAACGACTATCCAACCGGAAGGATCATGCGCGATGCCAAGCTGTATGAAATTGGTGCTGGAACGTCCGAGATTAGACGGATGATCATCGGGCGGGCGCTGAACGCCGAGTACAAGTAGGGAGATCGTCGTGGCAGAGGACCAGTGAATCGTGATTACTCAGAAATCCGCGCAACGCGGAATCGGAACTAATGTGCATTTATTAATTGTGCCTTTCTAACGTAACTATTAAGCATGTGAATGGTAAAAGAAGCAACTTCTTTGGATTATTTTGTTTTGTAGGAATAAAGGTAACCTTTTGGTATTACAGCAAAGTAATTAAAGTGTGTGTTTTGAGTTTCATAAACCATACTAGAGGTGGGCAAAAAAAGAGCGAGTCGCTCAAAGAGCCGATTCATTAAAAAGAGCGAACGAACCATGACTCACAAATAAGAACCGCGGTTCTTTTTTAAACTCCGGTCTCGGCTCACTATGGAATATTTTTTTAACTTGTTATAAATAAAATTTATTGAATTTTCAACAAGTTGTAGTGTTAAATTTGAACTTATGAAATACTACCAAAACTCTACTAAATAGCTTAGAGATTTTGGAAAAAAAATTAAATCCTCTTGCCCTAATAAACTTCAGCGTTTATAGAACTTATCGATCAAATCAGAATAAAGAATAGAGTTAACAGAATATTTTCACTAAATAAAATATCAGCACTAGTTCAATTTTGGCGGAAATTAACACAATTTTAAAGTTAGCAGAAATTTCTCCAAAATCCTAGATTTAAGTTTGGATACCATTCAATTATTCGAACGTTTAGGTTCGAGTACAAATGTTGACATAGAGACCGCCAAGACCTATGGTTTTCAAAGGCATCTTCTCGCTTTTAGTTTTTTTTTCTAGCTAATTCCAATGTGAAATAGCTTTAAAAATCATACCATTCTTAAAAAATATCCTTTTCATCCATATTCTGAAAAAGAGCGAAAGAACCGTTCAAAAGAGCGGCTCTTTTTAATGAGCGAACGAAAATGAGCGGCTCCTAAAAAAGAGCGGTTTTGCCCACCTCTAAACCATACCATATGGATATCCATAAAATTTCATTATTCATTGAGCTCAAATAATCCATTTGGAAACATGTAATCAAAAATGGCGACCACAATGGCGGTGGAATTGGAAAACATTTTAAATACTACTGTACTGTACTTGTTCGGTAACTGGGCGTTGTTTACTGGGCTGTTTTTTGACTGGGCGCTCCATAACTGGGCTATAAGGCTTTCTAGTCAGAAATTTACCAACACATTCAAAGTATGTTTACATGACAGCTGGACGTTTGTTTGCATCAGGTTTCCTATCTCTTTCTAGCAAAAGTTTTTTGTCAGGCGACTTCTAGCTGGTTTTTTTGACTGACTGCCCGATATGTCAGCCAACATACTTCGCAGGGCTGTGACAGCTACAGCTCGATCATTGTTTGCATCAGGACACTGTGACGAGGAGTTCGTCATTTTTGAGTTAAATTATATTTTTTTCACTGGGCCTAGAAAGCCTTATAGCCCTGCAGGTAAAAAGTAGACAAATGTCAAAAAACCAAAACAAACCGAAATGACCGAGGGGTTAATGCAAAAATCATGTTCAATAAATAAAAAAAAACTTTTTTGCAATTCCGTCGTGAAACTACTTACTTTTCCTGTCATTCTTGAACGACGAAATAGCCTACTTTTCTGTACCAAAAATAACAGAATCGAATAGCAACACTTTTCAAAATAAATGCTGAAAAGTTCTACTTTTCAGCACTGAAATAGGTGAATTAATCGATTTATTGACAAAAAACATGAAAATTTGACTTAAAATTTCACTCAAAGGGTGTTTATCGGAATTGCCAAAAATGTTGTATGGAACTCGTCGCAAAACTTGATTTTTTCAGCACTCTTCGTATTTATCCAACTCGGTGAACCTCGTTGGATAAATGTACGACTCATGCTGAAAAAATCCTCTTTTTGCAACTTGTTGCATAAACTACTATTATTTAACTTCATGTAACAATTACAGAAATATGAAAAGTAATCATTGTAAATAAATTTGAGTAACTTTTATTTTTAAATTTAACCAGGAAAATATTATGCATCGGTGGTCCCCTCGTTATTTTTCGTTCAGCCCAGTTGGCGAGCAGCATTCGGTGACTGTGCTACGTTCTCAGCCCAGTTACCCAACCAGCACTGTAGATACAATAAAAGGCACGAATTTTACAGATAAAGGACCGCTTGACTCGAATTTAATATGATGATAATATTAAAAAACAAAAAAAGGCTTGAAAAACTTTAAAAACATAAAACAACGGACAATTTAAAAAACTTGAAAACCTTAAAGGCATAAAAGTATAAAATGTTGAAAGACCTGAAAAAAAATTAAAAAATCGAAAAATTTAAAAAAAACTTGAAAATCTTGAAAAACCTGAAAACCTTTAACAACTTACAAAATTAAAAACAAAACTTGAAAAAATTTAAAAACCTTAACATAAATGTAAAATATTAAAAATCCTGAAAATTTGAAAAACTTAAAACACTTGAATAACTTGAAAATCTAAACAAACTCAAAAAATAAAAAATAAACTTTCGACAACCTGAAAACTTGAAATTTAGAAAAAAAATTTGAAAACATGTTTTTTGAAGGAAATTAAAATTTAGAAAACTTCTAAACATCAAAACAAAATAAAAACTAAAAAAACAAGAAAAAAATAAAAAGCTTGAACGACTTTAAAAACTTAAAACACTTGGTTAACATGAAAATCTGAAAAAATCCTAAACTTAGAACAAAAAATAAAAAACTTCAAAAACCTGAAAACCCTGAAAACATTTAAAAACATTTAAAACCTCAAACACTTGAACAAAAAACCTTGAAAACATGAAAACTTACATAACTTTAAATTACCTGCAAAACTTGATTAAAAAAAAAACACTTGAAAACCTGAAAAACCTAAAAAAAATAAAATTCGAAAAACTTCTAAACTAAAAAAAACTAGAATTACTTGAATAACTTTAAAATAAAATAAACATAAAAACATAAAAATCTTTGAGTAACCAGAAAAAAACTTGAAAAAAATAAAAGCCTGAAATTAAAAAAAAACGTGGAAAACTTTTAAACATGATTTTTTTTAAAGTGAAAAACTTAAAAAAAAAAACCAGTTTTTTTTAAAGCTTGAAAAACTCTAAAAACTTAAAACAATCGGACAAAACCCCTTGAAAGCTTGAAAATACAAAACTTTAAATAATTTAAAAACTTGATTTTTTTTTTAAACTTGATAAACTTAAGAAAAAAATAAACTTCGAAAACTTTTAAACTAAAGAACTTGAACAAAAATTAAAACACTTAATAAACTTGAAAATTAAAAAAAACTAGAAAACTTGGAAAAGATAAAAAAAAAACTTTAAATAACCTTAAAAACTTAAAAAATAAAACATGAGAACCCGAAATTTGAAAAAAATAAAATTAAAAAACTTGATAAACTTAAGAAAAAAATAAACTTCGAAAACTTTTAAACTAAAGAACTTTAACAAAACTTAAAAAACTTAATTAACTTGAAAATTAAAAAAAAAACTAAAAACTTGGAAAAGATAAAAAACTTTAAATAATCTTAAAAACTTGAAAACAACATGAAAACCCGAAATTTGAGAAAAAAATAAAATTAAAAAACTTTTAAACTTGAAAAAATAAAAAAAAACTTGGAAAACTTGAAACACTTGAATAACTTAGGAATCCATAAAACAAATTAGAAAAAAAAACTTAGAGCAAAAAAAAAATAAAAACTTTAAGAACTTGAAAAACCTGAAAATTTTTGGAAAGCTTGAACAACTTTTGAAACTTAAAACACTTTTTTAACTTGAAAACTTCATAAAATTTAGAAAAAAATATAACTTGAAAAACTAAATTAACTTTAAAATCTAAAATAACTAGAAAACTTGGCAAACTTGAAATAGGTTACCTAAAAAACTTGAAAAAAAAACTGGAAACCCGAAATTTAAAAAAAAAACTGAAGCTTGAAAAACTCCTAAACTTGAACAAATTTAAAAAAAAAACTTGAAAAATCTGAAAATTAATTAAAAAGCTTAAACTAGTGTAAACCTGAAAAAAACTTGAAAATATAACTTGGAAAACATCAGAACCTTGAACAAAAAAAAATACTTTAAAAACTTGATTTAAAAAAAAACCTGAAAAATTTTAAAAGCTTGAAAAACGAAAAAACTTTAACCATTAAAAAATAACAAAACTATTTATAACCGGAAAAACTTAAGAAAACATGAAACCTGGAAAATTTCTTAACTTGAAAAACTTAAAAAAGATATGATTATGAAATCGTCCAATTTCGGATATAACTAATCGCTCTAGTTTCAAACCCATTTTTATCTGGTCATTTATGGAAACTGTTAAATCTGAAGTTAACCAAAGCTTTAGAAGAGAAAAAAAACGACTCGTTTTATGCTTTTAATGTTTATTATGTGCTTGATACAGATAACTTAGCTAGGCGTACAACTTAATATCTTTAAATATTTTGGAATATAGTGAAGCAGTAAACATCTTAAATAGTATCGTCAAAGAAGCTGTTCAGCATTGCCGTCACATCCGTTGGCCGATATTTGACGTACTTTTCCGGATTCTTGCTAAACTGCACCTCGGAATATCTGCAAATGAGTTAATTTGTTTTAATTATAAAGTCATTTCCATCATTCAATCACACTCACATCTCAAAGAACGCATTGTACTGCGGCACGATATGCTCCGTATTGTCCCGCTTGATCCCCTCCCTCAGCAGCACATCCGGCACGGAGACGGCCCTCTGCGTTCGCACCACCTCGTCCAGCTCCTTGTTGAACGACGAAAAGCGCTCCTTGATGATTGCGCGCTCCTTATCCTTGACGCGTCCACTCACCGGCCGTGGGAGATCCTCCAGCGGACCAATGTTCGCGAGCAGTTTGGACCAGGAGCTGAGGTAGGCTTTCTTGAGGTCCTGGATCATTCGCTGGTAGCGTTTCTCGCAGTCGTGCTCTGTGAGGGCAACGATGTCGATCTGGTTGGAGCGTTGGAGGGATTTGAGGATGTAGTGCGTGTTGTTCAGCTTGAAGAGCTGCTTGGTGGCGACGTCGTTGTACTGTTCGGATTTGGTGGCGATGGTGTAGTTGAGTTCGCCGAGCACCTTGCGCACGTAGATTCCGAGCAGGGCTTTGTTCTTCTGCTCGACGGAGACCGTTTTGTGGGACGCGATGCGGTCCAGATCGTTGGTGTAGGTTTGCTCGAGCTGGAGAATGCTGCCGATCGTGTCGCAGTGTTCTTGGAGTTGTTCGAGGAACCAGATGGTGTTGGAGGTGAGTTCGTAGACGGTGGCGTCTTTCGGGACGTTGGAGCCTCCGCCGTAGCTGATGGTGCTCGAGCTCATGCTGACCATGCCGCCACCGCCGGCGTCGTTCTTGACACCGTCGATGAACTGTTCGAGCGCTTTTGATCCGGTTTGCTGGAGTTTGCTCAGCACTCCGCTCAGTTGTTGACGCTGGGCTGAGTCGCAGATTTTGTCGATATCCGGCTGAAGGATCTGCACGTGTTTGAGCGCGGAGAAGATGCCCAACGCCGCGGACCATTCCTTGCGGCTGATGCTTCTCAGCACCCGGCCGGTGATCGCTTCCGCGTCTTTGACCACCATCTCTATCGAAGCTTGCGAGAGTCGCGAGAACACTTCGTTGTGACGCGTACTCGGAATGATATCGTTCAACAGTTGGCGCTCCCAAACGAGCAACTTCTGAAGTCCCAACAGCAGCACCAGGTACTTTTCCAACTCCTGATCGTTGTCGCTGCCGTACTCTTCCGCCGCCAGGATGTCCCCGAAGGAGGAGTTTTTGCGCATGGCCAGGCCGGCCGATTGTCCGAGCGTCTGGGACGCCTTCATGAACATTTTGTTGGCTTTGCGCTCGAAGCTGCGAAAGAAAGTGCAAAATTAGACTCGGGAGGTGGTAAATAGCGACAAAAAAACTTTTGCCCCGAGTGAGGCTCGAACTCACGACCTTAAGATTATGAGACTTACGCGCTGCCAACTGCGCCATCGAGGCTTGTGAAAGAAGTTCACGCTAAATGCGGTCGGGTGAACTTTGGCGACCAACATTTGAAAAGGTCTGATTTAATTTTACTTCAGCTAATTGGATCTTTTAGCTGCCAATTAATTTATATTTTCCGTGTTCATGACGAAATTTTGACCCGATTTTGTTAATGCAAATCTGGACTATTTTTAGATTGTGGTTTTCTTCGCTAATTTTCAGATTTTCAATTTAATTTTCCATATTTTTTTACAAAATCACATGAAACTTGTCAAAATATAACTTTTAAGATTTTTAAAATTTCTCGCGTACAAGCTTAAAAAAATCTCAAAAAACTACTCACATTTGCTGCAACCGCGCAGAGGTGCTCTTCTTCACGCCCGCATCCGACGCCCTCCCGTAATACCGCGCCGACTTCAACGGTTCGTTGCCCCAGCTGCCACTCTTCTGGTGGTCCTTCAGGTTTTGCAGCGATCGCATAATCACCTCCGACCGTTCGTCCCCGTAGATCTGCACGTACTCCCGCCTCAGATTGTTGTCCAACCACTGCGCAATCACGTTCAACTCTGCGAAACAAACTCCACAGTTGAAACAAGAAGGCGTTAAACACAACGGTCAATACGAACCGTCCCGGGTGCTCGTCGGCAGCTGCTTGATCGAGGGGCAGTCCTCGTTCGACGAGTCCTCCTCGATGTAAATCAAATCCAGCAGATCTACCGGACGCATCGGAACGCTGTGCTTCTTCAGCAGCGACTTCAGATGGTTGTTAAGTGTTTCGCACCCGTTGTTGAACAGGCTGGTCACGTTCTCCAGCTCCACGCTCTGCGGATTGTTGTTCAGGAAGTAATCCTTTGCCTTCTTCAGCTTGTTCAGTCCGTCCAGGAAACCGGAAATGTTTCCCTCGGACGGTCCTTGATGGATCAGATTGCAAACATCCTGCGATGCGTCATAGTGCGATAGAACCTGCTCCATGCAGTTTAGGGTGGAGTCCAGGTCTGGAAGTAGAAAGTACCGTTAATTATTCCGAACGCAGAAATTAAACCGAACTTACTTTGCTGCTGCTTTTGCAAATTCTTGGTGACATTGTACACGGGCAGAATGGTCTGCTCCAGCTTTCCCAGACGTTGCTCGAAGGAATTTAGAATTTTAGACATGGACTGCGTCAGCTCGGAATACTTTTCCATCCGGTCCTTCAAAAGGGCTTGGTTTGTTTTCTCCTAAAAAATCATTCAAATGTCGTAAATTTGAAAAATTGATTGCGTAAACAAAGCCTTACCTTTTCTAATTTTGTCTCAATTTGTAAAGTATTTTCCAAAGTCCCCATTTTGACCGTCTTTTCACGTAAAAATTAGTGTTTTGAAAAATCAATCAGAAATTTTGATGACGAATTCCAAGCTGTCAGAAGCCGCGATCACAACAAAACGTAAACCACCCACTTTCTCCACCTTCGGAATCAAAATCATGAATGAAGTGGGCGCGAAACCTTACAACAGTCGGCTTCTTACAAAACATCTGTCAATCGTCGGAATCAAAACAAACGTGACGCAAAAGTCAAACCCGACAAGAAATCCATCGCGTAACTTTTATTTCTCGCATTTTCACGCAAATTTTACTCAAATTACAGAAAATTATGAGTTTTCTCGCGTCCAGGGTGTTGTTCCGGTCGGGGAGTGTCCTGCTGAGCCGGCAAGCTTCGAGCAAGGGTGCAGCGGGAGCGGGAGCAGTGACAGGAAAGACGAAAGAAAAATGGGACCTCCTTGCCGGTGTGCTCGTGGAACGGCTTCCCGTGGTCACCAAAACGATGGAACCGATCGAGGCGAAGTTTAAGGTAAAGCTGCGTAAATGATTTTTAAGTTTTAATAAAGCCCTAAACGGTTTATTTTTGCATAAAATTTTGCCAAAGCTTTATGGTAATTTTTATGTAAACCGGTGAAAACGCGCTTGAAACCATTTTAAATCACTTTTTTAAATGCAAAAAAACTCAATTCACAAAATAACTTTTTTACGATGGATCAACGAGCTGTGAAGAAAGGCTACAAAGTATTTTTTTAATTGATCAAAAATCAAAGTTGAACCTTTCCTAGTCGTACATCGTGCTGTTGAAACTGACCTTTATAATTGTATCACCAAATTAAGCTTAATTTCAGAATCTTTAAATGCCGAAAATTGAAGAAAATATTTTGTTTTTTTGCTCAGAATGAAGTAAAAATTAGGGAAAACCCATAACAATGTAAAGAATCATAAATATTGGGAATTATAATTGAAAAAAATAAAAAAGGACAAACAAATACTGAAACTTGAAAATACAAAAATTCAAATATTCCAAAAATTCATCTAAAAAAATATTCAAAAATTCTGTAATTAAAAAATTGAAATGTTCCAAGGCTAGTACAAATTTTATTTAAAGTTTTTGTCTCCCCTTCCCCCTACAAAGTTGGTTCGAAAAATCAGGGGCAAAAAAAAATATTTTTTTTTGCAATTCCATCGTGAAACTACTTAGTTTTCCTGTCATTCTTGAACGACAAAATAGCCTACTTTTCTGTACCAAAAATAACAGAATCGAATAGCATCACTTTTCAAAATAAATGCTGAAAAGTTCTACTTTTCAGCACTGAAATGGGTGCTGAAAAGTTGAACTTTTCAGCACTTGTTTCGAAAAGCAACACTATTCAACATTTTTTTTTATTTAAACGATTTATTGACAAAATACATGAAAATTCGACATAAAATTTCACTCAATGGGTGTTTTTCGAAATTGCAAAAAATGTTGTATGGAACTCGTTGCAAAACTTGATTTTTTCAGCACTCGTCGTATTTATCCAACTCGGTGAACCTCGTTGGATAAATGTTCGACTCGTGCTGAAAAAATCCTCTTTTTGCAACTTGTTGCATAAACTACTATTTCAAAAAACTTCAAAATTTAAATGGAATTTGAACAGCGATCAGCCGAAATAAATTTAAAATGCATTCCCCTGCGTTTAGAATCATTATTAGCATGTTTGGTTTGATTTAAAAAATTTATTAATTTTTGAAAATTGTCTCAAATCTTACTTTTTTCTTTGAAAACTAATTATTGCAAAACAACTGAACTAGAGTAAAATACATTTAAAAACACTTTTTCCATGCAAATGTTGAAACTATGACTGGTTATTTCAATATTTATATTTTTTTAGTTTTTTTGACTCCGGTCAGAGCTGAGGGACAAAAACTTTGAAAAATATTTGCATCGGCCTAAAATTTCAAAATACCCAAAATTCTGTTTTTAATTTAAAAAAAAAAAAGTTCTAAAATTTCAAAATATAGAAATAAAAAAAAATCAAGTTCAGAAACTCAAATACCTTAAAACAATAAAATCAAAATATTCTAAAAAAACTCAAAGTATAAAAAATCTAATAAGAAAATTTCAAAACTTTAAAATTCGGAATCTAGTTCGTAATTGATTGACCATAATTTTCCAAAAAAATTGGGTCGTCAACCGAAAATATTTCTAAAAAAATGCCCCAAAATTACTGGATTTTCTGTATTTTAAAATGGAATTTAAGAATATTAGATTAGGCTGGTACAAATATTTTTAAAAGTTTTTGTCACCCCCTTCCGAAAATCAGGGGCAAAAAAATTTTACAATAAACTTCAAAATTTCAATGAAAATTCAAGTGCAACCAGCTGAAATCAAATTAAAATACATTCTTCGTTTAAAATCATTTTAAGCATGTTTGGCTTTATTAAAAAATCTTAAGATTTTTTGAAAATTTTCGATGCAAAATCTTTTTTTTCGATACAATTTTTGTTTTTGTCAGATCTTAGATTTTTTGAAAACTAATGATTGCAAAACAACTGAACTAGTGTAGAATGCATTTTAAAACACTTTTTTCATTTCAATGTGAAGACTATGGCTTGTTATTTAAATTTTTATATTTTTTTATTTTTTAAGAATTCGAGTACTTAAGGATTTAAGAATTTAATGATTTAAGAATTTAAGAATTTAAGAATTTAAGAATTTAAGAATTTAAGAATTTAAGAATTTAAGAATTTAAGAATTTAAGAATTTAAGAATTTAAAAATTTAAGAATTTAAGAATTTAAGAATTTAAGAATTTAAGAATTTAAGAATTTAAGAATTTAAGAATTTAAGAATTTAAGAATTTAAGAATTTAAGAATTTAAGAATTTAAGAATTTAAGAATTTAAGAATTTAAGAATTTAAGAATTTAAGAATTTAAGAATTTAAGAATTTAAGAATTTAAGAATTTAAGAATTTAAGAATTTAAGAATTTAAGAATTTAAGAATTTAAGAATTTAAGAATTTAAGAATTTAAGAATTTAAGAATTTAAGAATTTAAGAATTTAAGAATTTAAGAATTAAAGAATTTAAGAATTAAAGAATTTAGGAATTTAGGAATTTAAGAATTTAAGAATTCAAGAATTCAAGAATTTAAGAATTTAAGAGTTTAAGAATTTTAGAATTTAAGAACTTAAGAATTTAAGAATTTAAGAATTTAAGAATTTAAGAATTTAAGAATTTAAGAATTTAAGAATTTAAGAATTTAAGAATTTAAGAATTTAAGAATTTAAGAATTTAAGAATTTAAGAATTTAAGAATTTAAGAATTTAAGAATTTAAGAATTTAAGAATTTAAGAATTTAAGAATTTAAGAATTTAAGAATTTAAGAATTTAAGAATTTAAGAATTTAATTTAAGAATTTAAGAATTTAAGAATTTAAGAATTTAAGAATTTAAGAATTTAAGAATTTAAGAATTTAAGAATTTAAGAATTTAAGAATTTAAGAATTTAAGAATTTAAGAATTTAAGAATTTAAGAATTTAAGAATTTAAGAATTTAAGAATTTAAGAATTTAAGAATTTAAGAATTTAAGAATTTAAGAATTTAAGAATTTAAGAATTTAAGAATTTAAGAATTTAAGAATTTAAGAATTTAAGAATTTAAGAATTTAAGAATTTAAGAATTTAAGAATTTAAGAATTTAAGAATTTAAGAATTTAAGAATTTAAGAATTTAAGAATTTAAGAATTTAAGAATTTAAGAATTTAAGAATTTAAGAATTTAAGAATTTAAGAATTTAAGAATTTAAGAATTTAAGAATTTAAGAATTTAAGAATTTAAGAATTTAAGAATTTAAGAATTTAAGAATTTAAGAATTTAAGAATTTAAGAATTTAAGAATTTAAGAATTTAAGAATTTAAGAATTTAAGAATTTAAGAATTTAAGAATTTAAGAATTTAAGAATTTAAGAATTTAAGAATTTAAGAATTTAAGAATTTAAGAATTTAAGAATTTAAGAATTTAAGAATTTAAGAATTTAAGAATTTAAGAATTTAAGAATTTAAGAATTTAAGAATTTAAGAATTTAAGAATTTAAGAATTTAAGAATTTAAGAATTTAAGAATTTAAGAATTTAAGAATTTAAGAATTTAAGAATTTAAGAATTTAAGAATTTAAGAATTTAAGAATTTAAGAATTTAAGAATTTAAGAATTTAAGAATTTAAGAATTTAAGAATTTAAGAATTTAAGAATTTAAGAATTTAAGAATTTAAGAATTTAAGAATTTAAGAATTTAAGAATTTAAGAATTTAAGAATTTAAGAATTTAAGAATTTAAGAATTTAAGAATTTAAGAATTTAAGAATTTAAGAATTTAAGAATTTAAATTTAAGAATTTAAGAATTTAAGAATTTAAGAATTTAAGAATTTAAGAATTTAAGAATTTAAGAATTTAAGAATTTAAGAATTTAAGAATTTAAGAATTTAAGAATTTAAGAATTTAAGAATTTAAGAATTTAAGAATTTAAGAATTTAAGAATTTAAGAATTTAAGAATTTAAGAATTTAAGAATTTAAGAATTTAAATTTAAGAATTTAAGAATTTAAGAATTTAAGAATTTAAGAATTTAAGAATTTAAGAATTTAAGAATTTAAGAATTTAAGAATTTAAGAATTTAAAATTTAAGAATTTAAGAATTTAAGAATTTAAGAATTTAAGAATTTAAGAATTTAAGATTTAAGAATTTAAGAATTTAAGAATTTAAGAATTTAAGAATTTAAGAATTTAAGAATTTAAGAATTTAAGAATTTAAGAATTTAAGAATTTAAGAATTTAAGAATTTAAGAATTTAAGAATTTAAGAATTTAAGAATTTAAGAATTTAAGAATTTAAGAATTTAAGAATTTAAGAATTTAAGAATTTAAGAATTTAAGAATTTAAGAATTTAAGAATTTAAGAATTTAAGAATTTAAGAATTTAAGAATTTAAGAATTTAAGAATTTAAGAATTTAAGAATTTAAGAATTTAAGAATTTAAGAATTTAAGAATTTAAGAATTTAAGAATTTAAGAATTTAAGAATTTAAGAATTTAAGAATTTAAGAATTTAAGAATTTAAGAATTTAAGAATTTAAGAATTTAAGAATTTAAGAATTTAAGAATTTAAGAATTTAAGAATTTAAGAATTTCAGAATTTCAGAATTTCAGAATTTCAGAATTTCAGAATTTCAGAATTTCAGAATTTCAGAATTTCAGAATTTCAGAATTTCAGAATTTCAGAATTTCAGAATTTCAGAATTTCAGAATTTCAGAATTTCAGAATTTCAGAATTTCAGAATTTCAGAATTTCAGAATTTCAGAATTTCAGAATTTCAGAATTTCAGAATTTCAGAATTTCAGAATTTCAGAATTTCAGAATTTCAGAATTTCAGAATTTCAGAATTTCAGAATTTCAGAATTTCAGAATTTAAGAATTTAAGAATTTAAGAATTTAAGAATTTAAGAATTTAAGAATTTAAGAATTTAAGAATTTAAGAATTTAAGAATTTAAGAATTTAAGAATTTAAGAATTTAAGAATTTAAGAATTTAAGAATTTAAGAATTTAAGAATTTAAGAATTTAAGAATTTAAGAATTTAAGAATTTAAGAATTTAAGAATTTAAGAATTTAAGAATTTAAGAATTTAAGAATTTAAGAATTTAAGAATTTAAGAATTTAAGAATTTAAGAATTTAAGAATTTAAGAATTTAAGAATTTAAGAAAAGAATTTAAGAATTTAAGAATTTAAGAATTTAAGAATTTAAGAATTTAAGAATTTAAGAATTTAAGAATTTAAGAATTTAAGAATTTAAGAATTTAAGAATTTAAGAATTTAAGAATTTAAGAATTTAAATTTAAGAATTTAGAATTTAAGAATTTAAGAATTTAAGAATTTAAGAATTTAAGAATTTAAGAATTTAAGAATTTAAGAATTTAAGAATTTAAGAATTTAAGAATTTAAGAATTTAAGAATTTAAGAATTTAAGAATTTAAGAATTTAAGAATTTAAGAATTTAAGAATTTTAGAATTTAAGAATTTAAGAATTTAAGAATTTAAGAATTTAAGAATTTAAGAATTTAAGAATTCAAGAATTTAAGAATTTAAGAATTTAAGAATTTAAGAATTTAAGAATTTAAGAATTTAAGAATTTAAGAATTTAAGAATTTAAGAATTTAAGAATTTAAGAATTTAAGAATTTAAGAATTTAAGAATTTAAGAATTTAAGAATTTAAGAATTTAAGAATTTAAGAATTTAAGAATTTAAGAATTTAAGAATTTAAATTTAAGAATTTAAGAATTTAAGAATTTAAGAATTTAAGAATTTAAGAATTTAAGAATTTAAGAATTTAAGAATTTAAGAATTTAAGAATTTAAGAATTTAAGAATTTAAGAATTTAAGAATTTAAGAATTTAAGAATTTAAGAAAATTTAAGAATTTAAGAATTTAAGAATTTAAGAATTTAAGAATTTAAGAATTTAAGAATTTAAGAATTTAAGAATTTAAGAATTTAAGAATTTAAGAATTTAAGAATTTAAATTTAAGAATTTAAGAATTTAAGAATTTAAGAATTTAAGAATTTAAGAATTTAAGAATTTAAGAATTTAAGAATTTAAGAATTTAAGAATTTAAGAATTTAAGAATTTAAGAATTTAAGAATTTAAGAATTTAGAATTTAAGAATTTAAGAGTTTAAGAGTTTAAGAATTTAAGAATTTAAGAATTTAAGAATTTAAGAATTTAAGAATTTAAGAATTTAAGAATTTAAGAATTTAAGAATTTAAGAATTTAAGAATTTAAGAGTTTAAGAATTTAAGAATTTAAGAATTTAAGAATTTAAGATTTTAAGAATTTAAGAATTTAAGAATTTAAGAATTTAAGAATTTAAGATTTTAAGAATTTAAGAATTTAAGAATTTAAGAATTTAAGAATTTAAGAATTTAAGAATTTAAGAATTTAAGAATTTAAGAATTTAAGAATTTAAGAATTTAAGAATTTAAGAATTTAAGAATTTAAGAATTTAAGAATTTAAGAATTTAAGAATTTAAGAATTTAAGAATTTAAGAATTTAAGAATTTAAGAATTTAAGAATTTAAGAATTTAAGAATTTAAGAATTTAAGAATTTAAGAATTTAAGAATTTAAGAATTTAAGAATTTAAGAATTTAAGAATTTAAGAATTTAAGAATTTAAGAATTTAAGAATTTAAGAATTTAAGAATTTAAGAATTTAAGAATTTAAGAGTTTAAGAATTTAAGAATTTAAGAATTTAAGAATTTAAGAATTTAAGAATTTAAGAATTTAAGAATTTTAGAATTTAAGAATTTAAGAATTCAAGAATTTAAGAATTTTAAAATTTAAGAATTTAAGAATTTAAGAATTTTAGAATTTAGAATTTCAGAATTTTAGAATTTTAGAATTTTAGAATTTTAGAATTTAAGAATTTAAGAATTTAAGAATTTAAGAATTTAAGAATTTAAGAATTTAAGAATTTAAGAATTTAAGAATTTAAGAATTTAAGAATTTAAGAATTTAAGAATTTAAGAATTTAAGAATTTAAGAATTTAAGAATTTAAGAATTTAAGAATTTAAGAATTTAAGAATTTAAGAATTTAAGAATTTAAGAATTTAAGAATTTTAGAATTTAAGAATTTAAGAATTCAAGAATTTAAGAATTTTAAAATTTAAGAATTTAAGAATTTAAGAATTTTAGAATTTAGAATTTCAGAATTTTAGAATTTTAGAATTTTAGAATTTTAGAATTTTAGAATTTTAGAATTTAAGAATTTAAGAATTTAAGAATTTAAGAATTTAAGAATTTAAGAATTTAAGAATTTAAGAATTTAAGAATTTAAGAATTTAAGAATTTAAGAATTTAAGAATTTAAGAATTTAAGAATTTAAGAATTTAAGAATTTAAGAATTTAAGAATTTTAGAATTTTAGAATTTTAGAATTTTAGAATTTAAGAATTTAAGAAATTAAGAATTTAAGAATTCAAGAATTTAAGAATTAAGAATTTAAGAATTTAAGAATTTCTGAATTTCTGATTTCTGCATTTCAGAATTTCAGAATTTTAGAATTTAAGAATTTAAGAGTTTTAAAATTTTATGATTTTAGAATTTCAGAATTTTTAGATTTTTGAAATTTTATGATTTTAGAATTTTAAAATTTTAGAAATCTAGACTTTTCGTCATGGAATTTAAAAATTTAGAAAATCAAAATTCAGGAATTTTGGAATTAAAACTTTAATAGGTTTTGAAGTTTAGAATTTAGGAACCATTTGATAAAGCCCGCAGTGGTGTTGAAAGGTAGCTAAGGACGCAAGCTATTGTTAACCACTTCGAGTTTTGTGAAAAAATAAAAATTGGCACAAATAGAACAATCTTTTAAAATGCTTATTAGTCTTTTTATTTTCTTTTGTTGCTTTAGACTTTTTGATTTTTCGAAATTGAATTTCTGAGATTTAAAATTTTACATTTTTAATATTTTCTATAATTTAATGATATACAAAAATTTCAAAAAAATAACAAAATTTTAAAAAAAGATTGTACATTGTGTCAAAATCTTGGTTATTTATTGGTAATCCCCATCAACGGATTTGTGATCATGATATTTTAAAAGAAAAGGAAATAATCAGCCTTGAAGAAAAATTAAAATTTAGTTTATAATTCTTTTAAAAACGTATAAAAGTTAGAAAAAATATTATTTTATTTTATTAATATTACTTAATAAAATTTAAAAAAAACATAAAAAGTTTCCAAACTGTTAAAAAATGTGAGCTGGGGCAAATTGGGACAGCAGTTTTAACCAAGATTAGGATCAATATTATAAATTTTTTTTGGATTGAATAGAACATTTTCAGAGCTTCTAAATTATTTCTTCCATTTCTAGTTTAAATTCTTTGAAATGTTTTAAAAGACACATTATAACGGTTGTCCCTATTCACCCTTTTGAATCTGAAACCTAAACCTACTTACCTCCCTCCCATTTTCCAGTCCATCCTGGACCAGATCGAGTTCGAAAACAGCCTCAAATCGAACCACGAGCTGCGCAAGGAAACGGAAAAGCGCCAAGCCGAGCTGCTCAAGGCGGGCAAAATCGACCTGGACTCGGAAGCGCTCAAGCAAACCGCCCAAGATCTGGAGGACGCGTACAACGATGAGCTGAGCAAGTTCAAGCCGGCGCCCCGCCTGACCGAAGCGGACCGGAAGGGCGATCTGTGCTCGCTGGAGCGAAAGTTGGAGGAAACGCTGGTGCTGCTGGCGGAACAGAAGCTCGGCGGGAAGAGTTACTTCTTGCTTCCGCAGGGTCAGCTCGGTGCCGGGGAGACTTCGTTGCGGCAAACCGCGGAACGGGTGCTCCGCGAGACGGTTGGAGATTCGCTGCAGGTCACGTTCTACGGAAACGCTCCGGTTGGATTTTACAAGTACAAGTACCCGGCGGCGGCCAAGCGGGATGCCGTTGGGGCGAAAGTGTTTTTCTTCCGGTGCGTGCTCAAGGAAGGCAGTCCGAACGTGGGCGAGAAGAGTGTGAAGGTTCAGTGGCTTGACCAGGGAGAGCTGGCGAAGACGCTGCAGGAACCGTACTATCGCAGCGTTTCGCAGTTTTTGTTGTAAAGTTCGTTCTTTCGCTTAGTTGAAAATAAACCAAAACCATTTAAACTAACTTACACGCGAAGACGCCGATTTATTCCGAAATTCTCATGATTTTTAGTTTAGGCCAGAACCGCTCGACCTCCGTCGACATCGATTCCGTTCGGGGTGTTGCGCCGTTTAACGACGTAGATTCGCTTGTTGGACATGCAGATCGTGTAGCTGTGCTCTTCGTACGCGATTGAAATCTTCTGGCAAGAGCGCTTCTTGAACACTTCCGGGTCGACGCTGAAACGAAGCAAAATCTAAATTTCGTCATCAAACTCAAAAAGTTCCAAAACTCACCTCTCCGTCAACGACAGCAACCCGCTGATAATGTTCGCACTCCGCTCGTCGTTTTCCAGCTCCCCTCCAGAAGCCAACACAGCCCCATCCTCCGACATGACCAGATATCCGATCTGGTCCGGAACGGGTCTTCCATCCAGATCCAGCATGATTTCAACCCGCTTCCCGTGAACAACGCGTTCACTCTCACCAACAACCACGCAAACCGGAACCGCACCCGACGTAACTTCACCGACCGCGATGCTTCGATTGCTACCGGAAGTCGACGTGGAAGAGGAGGACGAGGCACTTTGCAGGCTGAGCTGACCGATCCGGTTAAATTGTCAAATGAAAAAGTGCGTAAAAAGGCGAACCGCAAGCAGGAGCCAGTATTTTAGTGAACTCATCAAACGAATCGCGACCGGTGCTGCTTGGGAAAGCCACTACGAAGATGTGAATGTGGAGGCGACGTGCCGGAAGTGTCTAGACAGAATCGATCCGCAACAGAGATTGGAAAATGATATCACTTTTTCTGGGCTGATTTGATTTGTTTTGGTTTTGATAGCCGAGGACAGGGATTACAGAACCGCAACGGCGCATCGCGTTTGAGCGTGGAGCACTACAACAGTTTGACAGCGGGATAGAGATGCTAGCCGCTATGATGCACTTAAACCCCGATGGTTTGACAACAATCGAGAAATTGGGCGAAGGAAAATTTTATTTCATTTTTTTGCTGATTTTTTTTTCGAAGTATTTCCTCGTGAACCTCAGCAACTTTATACGATATTAAAGATTCTTTTTTTCAGAAAAATCCTAGAAAATCTATGGATTCACTTACAAGTCAATACAATTTCTTATGAGTGCCTTGAGCCTTGAGAGGCTCTAAATAACTTAATAAACATCCAATTTAATGTTTCAGAATCAAATTTACCAGATTTCCAACTTTTTTTTTTGAAATTTACCCAAAATCGAAGCTGGAAGAACCAAGACGACAGAATAAAAATCGAGATAAAAATATTGTAACTGTAAAATTTATCATGAAAAAACCGCAACATATTGCCTGATGGTGGCATTGGCTGTGTCTATCATTCAAACAGGAATGATATCCATAAATTTTGGAGAAAGTCACTTTTTATTTTACGGAATTGGGCATATATCTGATTATATTGAATGCTTTTTTAGGGAACCCAGCAGAGTTCTCTGCCTGCAATGTGATTGATTCGAAAATGTTTCATGATGTAAAGTAACCAGATGGAAGACGACCGAAAAAATATTTTTTGAAGCTTTTTGAGTATTAAACAGCTTTTAAAATAAAATACTCTATGTTTAACGTTTATAAATGTTGCTTAAGTTCCATGACAAATTGAACGCAAACAAACAAAATATTCGGTCGTCTTGTTTCTTCAAGCTATGAGCGGCATTATTTCAAAGAAAGCTACAAAATCTTGTTAATTTGGCTCAGAAACTTTCTATAGATGGTTAAATATTGGCCGCAAACATGTATTCTGGAAACTTAAGGGGTTACATAAATGTAAATCGTCAAAAATGTCAAAGGTTGGTATGCGCACACATTATAACTTTTTTTGAATCTGTTTTCAGTGCATTGAAATATACATTTTCATCTACTATCAAAACAAATTTGAAGACATTTCGTTGTATCATTGCCGAGATAGAGCTATTTGAAGTTAGCCGTTTCAAAAAACGGGTGCCACGATATCTCAACACTGCTTTGACAAAATCGGCTCAAAATTTTGGTGAAGACTCGTTAAACCGGTCCCGTGTGCATGACGAAGGCTGATTTTCAAAAAGTTTATTTAAAAAAAAGATAAAAATATTTTTTTGTTTTTCATATAAAAATCGTAAATTTTTGATTTTTGTATTATTTCAAAAAGGGATATGTCTTGAGATTCTTCACCTCAAATTTCAGCCAATTTGGTCCATCCCATCTCGAGATATCGTAGCACCCGTAAATCAACTCGGTGTTTATAGATAAACGCTCAGAAATTTGACATTCCGCTTTGCGTATGGCAAAATGTTGAACATAAATCGTCTCTTACTCAGTTTAGTCACGAAATCAAGAGTGATTGAAAATCATCTTATTAGTAGATTTAATTAATTTCCTGCAATATGAAATTTTGGGATTTTGTACATGTATGTTACCCCTTAATTCATATTCTTAGGAATTTTGATGGGTTTGTACATGAATTCATCCATATCCTGAACTGTTCTAAAAAAAAACTAAATAAAATCGATAAAATCTTCGAAAATATTTCGATTCATCCCGTAAAATGTCGGAAAAGAGCCTTTCTTTCATGGTGATGGGGAACAACTAAACTACACTCTCTAGATAGAGTAATGAGAACGCAGCGGAATTAGAAATCACGTTTTACACGGCTCTCACACACACTATCAAAACAAACGCTTGGTAGTGTGAGTGAACTCCGTGTAAAAGGGGTGTCAAACTAAAAGTGACTCCGTTCGTTTGACAACAATTGGTGTCAAACCATCGGGGTTTGAGCACAGACAAACAGACGGGACACTCGAGTGCCGAACCATCGTCCTTTTAAAACGGTTATTTCCAAGGGGTTGGAAACTCTTAGAGCTATAATTATTATGTTAACCAGTATATCAAAATATATGTTAGTATACTTATTATTTTCTTTACATATCGCCAGTATACTAACCAATATACTGAGAGTATCTTAATATACTAACAGATTATTTCCTTCGGTTAGTATACTAACAAGTATACTGGAATATCGTTACACTGAGCAAAACTTACACAGCTCAACGAAGTGTTCTACACATGATCTGGCCCTGCTGTACAGAGCACTCAAATATCAATTGCAAAACACTTGAAATTTCGGTGATTGGCCACGAAATAATGTCAATAGCCAAACACTTGAATTTTAAATGGCGTTGAAAAAAAAAAGTACGTACAAGCGATTTACAGGTTCTCGCTTGCTAGTCGTGCACGCTACCACTGCGCCGGCCGGCCAGTTGAAGACGGGAGTGTTTTTGTGCTATTGGTTTTGCCTCGCTTCTAGCCTTCGATGAAAGTCGCGCAAAAATCAATCAGTGAAATACATTAAATTCATTTGGATAATCACGTTGACTTTGAATAGTGCCTGTTTTGGGTAGATCTTAAGATCATTTTCAAGTGTTTTGCTCATCACTTTGAATAGTTCAAGAAGGTGGGACAAATTCATGAGCAAAACAATTGAAAAGCTTGAGCCACCCGAATGAAAATAACATGTTAAAAATACCAAAAAGTCAACCGCCCAAACACTTGCATTTGATAGTGGTTTGGATTGATGTTGAAACACAAACCAATTAGATCTACGATGTGACTTTATTCAATCATTCAAGTGTTTGGGCACTTGAATAAAAAGTGTGGCATATTTTCAGTGTAGTATACTCAATATTCTTAAGTAATATTAGAGTTTCCAGCCCCTTGGTTATTTCAAATGCAATTTTGTTTCGGCATCCACTCACCCGGCGCTGATGTCGCTGCTGTCGTGACAGCTCGCCCGTCTTTTCTTAGTGTGTGTGATGTGTGTTTTCAAGTTGAGCTTGAGCACGTGTAAGGCAGCAAATGAAAACAAAACAATTATGATGGAATTCAAGAATTCTAACGATGATCCACAGTCCAGGCTTTGCTGGACATGATTGGGGCAGTCTTGGTCAGGGTCATTTGAGCGGCTGACTAACGGGGACATACCTTTTGCCCCACTATTAACCCGGGAGGCCTCCTCAACAGCTCGCCGATGTTGAGGCTGCTGCTGAGGCGCCCGATACTGCAGAGGAAGCCGGATTCTATGGTGGAGTCATCTCCTTCGGAGCAACCTGATGCTTATCCTTCGTGGACTGCTCATCAGATTGCTGCTGCTGGTCGTCGTTTTGGCGATGTTGCGTCGATCGTGGGTGCCACTCAATCTTCTTCTACAGTTGAGTTTCTTTGATTCTGTTTTGATGTATGATTTTGTGGTTTGTTTGGTGCAACTTAACTGCTCCGTGGACACGTTCCCCGCGGTTTTTCCAAACGCCCATCATGGGGACCAATTCTGGTAGATTTGAATTGGATTTTTCCTATTTCAGCGGTCACTACTGGTGTTTTCGTGACCAGGGGTATCGAGATTTCGGTGGAGGAGGAATCTTAGACAGAACTTGGAAGACCAGTTTTTTAGTCTATGTCGTTGCGGTTGTGTTGCGTCGTTGCTGATGCTGCCGCATGATTTGGCACTTGAAGTTCTGCCATTGGAAACGGAACCAACCGTGGAACCGACCCACCGTCATCTTCGGCCATCGGTGTTGATTTTTATGTTTTTCATCGGGTACTGACGATCAGCAACAACACAATTATTTCGATCAGCTGATTATGTTTACAATCGTTATAGAGCTATCTACGTGAGCATGTATTGCGTGTACGTACACGATGGATTTTTAGGTTAAAATTTGTGGTCGCCAGCAAAAACAAATGGTAAGCTAGTGTGCGTGAGATCGGGCTTAGATAACTCTATGGCTTGATTGTCTCACGCATACATTGACATGACACATGACAGCGAAGGGTTTGTATTGGTATGTTTGCGCTGCGCTTAGGCATCAGCTCACCAGGCAGCGCTGGCGTCGCCGTGATTTAGTGGTTTGATGAAGGACGATGAATTTCAATAATAATGTGTATGGAGAGTCACGTCTGTTTGTCTGTGATGAAACTTTCAAGAGTGATTGAAAATCATCTTATTAGTAGATTTAATTAATTTCCTGCAATATGAAATTTTGGGATTTTCTACATGTATGTAACCCCTTAATTCATATTCTTAAGAATTTTGATGGGTTTGTACATGAATTCATCCATATCCTGAACTGTTCTGAAAAAAAAAAACTAAATAAAATCGATAAAATCTTCGAAAATATTTCGATTCATCCCGTAAAATGTCGGAAAAGAGCCTTTCTTTCATGGTGATGGGGAACAACTAAACTACACTCTCTAGATAGAGTAATGAGAACGCAGTGGAATTAGATATCACGTCCAATCGGTAGAAGTTTATTCAACTAGTAACGAAACCAAGCTGCCGGCACACAGTGCCAACTTGATTACGCGCAGTCTTAACTCAACACACTCAACTGGTCACTTTTTCGTTTGACACTTTTTTAGTTTGTACCCCGTTGGTTTGTCAAAGTCAAACTAAAAAGTGACGAACTGTCAATTTTTACACGGCTCTCACACACACTATCAAAACAAACGCTTGGTAGTGTGTGTGAACTCCGTGTAAAAGGGGTGTCAAACTAAAAGTGACTCCGTTCGTTTGACAACAATTGGTGTCAAACCATCGGGGTTTGAGTGTAGTGTAAAATGATTTTTAAAACACTTTTCCATGAAAATGTTGAAACTATGACCTCAAAGGATTTAAAATAGATGTATAATTCATTTTTTTTTTCAAATTAACCTCACGACCCTTCTTGACAGAAAAGGTTCTACTTGACAGCTCGTTCCAAGGGGACCATTGTTGATCCATCGAAAAAATGTTGTCTTGCACGCACAAAAATCGTGTAAGTTTGAATGAACAAAACAGTTTATTATAAACAACTATCACGGTTTATAGGCACCACAAACACATTTTAATATTTTAATAATCACCGTTTCTCGGTTCTACTAACATTTTGCCGGTTTGACAAACAAGTTTGTTGTTTAAAACTAAACTCTTTTAAACGTGTAAGGAAAATTAACAGTGTGTGCTTTTAATTCAACCTCAACATCAAGATGGCCGAAATGGAAAAAGTGGAATTCTGGAGATTTGTATTGAAGAGGGGAGTATCTGGGTAATTAGTTATCAGTTTGTTTATAAATAAAACCTTATATTTTCCTTTTCCAGTCATTGTTCGTTCGATTTTTGAGCAAGTATAATCAGGTAAAAGCTATGTTGTTTTATTATCTTGAGGAGTTTGATTCTTCAGATGTTTCATTTTCAGATAACTTTCTCCATGTCTCCAGCAGCTGAAGTTTCTATTTGGTGTTCAGCGAAAATGATTGTCAAATAAGTGTAGCCGGAACTCTCCATAGCGTGTTGCATTTATATGAGTAGAAAATGTGGAAATAAATGTTATGAAAAGAACCTAGCTTTTGCTTATATAAAAAAACGAAGGAAAAGAAGAAGAGCCTACCCCGGTTTTTTTTATTTTCATAAAAATGATCTTTGAATCAACAATCACGTTTGTTAAATCATCCCAAATGTTTATTGTATTTACAAACATGTCAGGCCGTAGCGATGACAAACATGTTTGTTGAAACCACAAACATGTTAGGTTGAATTTGGCAAACATGTTTGCTGGCTTTGAGACGACAATCGTGTTTAGCAGCTGTACCCAACATTTTGCCAAGCTCACAATCAGATTTTTCTGCGTGTGTCATTTTTTTTTTTGCATTAAAATGAAAAATGTTTTTAATCGTGTTTTCTACCCTGCTCTCCATTGAAAAAACGGCTAATATCCACTTTTGGCAAAAACGAGATATTAGCACCAGGTGAAAGAGGATGTTCCAACGCATCTTCTGAAACTTGAATTTTACTAAAATAGTGTTTAGATTTGGCTGCCGATGCGAAAAACTAAACGGCTAATATGCCACTCTTATGGGAAATTGCCTTGACGAAGATTTGGTGACAAACACTAAAACGCGTTTTTCTCGGAATACTTGATTTGGCATAATAGCCGAATTTTCAATTATGGGCAGTACCGTTGTACATAAAAATGGACATGGGGCTTTAGTACCCAATTCTGGAATTTTTAATGATTAAGCTTAATTTTAGGACCCAAAAAAAATCAAACCATCTAAATTAGCGACTTCCCAGGACTTTTGTGGTCAGCTCGAACCAATTTGGTCCTTAAATTGAGTTTTTAATCTAAACTTGAATTCGTGTTTAAAATACCTCGGCCAAATCCAAGGCCGAATCAGTAAAACATGGAAACCCCTAATTGGGTCCTAAAATGAAGCTTAGATTGCTGATATTATTGTTTACAGCGATAAAGCTTATTTTTCTGAGTACAATGACTCTTTGTACGACCAAAAAGAGTGTAAAATAGATTTTTAAATCAATTTTGAAAAATTAACCTCGCGGTCCTTCTTGACAGAAAAGCTCCTACTTGACAGCTCGTTCCAAGGGGACCATAGTTGATCCATCGAAAAAATGTTGTCCAGTCAAAAAAAAAATGCATTAAAATGAAAAAAAAAAGTGATCAAAAATGGTTTTTAATCGTGATTTTTACCGTTGTACATAAAAATTTACTTAGGGCTTTAGTACCCAATTTTGTAAAAAGGAGTTGAAGAATCGAACTACTTTGACGTCTCACATCTCACTTTGCAAATCTTGATTTCTGCGAGGGACGGTACAGATGTTTAAGAAGGCTTGCTACAGATGTCACAATCCGCATGGTGGCAGCACTACTCCCGGCAGCCATTACAGTTTGTCGACAGCCTTCGTGGAGAAAAGTTCGTGCTCCGTGTGAAAAAGTGAAATTACCCCGGAAAAACTAGTGAAAAACTGTTCAAAAACAGCGAAAAAGTGATCCCCAAGCCGTAAGTAGCCCGCTCAATGTGCCACTTGTCCCGAGTTCGCTAGTTCAGTGCCCGAAAAGATGGAATTTAGGTGGAAGAAAATTTTCTTCCGCTGGTGACACACCCAACCTTTTTTTCTGGGTCACTTCCGACCGGATTCCACGCAATCGAAACGAAAGTGGGCTTAAATGCTTTTCCGCCGATGATACCGTCGTCGTCGTCGTCGTTGCCAAATGCACGCTGCTGCTGCTGAAAATTCCTTAATTATGGGTGAAAAAGTGCTTTTTCAATTTGGTGAGAAAAATCGATAATATCACCTTCATCGGCACCCCCGAGTCGGCAGAGGAAAGAAGGAGAGAGTGCTGGCAAATTTCGTCCGCCCGAGGAAAAGTCACGAAATTGCGCAAAATGTTGCTTTGAAAATTGAGATTATTCCAGTTGGAATCGATCCTCACTTTTAATTGGGGCGCATCTGCATTCTGTCAGCACACGATTACGTCATCAATTACGGTTTGTGTCGTCTATTTTTAGTTCCATTTTTGTGATGATGCCGCATCGCGCTCGGGAAGGGAGTTGTGGGAGAGCGAAAGAGACCGCAAACAACACACATGACTTTAAAGGTCCACGAGAGAGAAAGAGAGAGAAGATATGAGCAGTTTAGTCGAGAGGGGAATAACGAAGAGTAACAGTAAATAAAGGTTGGAGAAATGTAACGAATGGAAGGAGGAAAAAGAAGAGTCCAATGAGTCAAGTGAAGTGGTGAATGATTTTTTCGTCGGATTGGAATGAAGGCAATGAGTTGAATGTGTGCATGGAATGCACGGTGGAGGTTTTGGACTTTCTAATTGGAGTGAAGATAGAGTTGTGCTGAGTTGCGCTAGAGGACAATACTTAAAAATTGGGCTTTATGTTCTTTTTGGAATAACATGTATTTTTGCCTTTTTAAGCTTACAGACGAAAGGCTACAAAATCACTAAAAATATTTTGAGTTTTTTTTTTTTTTAAGTTGAATAAACCAAATTTACAGATTTTTGGGAGTTTTTTAATAGCCCTGACTCAAGGCGGTTTCACCCAAAAAGCAAAAACTGGAAATTTGTTTTATTGGAACTTCTAAAAAAAAAAAGACTCACCTTCACGTATACATACCGACTCAGAATCAAGTTCTGAGCAAATGTGTTTGTGGATGTGTGTAGGTATGTGGGTACAAAATTGTCACTCGATTATCTCCGAATTGGCTTTATGGATTTTGACCATTCGATCCGTCTTGGGGTCCCATAAGTCTTTATTGAATCAAGTTGTTATCCGGGTCCATCATGCGACCCATCGTTAGATAATTGAAATACCCTTCATATGAGCCTAAAATATCGAAGATCTGATAACCCGCCTTAGTTAGATAGTTGAAAGTTTTTTTCAAATGAGCCTAAAACTTTAAAGATCTGTCAACCCTATCAAAAGTTATGAGCAGCAAACCAAACACCAAAATTTAGACCTAGGTAGCTGGGAAGGCCAGCTATCGTTTAACACATCGAATTCTGTGAAAAAGTTACCTGTTTAGGATTTCATCAAAATAGTTCCAGCTGTCAAAATGCTTATGCGCCGTTTTCAAATGTTGCTCCAGAAATGTGAACAAAAAATGGGCAATGATTTTGGCAACGTATTATTCTGACGAAAACAGCTGTTTTTGTATGAATTAATGCCCACAAATGCAGTTTTCAACCATTTCCGCAAAAAAAAAATCAATAGATTTATGCTATGGAACAACATTTCAAAAAGGCGCATAGGAATTTTGTTAGCAGACACTGTTTTGCAGATTCCGAGACAACAGGAAACTATTCCAAAAAAAATCTGGATTTTTTGACGTCAAATAAATCCGGAGTAACAATTCAATAGGGAGAATCTGCGTTTGTAAACAAGTAGTCTATCCTCTCTCTTACTTGACGTGAACTGTCCCTTGATCAAATTATTGATAGTGAAAATTGACAAATTGGATGGGATTAGCAAGACTTTTAGAGAAAAATAATCTGAATTCTAGTCTAATATTCCACGCATCCTTCCTTCCCTCTGTAAATTCTAAGAAATGTGATCCGTTCTCAGAATCCTCTTGGCGGTAAACAGAACACAGTAGGGCTGGCCTCTTTAATTTTTATATGGGGCTATACATTGGGTCTTGGGGTGAGATTGGGTGTTACAAAAATGCCGAAATTGGTATGACCCTAACTCACTTCCAGACCCAATGTCACCCCTGAAGACGGTACCAAGTGCGTCCTTCAATTAGGAAATTTTGCACCAATTTACTCCCTGACCAACAAAATTTCTGCGCATTCGCTATTCGAAAGGAACAATGATTTTTTCAGAAATATTTAGTGCAGAGCCGAATGGAATGTGAGTTTATAAAAACACAGCCAAAGTTAACCCCTTAAAAATTGGTTGAAAACTGATTTTTGGCAAATGTTTAGATCGAAGCCCACCTAGAGGCGGGACTGGGTTGTAGATGCAGGGATGTTACGGACGGTGCGGATCCTAGCTAATTTTGTTCAGGCGCGGATTTCGCGCGGATAGCAATTTTGATAAACAAAATAATTGAGAACGATAGAATTTCTTTCAAATTACTAAGGAAAATATTATTAGGAGTTCAATAAATTCAATCTTTTTCGTTGAGTACAAAACATCAATTTCTAAGAAGTTGTTTATGAAGAAAATTCTCTTCTAAAAATTATTGATTCCTGGACACTTGCCTGGACACTTTGGAGGACCCAGACCATCCCAAAAGTGATCCACATAGCTCATAGTGTTGCCAAAAGGTTCCAGGGACATCACTGAATATGAACCATAATCGGAAACTTGGTAGAATCGTGTTGTTACGGCGGTAGACACCAAGATCTGTATTCCAGGACACTTTGGAGGACCTAGATCATCCCAAAAGAGATCCAAAGGGATCAAAGTGGTCCCAAATGGTCGTGGGGATGTGACTGGTAATAACTAAACTTCATTTGCCTTGAAAAATCGCTGTAAGCCTGAATTATCATCAACATTTTCTGAAGTTTCCAAATTTCAGGTTTTCAGGATGTTCTAGGTCGTCAAAAAGGCCATTAACAACCACTCAAACATTTTTTCCTAGGTAGAGAAACTCATAAATTACAACTTTGCTGAACAATGTTATAAGTTTTGTGCACTGTGTGATTTTATACAACCGAATTTCGGAATGGGTCATATAATAACAGGGTGGCCACTCAAGTCGGGAAATCGGGAAAGTCGGGAAAAAGTCGGGAATTCGTCAAAATTCGCCAAAAATCGGGAAAAAGTCGGAGATTTATGATTTTATGTCAAAAAGTCGGGAATTCTGAGCTTTTTTAACTCTTGACTAAATTTTGTAATATTTTGTACAATTTTCAAATTGAATTCACTCATTTCTGCTTTAGTAACTTACTTTAAATTTAAGGTTATTTTCACTATTTCAATATATTTGAGTATGGAAAAGCTGTTTAAGACCTTTAAAATCTTTGTGAATATTGGAACTTGACAAAAACATTTTCTTTTATGAATTCCTTGACATTTTTCTGCAGGCCAAGTGCGAATGATGCTGATGATACCTCTTCAGTTGACGCTCAGGCGAGGAACATCCTGGAAGGAGCGTCACTGACTACGTCCGTAGTCCTGTTAGATCATACTTGATCAAGACAGTATAGCTCTGGTTCCTTGCAAGTGTCCTATTTTCTTACCTCCACGTTGGCTTGGTTTTCATGATGACCTAGCTGGTGGCCTGTGGAAACGGCTCGTAAACCTTTGACCACCGCGGGTCAGAATCGAGACGGCTAAAAGAAAGGGGCGCGACAATGTGGGAAAGGGAAGTAATTTGTGATTGTAGACGGTATTGTTTTGATTCGCAGTATGTTGAGTCAACTGCTGTGGATGTACCTGAAACATCACACAGCGGGGTTTCTCTTCTCTTCATTCTCAGCTACCACCTATCTTCTGTTTATTTTGTTTCACTGATTTTCTAACGCGGCTTCTGTTTACTATCCTCCATTTGAATTCGATTTTACTCATTTGATTCTCTTATTTCTCAACGCTTTTTCACTCTATTTTACCAATTGATGCTGCTGTAACATACTTTCTGCTTTCCCTTAATTTGGCAGCGATGTCAATTTTGTTTATCATGTGCCTTTTCTTTATTTATCTATTTGAATAATTTTTCATCTGCCCTATAAATTGCCCTCAATACAATCTAAGCTTGTTTGTTACTTCTATTTATTTATTATTGTAAATTTCTTTATCTACTTCATTAATTACTATCTTTCTTTTACTATTGATTCTTCAAATAGTATATTTGTTTCACTGTCCATTGTTTTCAATCTTCACCCTTTTCTTCAAACAAATGAGGTTCGAGCCCTTACTCAATTTTTGGAGTGATCAAAGAATTAACACAAATATTACTATTGTACTTTTGAAAAACTTTTATAAAATGCTTAGGACCAAAAATTGTAACAAAACACCGCGACAAAAAAAAATAGCAACATAAAAACACGACTCAACACTAGGAAAGATTTCAGGAGAAAACAAAACACAGTAAAATAACAACTAGTTTTTGAATTCAAACTAAAAATATAACAGTTTTTGCTTTAATGAAAGTTGTTCGGCACACTTTAAATGGTTAGGCGCTTATACTTACATCAAACCCTACGTAATGTACCACCCCCGGCCGAGTTAAAATGCGTAACCGGAAAAGAAGGTGTGCATGCCTGGCACGAACACTCAAAGCGTGTTCTAGCGTGCTGCTCGTACTGACTCAGAGCAAGGGTGAGATGTAGGTGTAAGGGCAGTGCGTGTTCGTCGGGAACCTGGTGCATAAGATCGGTCAAGGCCCGTTCTTACACTGAAAATTGCGAATTGCGAATTGCGAATGAATTCCTTGACATTTTTCTAAATACTTAGAAAGAATAATAACAGCAATTACGTTTTAATCATTCTTTGATTTAAAATGATGATGAAGTTTAAAAAAAATATCAAAAACTATCCAGCTTTTTAAGCGAAAATGGCGTTCGAATGGTGAACGCCCAAAATGTCAAAATCACGCAGTGGTACCAACATTACGAAAAAAAGTGTGCCATGGCATGACAGCCGCATTTTTTGTAATGTTGGTGCTACTGCGCGATTTTGACATTTCGGACGTTCAACATTCGAACGCCATCTTCGCTTAAAAACCTGGATACGTTTGCCAATTTAAAAAATACCATGGAAGTTATAAGTATTGTTGAACTTTCGATTATTTTTTCAAATACTAATTGTTTGTGTTTCTACTCTGAATCATAATAATGAAATTACATTTTTGAAGTTGAATTGAAATTTTGTTGTTTAGTTTCTGTGTTTTCAAAAAAAAAATGCCTATATTTGGATTTTTTTTAATTCATTGAGATTTTTTTTCGGTGGTTAATATTGACTTTTCTTATAGAAAGTTTTTTGTTTGAAATCATTCTTTAGATAAGAAATGTCTATTATTTGAGCATTCTGGAAAAGTCTGGAAAAAAGTCGGGAAAAAGTCGGGAATTTGAAAATGGAATTTGAGTGGTCACCCTGAGTCTTTTAAGCAACGATATTTAAAGTGTTACAAAAAATGCCAATATTGTTTCAGAAATGGCAAAAAAGGTTCCACTTGGTGCAGATGGGATATGAATCCACAACTGATCAACGGTACTAATCCAAATGCTTTCTGTATCAGTCTTTTTTTTCGTTTAAAATTTTATTCATTATGTTACTCTCTTCTATGTTTGTAGCGATTTTTTTATATGGTGCGGATTTCGCGTGGATTGTGTTTAGGGGTCGGCGCGGATCTGGCGCGGATTTTTTTTTTCGACTTTTCCGTAACAACCCTGTAGACAGTAAGAAATGTTGATTCTGAAAAAGCAAAATATTTTCACATTCGCAACTGAGCCGACAAGATATAAAAGTCGTTACAGTGAGTTCCTCACCTCGGTATTCAGCTCGCTAACGGAACAAATAACTTCACATATTTTACGTAGACGTACAGTCATCCCACATATTCGGAACGGTTTCCAGATCGGCCAATGTTCAAAAAATCATAGCAAATCGATAATTGAACTTAATGATTCGCTTTTACCTTCATTTGAAAGCTTTTCTTGCGATCTTTCGAATGCTGTATCGAACATCTGCAAATTTTAACTTTTATATGAAGTTTTTGAAGAATTACTTTGACCCTTGAAATCCACAAATTCGGAACACTTTTTTCTTACGAATGTAAACAAAGTTTGGATCTCTCCAGGAGTAAACATTTTTTTACAAAATAATGATTTCGCGCACTGAAACCAATGAAACTCAAGCTTAGTGATGTTTTCTCCATGGTATGATAACTTTTTTTGTGAAAATATCAGTTAAATTCAGGTGTTTCACAATTGTGGGAGGCACAATAACATCCCACAATTATGGAACAAGCAATTTAGAGGCAGTGTTTTGCTGCTCTCAATAAAATAGTCTCGAAGTGCAGTTTTTTGTTCAAAAAGAACTACTTTTACTAGTGAAATAGCAAAAGAATGTCCAAATAAAGGTCCTTAAAATAGAAGGGTCGCCAGAAAAGATGCATTTGGCATGCTATTGACAAATTATCATAAAAGTGTTCCGAATTTGTGGGTGTTCCGAATATGTGGGATGACTGTATGACGAAGGTATCTTGTGTCCACCGCAACCTGATATGTTCAGCGTACGTTGGACTGTTGTGCTCAGCCGTCTATTTACTTTCGTGGTGCGACACTCTGAATAATAAACCTTGAGGGGTAGCGATGAGTTTGATGCGATTACGAGGTCTACTTCTCCACCATGGAAGTGAAAGAGTTACACCGGGGAAAAATGAGTTTGAATTATCGCCGAATTGGATACCAGACCTGATAAGATATCGTTCGTCCACAGTTCACACTAGTCGAATTCGAAGGTTGCGTAAGCGCGAACCTGCCCAGTTGACCCCTCCCTGTTTTTTTTTCGAATCAACGAATATTTCGATTGAAGCATCGTTCTGAATGCTGCCTTTTTTCTGTGACTCACCCCACTCAACTCGACGCGAACAAGTAAATGGTCAACAACGACAACACCACCACAGCCGGGGCGTCGTGATTATGTCATCACGAACCGCAGCAGCAGCATCCAAGCTGAACACTGAGAGTAGAATTTCGAGCTTGTTTCCTGCCGCTTCATTGTCAATTGAAGATGATAACGTCATCGCGAGATGTTCTTTTTTTTCGGGGGGTGACCTCGACTTAACGGCTTTTGGATTCGTTCCAGAATATGCTCAACTATAGGTAAATGGGACCACTAACAAGCACAGACGATGGCGATGATGACGATTGTAACAACGACACCCACCCCCGTGAAGGTTCGCCGCGAAAAAGAACGTTACACATTGAAAGGTCGCAGAAGTGGAGAGAAAAGAGAGATAGAGAGAGAATTCAGCTGGAAAATTGTATAATTGGACCAACTTGTAACCTCTGGTGGAGGGCCATTTGTGAAGATTCTGCTCCGCTGCTGCTGCTGGGTTTGAAAATTATTGATTTTTTTCCACTCGCGTCGGTATCATCGGCGTTGAAAGCACAACCTTGTTGAAGTTGTTGAAATCTCGCCGTTTAGAGTGATTGTTTGAGTGCACTAACTGGATTGTCAGCAAAACGTATCGAGTTACGTGCATAGTTTAGAAGGGCTAGCGCTGGTTCTGTGTTGATTTGTAGTGTTACACGCCTGTACACCAACTTTCCTGAACAATAGTGCCCTCACCCTCCACCAACCCCCAATCACCACCACAACCTCCACCAATGTATTGCAGACCGTGATTAGTTTGTAAATCTGACTGGATCCTTTCTCTCTCTCTCTCTTTCTCTCTTCTCTCTCTCTCTCTATCTCTGTGAACCTAACACACACGAACCCTTGAACCGTGGCCAATCGCAAAAAAAAAAAAAACAAACAAACCCCCCATTCAAACACACTCACCCACCCACCGCTATAACAGAGAAAGTGTCCCGCCGTGAAATGGCCACCCATCAGCAGCAGCCCCTCGATGCGAGCACGCCCGAAGATGAAAACCTGTTCATAAACGCTAGCGACGGCCTGTCGAACGAACACCCGGCCCTGCCGTCCGCGTACGCCGACTCGGACAACGAGGACCACAATCTGGGCGGCGGCGCCGGCGACGAGAACGACCTGCTCGAAGATCTGCCCACCTCGATCATCGTCACCCAAATCCACTCGGAGGTGTTCACCAGCGAGGAGCTCAAATCCCGCATGGAGGACCTGTTCCGCACCATCTCCGACAAGGCCACCTTCCAGTGGCTCAAGAGCTTCCGCCGGTTGCGCGTCAACTACGACTCGGCCCTGGCCGCCGCCAACGCGCGCATCCAACTCCACCAGTACCCCTTTGGCAAGTCCGTCATCACGTGCTACCTGGCCCAACCCGTCACCCCGGTCTCGAACACGAACCTCAAACCGCCCGCCCTCACCAAACAGTTCCTCATCTCGCCGCCGGCGTCCCCCCCGGCCGGCTGGGAACCCGCCGAAGAGAACGAACCCCTCGTCAACCACGACCTGCTGGCGGCCCTCGCGAACCTCACCCCCGGCGAAATCCACGAAATTCACGCCCAGTCCGACGAACATCCGGGCATTGTGCTGCACACGGCCAACACCGCAGGAGGAGGAGCGGGGGAAGTGACGGTGGCCGCGGCGGACGACGAGCCGAGCAACAAATCGTCCGCCGGCAGCAGCTTCGAGGAGGAGGACGACGACGGAAACTTTGTCCCGCGGCGGGGACGGATCGTGCAGACGCGGTGCCCCGAGCGGAAGAACTCGACTTAAGCTGGGACGTCTTATGAGAGGAGGGCGGTGATTTTATGTTGTGTCTTTTTTTTAGATGAATTGGAGGAAAAGTTTTGTGATTCGTTGCGGGTTTGTCGAGGAGAAAGGCTCAGTTTTGTGTGGATTACCGAATTTGAATTGTACATAAGTGAATGCTTTAAATTTTGTAAATATCGATAGTTGCGTTCTTGCGTCAGAGTCATCAAACAGTCGTGTTTCCTTTTATTTAGGGTGCTTCGTCCTTCGTTTGAGGTCATTTGGTAAAATCTAAGTTAGTCATATTCAGAAGGTAATTCTGCGTCAACATGGCAAATTTTATCAAAATAAAAATAAAATCTTTTGTCAGTTCAACAGAAAATCCAAAACTGTTAATTATCTGTAAAATTATTTTCTTTTTTCAAAACTTAAAAAAAAAATCAAATTATTGATTTACTCGAAATTGGGCGTTCCAAGGCTTGAAACGGTGAGGGCAATCCGAACCCGATTTTACGTAGTTGTTCGGTAACTGGGCTGAGAACGTAGCCCAGTCACCGAATGTTGCTCGTTAACTGGGCTGAACCAAAAATAAAGAGGGGACCACCGATGCATAATATTTTCCAGATGAAATATAAAAATAAAAGTTACTCAAATTTATTTACAATGCTTACTTTTCATATTTCTTGAATTGTAACTTGAAATTAAACAAAAGTAAAAAAAAGTTTTTTTATTTATTGAATATGATTTTTGCAGCCATTAACCCCTCGGTCATTTTGGTTTGTTTTGGTTTTTTGACGTTTGTCTGCTTTTTAACTGGGCTACGGCCCAGTTATCGAACGCCCAGTTAAAAAGCAGCCCAGTTAAACAACGTCCAGTTACCGAACAACTACTGTATATACTTCCCCATCTGATAAAAATCAAAAATGTCTCAAGGAGCTATTACACTACGGCAAACAAACAAACTCGCACTTTTTGACAGTTTGCCAGTTTGACTGCTTTATTTGTTTGTACCAACGTCAGCCTGCATACATTTTGCCTTGTTTGCGAGTTTGGCAAACTTTCAAACGCGAAAAAGTGCGAGTTTTTTTTTTGTTTGCGGTAATGTAATGGCTCCTTCATTCAACATTTGTCCTTTTTTATAAAGTCCTTTAAACTATTGTCTTTCATGTGTTCATAGAACCTATTCAAAAAATGCTCTAGATTTTTGAAATTCAATGTTTTTAAAATTTTATAAATCTCGAATTTTAACATTCTGAGAATCTAAACCATCAACTTGCCAAAAATTGTAAATTTCTAAAATTTTAAACTCACAAAATTCCCAAAAATTTTAAAGTTTTAAAAGATTTGAATTTTTGAATACCATAAATTTTAAAGTCTGAAATTCTAAAAGTTCAAAATTTATAAAAATACTTTTGTTTTTTTAAGAGTTCTAAATATATTTTTTTAATTCGATAATTCTTTAAAACAATTATTTATAGAGTATTACGATTCTCAACCTCTAAATAACAAAAATAAACTTGCAAAATTCCCAAAATTAAAAAAAAAAATTTAAAAATAAAAATTTAATTCTAAAATTTGAAAACCACATAAAAAGGAGTTTTAAAATTTTGTTCTAGAATTTAAAGAAATTCATAAATATTTAAAACTATAAAATAAATAAAATACAGGTTTAGAACGTCAACATGCTAGAATTCTAAATTTCCAAAGTTTAAAAAATCTCTAATTTGAAAATTTTCGGAAAAATCTTAAATTTAAAAATTTTACATTTCTAAAACTCCAAACCTTTTCTTTTTAATTTTCATAATTTTAAAGTAAAGGTTTAGTACATTTAAAATAAAAAATCATAAATTTAAAAAATCAATAACTCCATACAGTCCAGACTCGATTATCCGAAGTTCGATTATCCGAAGGTTTGTATGAGACTTCGGATAATCGAATCACGAACAACAAAAAACTTTTTTTAAACATCAAATTTGAGTTCTGTAACACCATTTTAGACAAATTTGACTGGTTGATTCAATAAAAAAGCATTTTTTTCAATATTTCAACCTCGTTATTTTGGCCGTCTTCGATTTAAAATTTTTAAATCACTTTAGAGTAGTTGAAGGGTCACACTAAAGCTCAACATTAAAAAATTAGACAGCGAGAAATTTTGCCAAAGCCTTCGGATAATCGAGTCTGGACTGTATTTCAAAAATCTAAACTATCGCTTGTTTAAATTCTATTTTAAATTTGAAAATTTAAAAGAAAATTTAGGTTTATAAATTCTAGAAATTCATAATTGTAGAATTCTGACATTCAAACAATTTTTTTTGAGAAATCTAGAGCTGTATTTTTAAAGGGTTCTATAAATATATGAAACACAATAGCTTATAGAATCTAAAAAAACTCCAGAAATATTCCTTCAATTCTGTCTCAAAATGCGATACAAACACAAAAAAAAATATTTTTTTGTATTATTGTTTTTTTTTTTTTGCATCCACTGACCCCTCGATCACTACGGTTTGTTTATTGTTGTTCGACGATTGTCTTCTTTTGCTAATTTATTGAGCTCCCAGTTGAGAGGGAGCCCATTTACTGCGCAAGTACTGTATTCACATACAAAAAAAGTAAATTGAAAAAATAGTCCGAATGAATTTTCACTAATTTTAAAATATTAAAGCTATAAAGTTTTTTTTAAGTTGTCAACATTTTTCATTTTTTTTAAATATTCAAATCACCAAAAACAAATCTTGAAACAAATAGTTGCGGCTCATATGGCGGCAATGGACTATTGAGAACATTTTTTGGTAGAACCATGTGTATTTGACTAAATTAGAGTCTTCGAAGGGACCATCCATAAACCACGTGGACATTTTAGGGGGGGGGGGGGTATGGCGATTGTCCACGAGCCATAAAAAAAGATTTTTTTTATATGGACAATTGTCCACGAAGGGGGGGGGGGGGATAACAGATTCCCAAAAAAGTGTCCACGTGGTTTATGGATGGTCCCGAATCAGATTTTTTTAGGAATAAGAAAATCCAAAATAAAACTCTTGTGAGTAAATTATTGAATCAGGACTGTATAGCATAATCCTGATATTGGACTTTGAAAAGTTTTTATTAATGCTTTATTTTTAAAAGTTTCTACATAATAATTTTAACGTTTATCTTGGTGACAAACACGCCCAACATTATTTTAAGATAATTTGTTGCCAAATGACCTCAAACATTACCTTAAACTTTCATCAACTAAAGAAGCTATTAGACAATGGCAGCAAACAAACTAAACTCGCAAACAAACTTTTTGACAGTTTGGCAGTTTTCCTGCTTTGTTTGCAGAAACGTCAGCCTGCAAATGTAAGGTTTCGTTTGCGAGTTTGACAAATTGTCAAGCAAAAAAGTGAGGGTTTGTTTGTTTGCCATAGTCTAATAGCTCCTTAATAATTATCAGTCAACAAGTTGTAGCAATTCGGTAGTATTCGTAGAACTCGTTTAAAAAGTGCAAACGGCAGAGTCAAAAATGGAAAAAAAAATCTGATTTTAGAGCAAACACGACCTATAAACATAAAAGCAGAAAATTTCACATTCATGCAAAATATATATGAGAAAAAAAAAAGAAACTTGCAACCTAAACTGATGAATTATCCTTAGCCGCAAAACTCGGTAGTTGTGACACTAAAACACCCACCCCCACAAAACAATTGGAGGAGGAGGTGAATCTCGTTTGTAGAGGGTAGACGGAAGTTGACTAGGGTGCGTAACCGATTACTAACGTTAAATTTACGTAGAATGGTTAAAGGGAGACAACAAACACACACACACACACGGAACAAGTCGAATCGTAATATGAGGAAAATAAAGTGAGAATTAAGTGTATAAATCCTAGTGAAAACAAACAAGATTACTTAAAATTAGGGAGAATGTGACCGAATATAGATTTGTGCAGAATAACGAGAATGAGGCCGGATTAGGGCAAAGAAGCATTAAATTATTGAATGATATATACCGTACTTGTCAATAAAGTTTGATATAGATTTAAAGCAGGTTCAGTTTTTGTTAGTCCGAAAACTCTCTCCTCGTTTTTGCGCGTTATCGATTTTTCCTCTCACTGAAGCAACGGCGACGACGACAAATTGGTGAAAAGTAGAAAGCGCACTTTTGGGGTGATTTGCCATTTTCATTTCTGACCACATTGAATTTCATTACAGGCAAGTTGCGTTACTTTGTAGCGAAAGAATTCGAAAAACGACACCACACGTGATAAAGGCGGAGTTTGCTGATAGCACACAACCACGACGAAAGATAACAAAAGTACACACACAGCACAAGGTAAGGTTGCTGCTGCTAATTGGACGATGAGATCACCAAACGTAACATCGTGTTTCATTTTTTTCAGGTTTGATTAACTGTCGAGAGGGCAAGAAGACGAGAAATCATGGAGCAGTTTACCCCCAAGGAGGTAAAGATCCTCGAGAGTGCCGAGGACATCCAGGAGCGCCGTGAGCAGGTGCTCAGCCGGTACAATGAGTTCAAGGTGGAGACGCGCCACAAGCGCGAGAAGCTGGAGGACTCGCGTCGCTTCCAGTACTTTAAGCGCGACTCGGACGAGCTGGAGAGCTGGATCCACGAGAAGCTGCAGGCCGCGTCGGAGGAGAGCTACCGCGATCCGACCAATCTGCAGGCCAAGATCCAGAAGCATCAGGCGTTCGAGGCGGAAGTTTCGGCCCACAGCAATGCGATCGTCGTGCTGGACAACACCGGCCAGGAGATGATTAACCAGCAGCACTTTGCGTCGGAGACAATCCAGCGTCGGCTGGACGAGTTGCACCGCCTGTGGGAGATGCTGCTGTCGCGGCTGGCCGAAAAGGGCATGAAGCTGCAGCAGGCTCTGGTGTTGGTGCAGTTCTTGCGCCACTGCGAGGAGGTCATGTTCTGGATCAAGGACAAGGAGGCGTTCGTTACGGCTGACGAGTTTGGCCAAGATCTCGAGCATGTCGAGGTGTTGCAGCGCAAGTTTGACGAGTTCCAGAAGGACATGGCCTCGCAGGAGTACCGTGTGACGGAGGTCAACGAGCTCGCTGACAAGCTGCTGTCCAACGGACATCCGGAACGCGACACCATTACGCGCAAGAAGGAGGAGCTGAACGAAGCCTGGCAGCGTCTGAAGCAGCTGGCCATTTTGCGCCAGGAGAAGCTGTTTGGAGCGCACGAGATCCAACGTTTCAACCGTGATGCGGACGAAACCGTTGCGTGGATCGCCGAAAAGGACGTCGTTCTGTCGTCGGACGATTACGGTCGTGACTTGGCCAGCGTGCAGGCTCTGCAGCGCAAGCACGAGGGCGTCGAGCGTGATTTGGCCGCGCTGGAAGACAAGGTCGCCACGCTGGGAGCGGAAGCCGGTCGTTTGTGCAGCATCCACGCTGACCACAGCGATCAGATCCGTGAGAAGCAGGCGGAAATCGCTGCCTACTGGCAGTCCCTGACGGCCAAGGCCAAGGAGCGCAAGCAAAAGTTGGACGAATCGTACTTCCTGCACCGTTTCCTGGCTGACTTCCGCGATCTGGTGTCCTGGATCAACGGAATGAAGGCCATCATTTCGGCGGACGAACTCGCAAAGGACGTTGCCGGAGCCGAAGCCCTGCTGGAGCGCCACCAGGAGCACAAGGGCGAAATTGACGCCCGTGGAGACAGCTTCAAGGTGACCACCGAAGCCGGTCGTCAACTGCTGGAGCGTGAGCATTACGCCGCTGCTGAAGTTCAGGAAAAGCTGGCCGCCCTCGAGAGTGACAAGAGTTCGCTGCTGTCGCTGTGGGAGGATCGTCGCATTCTGTACGAGCAGTGCATGGATCTGCAGCTGTTCTACCGCGATACCGAGCAGGCCGACACCTGGATGGCCAAGCAGGAGGCGTTCCTCGCCAACGAAGATCTGGGCGATTCTCTGGATTCGGTTGAGGCACTCATCAAGAAGCACGAAGACTTTGAGAAGAGTCTGGCCGCGCAGGAGGAGAAGATCAAGGCGTTGGACGTGTTCGCCACTAAGCTCATCGATGGCCAGCACTACGCCGCCGATGATGTGGCCCAGCGTCGTTCGATGCTGTTGGCTCGCCGTTCGGCTTTGATGGAGAAATCCTCGATCCGTCGCCAGCTGTTGGAAGACTCGAGCGGTCTGCAGCAGTTTGAACGTGACTGCGACGAGACCAAGGGCTGGATCAGCGAGAAGCTCAAGTTCGCCACGGACGACAGCTATCTGGATCCGACCAACTTGAACGGAAAGGTGCAGAAGCACACCAACTTTGAGCATGAGCTGACCGCGAACAAGAGTCGCATCGAAGACATCACCACCAACGGGCAGAACCTGATCGAGAAGAACCATTACGCAGCCGATCAGATCAACTCGCGCATGCAGGAAATCGTGACGCTGTGGGAATCGCTGGTCCAAGCTTCCGACAAGAAGGGCTGCAAGCTGCAGGAAGCTTCCCAGCAGCAGCAGTTCAACCGTACCGTCGAGGACATTGAGCTTTGGCTGAGCGAAGTTGAGGGCCAGCTGATGTCGGAAGATTACGGCAAGGATTTGACGAGCGTGCAGAACCTGCAGAAGAAGCACGCTCTGCTGGAGGCTGACGTGATGGCCCATCAGGATCGTATCGAGGGAATCAAGGTCGCCGCGAACAAGTTCGTCGAGAGTGGCCACTTTGATGCGGATAACATCCGCAACAAGGAGAGCGCTCTGTCCAAACGTTACGGAGCGTTGGCCACGCCGATGGCGGAGCGCAAGCAGCGTATGCTGGACTCACTGCAGGTTCAACAACTGTTCCGGGATCTGGAGGATGAGGCAGCTTGGATTCGCGAGAAGGAACCGGTGGCGGCTTCGACCAACCGTGGTCGCGACCTGATTGGTGTGCAGAACTTGATCAAGAAGCATCAGGCCGTCCTGGCTGAGATCAACAATCACGAGAACCGTGCGATGGGAGTGATTTCCAACGGAGAGCAGATGCTTGCGGAACAGTCCTTCGCCACGGAGGACATCAAGCAGCGGTTGGACACACTCAAGGACCAGTGGAACTCGCTGAAGGAGAAGTCTACCCAGCGTAAGCAAGATCTGGAGGACTCTCTGCAGGCGCACCAATACTTTGCCGATGCCAACGAGGCGGAATCGTGGATGCGCGAGAAGGAACCGCTCGTGTCCAACCAGGACTACGGCAAGGACGAAGACTCGTCGGAGGCTCTGCTGAAGAAGCACGAAGCTCTGGTGTCCGATTTGGAAGCGTTCGGAAATACCATTCAAGCGCTGCAGGAGCAAGCCAAGAACTGCCGTCAGCAGGAGACTCCGGTCGTGGACATTACCGGTAAGGAGTGCGTGATGGCGCTGTACGACTACACGGAAAAGTCACCGCGTGAGGTTTCCATGAAGAAGGGTGACGTGCTGACTTTGTTGAACTCGAACAACAAGGACTGGTGGAAGGTTGAGGTGAACGATCGCCAAGGATTCGTCCCGGCGGCTTACATCAAGAAGATTGACCCTGGTCTAAGTGCCAGCCAGCAAAATCTCGTCGATGGACACTCGATTGCGAAGCGTCAGTCGCAGATCAACAGCCAGTACGATAACTTGCTGGCGCTGGCTCGCGAACGTCAGAACAAGCTGAACGAAACCGTCAAGGCGTACGTTCTGGTGCGTGAGGCCGCCGATCTGTCCGCTTGGATCAAGGACAAGGAGAGCCACGCCCAGATCAAGGATGTCGGTGAAGACTTGGAGGAGGTCGAAGTGATGCAGAAGAAGTTTGACGACTTTAACGATGATCTGAAGGCCAACGAGGTTCGTCTGGCCAAGTTAAACGAGATCGCCGTGCAGCTGACATCGCTCGGTCAAACCGAAGCTGCGCTGAAGATCAAGACCCAAATCCAAACTCTGAACGAGGAGTGGGCCACGCTGCAGAACATTACCCAGGAGCGTGCCAGCCAGCTCGGATCGGCGCACGAGGTTCAGCGGTTCCACCGTGACGTTGACGAAACCAAGGACTGGATCGCCGAGAAGGACAACGCTCTGACGAACGACGACCTCGGCAAGGACCTGCGTGGCGTGCAGACGCTTCAACGCAAGCACGAAGGGCTGGAGCGTGACTTGGCCGCCCTGCGCGACAAGATCCGTCAGCTGGACGAAACCGCCAACCGGCTGATGCAGTCCCACCCGGACACGGCCGAACAGACGTACGCCAAGCAGAAGGAGATCAACGAGGAGTGGCAACAGGTCGTCGGAAAGGCGCAGCAGCGCAAGGAGAAGCTGCTCGACTCGTACGATCTTCAGCGTTTCCTGAGCGATTACCGCGACCTGATGGCGTGGATCAGCTCGATGATGGGACTGGTCACGTCGGAGGAGCTCGCAAACGATGTTACCGGTGCGGAAGCGCTGATCGAGAGACATCAGGTGAGTTGTTTCGTTGCTTCGTGGAAATGTTCCACAATCTTCCATTTGTGATACGTCTTCTTGAAGTTTTTCTTACTTTGTCAATGTTCCCATTGTTACTCAAGTGTGTGTGTTCTCCATGAGTTTCTGTTCTGTTTCCGTTCAGTATCACACACACACACCCCCCTCCCTTCTACTATAAGACAAAACCAATTATTCGGAGCCAACATCAACTCTAAATTCTAAATTTCAATCTTCCTTCAGAATCATCGTGCTGAAATTGATTTTCGTTACGGTATCCCGCAGGTATACGACCGAGTAAAGATTAAGCTCACAACCAATAAAAAAAACGCTCTCTCTTTCTCTATTTATATCTATTGTACTACCCACAATCTAATCTGTTGTTTTAACTCTTGGTTGTAATTAACTTTCGAGCAAGAAAGGCAAAAAAATACGCTGTTTTTGTTCTAATCCGATTCGTTTTATGTTTTGTGGTTCACTTTTCGTAACTTGTTCAATTGATTGGCACCTCGTCGAACGATACTCTTCCGTTGCAAAATTACATTTTGTTACGTTTATTTTTTGTTAGAAATCTTAAACTTAATTGGCTGGCTAAATTTAATCAAACCTAGCGCGTTTTAGTGACTTAACCAAAGGCAAACCAGGGCTACGGCGAAACTTTACTCGTTCACTTACAAGGCAATACACACAAAAAAAACACATCCAAAAAATTACACTCAAAAAATCATCCTCAAATATTTTGGGTTAACATCACAAACCCTTCCATCCAAATAATCTTCGCCAAATCGCTTCTTCTTACCTTTTCTCTCTCTAATAAAATCATATGATTTGTTCATTCGCTTACTACACGCTTCATTGTGTTCAAACGTGTGCGTGGTGTTGTTCTTGTTGTTTTCGTTTGTCGTCCATGAAACCCGTTGAGAAATCATGTTTTCACCACACCAACCAAAAAACCAACCCACCATTCAGTTATGTGTTTTGTTTTTTACTGTCTCGTCGCTGTCGTGATCTCCTGACGCAAGTCAAACAGCCGTATTTTTTTAAATCCATCAATCTGCAATTTAACGGTCAATTTGAAAAATAAAAAACTCACCACAACGGTTTTCGTAGTGATTATTGCATTCGATCGTAATTTCTGAGATCGAGATTTTTCGATAGTAAGATGACGACTTACCATCGACAAATTATCGTAATTTTACTGTTGAGAAGTCACGATCGTGGATCGAGAAATTATGATCGTTATTTCTAATACCAATTCTTTGGATTATTTATTATTTAAACAGATTTTTTAAAAAATCTGAGTTCAATATTTTTAATGTGAAAAAATAACAAAATTTAGAAAATATAAATTAATTTCTTTTAAATTTCAAAAATTTAACAAAGATAAAAATATATCTAAAGTTTCAAAAAATCTAAAATTTTAAAAATTTCATTTTTTTTAAATCTTAAAGAATTTTCAAAAAAAATTAAATTCTGAAAATAAAAAAAAAACAATTTATTTTTATTTTGAAAAAATACGAATTATTTTTTTAGGAATGGAGTAAAAAAAACCTCAGAAAAATACTTTTTTTTTAAACTCTTAGAAATTGAAAAAAACTTGATTTTTTTTATTTAAAAATTTTAAAGAAAAAGTAAGTAACTTTAAATAGTTAAGAACAAATTAACAACAATATTTAATTTTAAAAATACAGAAAAAATAAATATTAAACTTAAAAATAAATATGAAAATTGGTTAAAATGGTTATAGGACCAATAATTCCACTCTCTACCCCTTTTATGGTTATGTTACAGCTACCTATCTTTATTTTTTGTTGTCTGTTTCTTCTGCTAAATGTTTTTTTTTTAATTTTTTATAATGTTAAAAAAAATTAAATGTTTGAATTTTTTTGAAATGTTTAAATTCTTTGTAATAAAAAACTGAAATTTTTAAATATTTTAACATCTTTTGAAATGGGTTTCCTATGCAGATAGGACTTTTTGAAAATTTAATCTATAATTTTCTTAAATTTTTTAAAAATTTAATTTTTTTAAAATCATGAATTTTTAATAGTTTTGAAAACGAGCTTCGAACCCATATCGAGATATTCTCTATCGTCGGTCGTAATTTGTCGATGGTAGATCGAGAAATTACGATCTAGAGGTGGGCAAAAAAAGAGCGAGCCGCTCAAAGAGCCGGTTCACTAAAAAGAGCGAACGAACCATGGCTCACAAAAAAAAAGAACCGCGGTTCTTTTTTAAACTCCGGTCTTTTGAAAGAAGATAGAATGATTTTTAAACTGTTACAAATATAATTTATCGAATTTCGAACAAATTGCATCACAAAATTTGTTTTTAGAATTGAAAATACAATTATTAATTGAAAAATAATTGTTATAAAAATTAATCCCAAAATAACATTGCTGCCAAACACCATTTTAAAGTTTTAAACTTATTTTCAGTTTCCTACTTTTCTTTGAAATTCCAAAAGTAAATGATTTTCTAAACAAAATCGAAAAAATAATTAATAATAATAAATAATTAATAATAATAAATAATTAATAATAATAATAGTAATAATAATAATAATAATTAATAATTTTTGAAATTTTTCAAATCTTTAAAAATTATGAATTTTTTATTTTTTTTTTAATTTTGAAATTTCTGAAAATTATGTATTTTTAAAAGTTTTGAAAACGAGCTTCGAACCCATAACAAGATTTTCTTGATCGTCGGTCGTAATTGGGTACTAAAGCCCTATGTAAATTTTTATGTACAACGGGAAAAAACACGATTAAAAACCATTTCTGAATTTCATTTGAATGCAAAAAAAATATTGACAAGACAACAATTTTTCGATGGATCAACTATGGTGCCCTTGGAACGAGCTGTCAAGTAGGAACTTTTCTGTCAAGAAGGGCCGTGAAGTTTTTTTTTTAAATTGAATTCAAAATCCATTTTAAATTCTTTGCGGCCGTCCAAAGTGTCATTGTGCTCAGAAAAATAAGCTTCATCGTTGTGAACAATAATATCACAAATTTAGGCTTAATTTTAGGACCCAATTTGATCGAGAAATTACGACTTACCATCGACAAATTACGATTGAGAAATTTCGATCGTGAGTCGAGAAATTACGATCGAATGCAATAATCACCACGTTTAAATACAACTCAGCGCGTTGACACGCGTTTGACAGTTGCTTGAATACATTTTCTGCGTTGTGCGTATTCACAACTAGATGGCTCTGGTGATGGATTTTTGATAAAAATGTTCAATGATTTTCGTCTGTTTGTCTATGCGCTATGAGTTCAAGACACCGTCGAATCGCTTTTTAATGAAGAGGCAAATCTTCGTTGCAATCATAGAGCTTAGAGGTGTACTTTCTAGAGAAGTCGCAGTTCTTCAACGCGCCCCCACTAATCTTCGTTTCCGTTTCGCTTCGTGTGTGACCACGATCAACTCAAATATAGGAACACCGCACCGAGGTCGATGCCCGCGCCGGAACGTTTGCCGCGTTCGAGCAGTTTGGCGCCGAGCTGCTGCAGGCGAACCACTACGCGTCACCTGAAATCCAGGAGAAGATCGAGAATCTGTCCAAATCGCGGGAGGAGCTCGAGCAGGCATGGACGGCCCGTCGGCTGCAGCTGGACCAGAACCTGGACCTGCAGCTGTACCTGCGCGATTGCGAGCAGGCCGAAAACTGGATGAGCGCCCGCGAGGCGTTCCTGAACGCCGAGGAGGTTGACTCGAAGGGAGATAACGTGGAGGCGTTGATCAAGAAGCACGAGGACTTTGACAAGGCGATCAACGGACACGAGGAGAAGATCGGAGCGCTGCAGGTGTTGGCGGATCAGTTGATTGCGCAGGAGCACTACGCCGGAAAACTGATCGATGACAAGCGTTCGGAGGTGTTGGACCGCTGGCGTCACCTGAAGGAAGATCTGATCGAGAAGCGATCGCGGCTGGGCGATGAGCAGACGCTGCAGCAGTTCTCGCGCGATGCCGATGAGATTGAGAACTGGATCGCGGAGAAGTTGCAGCTGGCGACGGAGGAGAGCTACAAGGATCCGGCCAACATTCAATCCAAGCACCAGAAGCACCAGGCGTTCGAGGCGGAACTCGCTGCGAATGCCGATAGGATCCAGAGCGTGCTGGCTATGGGAAGCAACTTGATTGACAAGAACCAGTGCAGTGGATCTGAGGACGCTGTGCAGAAGCGACTGACTCAAATCGCCGACCAGTGGGAATATCTGACTCAGAAGACGACGGAGAAGTCGCTGAAGCTGAAGGAGGCCAACAAGCAGCGTACGTACATTGCTGCGGTTAAGGATCTGGACTTTTGGCTGGGTGAAGTTGAGAGTCTGCTGACGTCGGAAGATGCCGGCAAGGATCTGGCTTCGGTGCAGAATCTGATGAAGAAGCACCAGCTGGTGGAGGCTGACATTCACGCGCACGAAGATCGCATCAAGGACATGAATGCGCAAGCGGATTCGCTGGTCGAGAGTGGCCAGTTTGATAGCGCCGGGATTCAGGAGAAGCGTCAGTCGATCAACGAGCGGTACGAACGCATCTGCAACTTGGCCGCCCATCGTCAGGCTCGTCTGAACGAAGCCAACACGCTGCACCAGTTCTTCCGCGATATTGCCGATGAAGAGTCGTGGATCAAGGAGAAGAAACTGCTGGTCGGTTCGGATGACTATGGTCGCGACTTGACCGGCGTGCAGAACTTGAAGAAGAAGCACAAGCGGCTGGAGGCTGAACTGGCTTCGCACGAACCGGCCATCCAGGCTGTCCAGGAGGCCGGCGAGAAGTTGATGGATGTGTCGAACCTCGGCGTTCCGGAGATTGAGCAGCGCCTGAAGGCCCTGAACCAAGCCTGGGCTGAACTGAAGGGTCTTGCCGCAACGCGAGGTCAAAAGTTGGACGAATCCCTGATCTACCAGCAGTTCCTGGCCAAGGTCGAGGAAGAGGAAGCCTGGATCACCGAGAAGCAGCAGCTGCTGTCGGTTGAGGACTACGGCGACTCGATGGCCGCCGTCCAAGGTCTGCTGAAGAAGCACGACGCCTTCGAGACGGACTTTGCCGCCCACCGGGACCGCTGCTCGGACATCCGCGACAACGGCCAAACGCTGATCACGAACAACAACCACCACGGCGAGAGTATCTCGCAGCGGTGCGCCCAGCTGGACAAGAAGCTGGAGAACCTGCAGGCGCTGGCCACCCGCCGCAAGAACGCCCTGCTCGACAACTTTGCCTACCTGCAGTTCATGTGGAAGGCCGACGTCGTCGAGAGCTGGATCGCCGACAAGGAGAACCACGTCAAGTCGGAGGAGTTCGGCCGTGATCTGTCCACGGTTCAGACGCTGCTCACCAAGCAGGAGACATTCGATGCCGGTGAGTCTTGATTGATGAGCTTAGGTGAGTAAACTGTTACTCATTTTGTCTTTGTTCCAGGTCTCTCCGCGTTTGAGCAGGAAGGAATCCACAACATTACGGCCCTGAAGGATCAGCTGATTAGCGCCAGCCACGCCCAGTCGGCGGCCATCCTGAAGCGCCACGAGGACGTGCTGACCCGCTGGCAGAAGCTGCGTGCCGATTCGGAGGCCCGCAAGTACCGTCTGCTCGGCATGCAGGAGCAGTTCCGTCAGATCGAGGACCTCTACCTGACCTTTGCCAAGAAGGCGTCCGCTTTCAACTCGTGGTTCGAGAACGCCGAGGAGGACCTCACCGACCCGGTGCGCTGCAACTCGATCGAGGAAATTACCGCCCTGCGTGCGGCTCACGCCCAGTTCCAGGCGTCGCTGTCGAGCGCCCAGTACGACTTCCAGGCGCTGGCCGATCTGGACCGCAAGATTAAGAGCTTCAACGTGGGACCCAATCCGTACACGTGGTTCACGATGGAGGCGCTGGAGGACACCTGGCGCAACCTGCAGAAGATCATCGAGGAGCGCGACGCCGAACTGGCCAAGGAGGTGCACCGCCAGGAGGAGAACGACAAGCTGCGCAAGGAGTTTGCCAAGCACGCGAACCTGTTCCACCAGTGGTTGACCGAGACGAGGTAAGATTGAACGCTAGTTTAGTGTGAAACGTTTTAAATTTCAGCAATTAACGTGACTACGTTTGTATTTCTCCTCGGGGTTCACCATCTTCATCATCGTCGTCAAACGTAAAGATATGCCATTCTGGGATGGGACATCAACGGGTAAACGAGTTGTGGGAGTTGTCTTTTGAACTTGATTGTAGCTGCAGCCGCACTAAACGTTGTAATTATTCGCTGAGAGCGCGCCGCAAAACCCTTTAATCTCGCATAATGGCTGCCAAATGCAAACTCGGGCTAACCAAACTGTGTTGATCGCTGGTTGTTGCCTCAACGCGTCTAATCGTGTCCATTTTTCGCAGAACTTCCCTCATGGATGGTTCCGGCACGCTGGAGGAGCAGTTCGAGGCCCTCTGCCACAAGGCCAACGAAATCCGCGCCCGCCGGGGTGACCTCAAGAAGATTGAAGAGCTCGGCGCAACGCTCGAGGAGCATCTCATCCTGGACAATCGCTACACGGAACACTCCACGGTGGGCCTTGCCCAACAGTGGGACCAGCTGGATCAACTGGCGATGCGCATGCAGCACAACCTCAAGCAGCAAATCCAGGCCCGCAACCAGTCCGGCGTTTCGGAAGACTCGCTCAAGGAGTTCTCGATGATGTTCAAGCACTTTGACAAGGACAAGAGCGGCAAACTCAACCACCAGGAGTTCAAGTCCTGCCTGCGCGCCCTCGGCTACGATCTGCCCATGGTGGAGGAGGGCCAGCCCGACCCCGAGTTCGAGGAGATCCTGAACGTGGTCGACCCGAACCGCGACGGCCAGGTGTCCCTGCAGGAGTACATCGCCTTCATGATTTCCAAGGAAACGGAGAACGTCCAAAGCTACGAGGAAATCGAGAACGCGTTCCGCGCCATCACCGCCTCCGACCGCCCCTACGTCACCAAGGATGAACTCTACTCTGTAAGACAGAACCTGCCCGCACTCGAAGCACTTACAATTCTAACCACCTTCTCTTCCCTTTTCGGCAGAACCTCACCAAGGACATGGCGGACTACTGCGTCCAGCGGATGAAACCGTTCAACGACCCCAAGACGGGACACCCCGTCACGGGCGCCCTGGACTACGTGGAGTTTACGCGAACCCTGTTCCAGAACTAAAAAACTGTGTGTGTTTTATTTCTTGACATTTGCATTAATAATAAAACCTACATTTAACTGCTTAACTCCAACAATCGAAACCGCGATTTCTACGAATGCCGTTATTTATCTTCCTATTATAGCTATGCAAGTATTTATCGTCGCTGCGCATCAATTTAAAATGCTTTTTTGACCGCACCTTGAAAAAAAAAAAAAAACAAGCAAATGTTCTGATCAATTTCTGCACGGCAAGGAAATTGGCCTTGAATATTAGAGAAGCTGAAGTTTTCGCACTTTTTGATAGATTTATTTTGAAGCAAAATATCGAACGACTCGACGTTTCAACACCGAAGTATTTACCTATTTAGAATAAAATGTTTAAACAAAATGATATAAAAAATATCCGTTCTTGGAACGATTTGAAATTCTATTTAGAAAGTAATCAAACAAAATCAAAGCTTTTAGATTGATGAGCATGAGCAAACTAAGTGTAATCGCGTCACCGCCAGTAGTTGCAGCTGAATATGCAAGAACACACAAATATTTAAACATCCTTATAATGCATTTCCCCTATTTATTCGGAAATAAAGTAACAATGCTTAATCAACACTACTGTTTGTTCTTTTTATTTTCCTTCAAACTAAAGAAACCAGAGAAAAATTATGCCATAATCTTCAAATGTGGTTTAAGTCATTGAGCTCAAATATGACCCCAACATTGCTCTAAAACAACGGTTCTCAACCTTTTCTTGGCCACGTACACTGAGCAAAACTTACACAGCTCAACGAAGTGTTCTACACATGATCTGGCCCTGCTGTACAGAGCACTCAAATATCAATCGCAAAACACTTGAAATTTCGGTGATTGGCCATGAAATAATGTCAATAGCCAAACACTTGAATTTTAAATGGTGTTGAAAAATAAAAGTACGTACAAGCGATATAGGCGTCATCCATAAAGTACGTCACGCTCTAGGGGGGGAGGGGGGGTTGTCGTAAGTGTGACAAAGTGTGACAAGGGGGAGAGGGGGGGTACGTGAGACTGTGACGTCACGCTAGACTATTTATTTAATATTGAACTTTTTTTTTTAAATATAGCTTTAAAAATTTAATGTTTGATAACTTTTACTCATAAATCAAACACGATTCAAGGCTTTATGAAACAGAGTTTTTGATGATAGATTTAATATGCTTCAAAAAACTGTAATGGTGATTTTTATCACTAAACATTGAACAAAATTTAAAAAATCCAAACGCAACCTGTAAAAATTAAAAACACTCTCGAATGAATTCCAAATTTCAAAATCATCCTTTTTATGAATCATGCCACACAGTAAAACAATGTTTACCTCAATTTAGACTCAAAAAGTGTCATTACACCAGAAAAGTGGTAAAATTACTCATTTTCAGAGGTAAAATTACACATTTTTTCTGACATAAAAGATGTACCCCTTCCCAGATGTAATATTACCATGATTTTTTACTGTGTAAAATTGTACAAAAACAAGATAGTGCGGAGGGGGTCCGACAAAACGTGACGTACTTTGTGAGGGGGGGTCAGAGCCAGCGTGACAAAGTGTGACATAGGGGGGAGGGGGGGTTAATTTTGGCCGATTTTAGCGTGACATACTTTATGGATGACGCCATACAGGTTCTCGCTTGCTAGTCGTGCACGCTACCACTGCGCCGGCCGGCCAGTTGAAGACGGGAGAGTTTTTTGTGCTATTGGTTCTAGCCTAGCTTCTAGCCTTCGATGAAAGTCGCTCTAAAATCAATCAGTGAAACACATTAAATTCATGTGGATAATCACGTTGACTTTGAATAGTGCCTGTTTTGGGTAGATCTTAAGATCAATTTCAAGTGTTTTGCTCTTCACTTTTAATAGTTAAAGGCAGTGGGACAAATTCATGAGCAAAACACTTGAAAAGCTGGAGCCACCCGAATGACAATAACATGTCAAAAAATACCAAAAATTCAATCGTCCAAACACTTGCATTTGATAATGATTTGGATTGATGTTGAAACACAAACCAATTAAATCTATGATGTGGCTTTATTCAATCATTCAAGTGTTTGGGCACTTGAATAAAACGTGTGGCGTATTTTCAGTGTATTCCTTTCTGTTTTACTAAAGGCTGATATGCAGATCGGAAGGAACTCCATATAAAAAAAACGCCCAAGAACCGGGTCGGAAAGGATCGCGAAAAAAAATTTCTTGAGCGGTACGCAGCTCAAAAGGAGCAGAAACGGAAAGTAGCGTTTGACGATTCTTCGCGCGGTGCTTATTTGTAATATGTTTTGATTGTAATTGTAATTTTATTGAAACGATATCCTGTTAGTTTACACTATATATCATTGTATATATTGATGAAAAAATCAAAGAATTAGAATTTTAGTTTTTGAATGCGACTGAAAGTTACAAACGTTTTAATAATTTTATATTCGTTAGAATAATAGAAAATCCCGGCGAATCTCAAAATGCAGAATCTTGAAATTAAAAGGGCAGATCGAGGGGCAGATTTAGTTTTTTGGTCGAAATGGAGTAAAAAATAGAAGTTGTCTTTATTCTGAAAAATTCAATAATAATCTGATATTCGACAATACAAATGATTCAAAAACTAAAATTCGAAAATATGGTAAAACAAACATTTCAGAAATATCAAAGAAGGAAATTCCAACCATTTTTTAAATCTTTATTTTGAAGATTCAAAATAAAAATTATGCAGAATTGAAAAACATTATTAAAGTCGAGATTGAAGAATTTATAAATCAATAGCTCAAAAAATTAAAAAAATCGAAACCTGAAAATTTTTAGAAATTACAAGTCAAAATTACAAAAGTTTAAAAAATCTGAAATATAGAAATTTGAAAACACATATTTACGAAAAACCCGTAATTCTAACATTAAAAACTGTAATATTTAAAAAATTCAAAAAACTCAAAATTCCACAATAAAAAATGTGGAGTTTTGTAATTTCAAAATTTAAGACTTTGAAAATAACAAAAAAACAATAAAATTTCAATTTAAGAAAAAAAATTATCATTTGTACCAGCCTTATTTTATAATTTCTAAATTTCCAAATATCCTTACATGCAAAAAGCAAAGCAATCCACTTTAACGACCCCCGGGTCTTTTGTGGGCTCTGTTGCAAGTTTCTGCTCATTTCTAGGCGTCCGAAGGTTATGTGTGGTGAGTCACCCATAGCCTCTTTTACGCAAATGGACCGACGTTTTACTTCCCCATCCGATAGGCAAATCTCGTCTCGAAAAATGCCACCCAAATTTCCTAATTTGTCAATTTCCTAATTTCCTTATTTCCTAATTTCTTAAATTCCTAATTGTTAAATTTCCTAATTTCCTGATTTCTCAATTCCCTAATTTCCTAACATCCAAGTTTCCTTATTTCTTAATTTTCTAACTTCCTTACTTCATAATTTCTTAATTTCCTTATTTTTTAATTTCCAAATTGCCTAATTACCAAATTTACTTATTTCCTAACATCCTAATTTCTTAATTTCCTTATTTCCTAATAAAATTATCTTATTACCAAATTTCCTAATTTTCTAAATTTCTTAATTTTCTGATTCCCTGATTTCCTAATTTTCTAATTTCCAAAAATTCTCAATTTCTTAACGTTCAAATTTCCTAATTTCCTTATATCCTAATTTCCTTAATTCTTTATTTCATTATTACATAATTTCCTAATTTTTTAATTACCAAATTTCCTAGCTTCCTATTTTTTTAATTTCCTAAATTCCTAATTTCCTTATTTCCTTACATCCTGATTTCCAAATTTTCTAATTTCCCCTCAAACCCCGATGGTTTGACACCAACTGTTGTCAAACGAACGGGGTCACTTTTTAGTTTGACACCCTTTTTACACGGAGTTCACACACACTACCAAACGTTTGTTTTGATAGTGAGCGTGAGCGCCGTGTAAAAAGTGACAGTTCGTCACTTTTTAGTTTGACTTTGACCAACCAACGGGGTACAAACTAAAAAAGTGTCAAACGAAAAAGTGACCAACCACCGGGGGTTGAGTGTACCAAATTGCCTAATTTCTTTACATTCATGTTTCCTAATTTCCTCATTTCTTAATTTCTCAATTTCCTAATTACCAAATTTCCTAACTTTCTAATTTCCTAAATTTCTGATTTCCTTATTTCCTAATATCCTAATTTTCTTATTTCCTAGATTTCTCAATTTCCTAACATTCGAATTTCCTAATTTCTTTATTTCATTATTTATTACATTATTTATTAATTTCCTTATTACATAATTTCCTAATTTCTTATTTTCCTAATTTCATTATTTCAATATTACATAATTTCTTAATTTCCTGATTTTCTAATTTCCTAAATTTCTCAATATCCTAACATCCAAATTTCCTAATTTCCTTATGTTCTTATTTCATCATTTCATTATTACATAATTCATAATTTCATAATTTTATAATTTTAGTTTGTCTAGTTTTAGAACTTATAAATTTCTAATTTTCAGATTTTTTTAAAGAAATTTTAAATTTTGATTTTTCAATTCTGTTTATTATTAATAATTGTTGTTTAATTGTTAATTGTTGTTTTTGAATAAACATTTTTAATCTATTTAATTTTGTCCATGTTTTTTGAACCAGTTTTTGCCTTCCTCACCTTAGGGACCACCCATAAACCACGTGGACATTTTAGGGGGTCGATTGTCCACGATCCATAAAAAAAAGATTTTTTTTTATATGGACAATTGTCCACGAAGGGGGGGGGGGGGTAACAGATTCCCAAAAAAGTGTCCACGTGGTTTATGGATGGTCCCTTACCTAATTTGACCTCCTAGACCCACCTTCATGTATACATATCGACTCAGAATCGAATTCTGAGCAAATGTCTGTGTGTGTTGATCAAAAAAAATTGCACTGGATTATCTCGGCACTGGCTGAACCGATTTGGACCGATTTGGTCTCATTTGATCCGTCTTGGGGTCCCATAAGTCGCTATTGAAAATTATAAAGTTTAGTTCAGTACTTCAAAAGTAATGCTAAAAAAAAACGATTTTACCAAAAGTCCGGAAGATTGTAAAAAGGGTGGTTTTTGTAAGAATGTTAAACATTGTTAGAAAGGACCTTTTCAACGAGATCAAAAGATTGAAGATCTGGCAACCCTATCAAAAGTTATAAGCACATAAGTGCCTTGAATTACCCAATCAGATGGTATGAATAATAAATCAAATTGATAGAACACTGAAAGGTCCACCCTTTTGTATCTATTTTGGATAGCATTACCCTCTAAATGGGAGGAAGGCATCAACCACCTAAGGGTGGATTAAGTAATGTTTTTTTTTCTTAAAATATATCTTTATAAAAATATGCAATAAAATTTGCTACTGAAAAAAAATATGGCTGACAATGTGATTCTTACAAAATTTCTAATTGAAAATGAATTTAATTTTATAACGTCAAGTGGATCTCAGCAAAAATGCGCAATTACTTTGTTTGAAGTTTACAAGATAAAATTTTGGTAAAAATGGTAAAAATGTATAAGAAAAAGATTTTTCATAAAAACTCCAGTTTTAATTTCCTTGAAACATTAAATATTTCATCTATTGAAAATTGCAATAAATTCGAAGGTTTCTTTTTGAAGTATATATATTTTTTGAAACTGTCAGAAATACATACTTTACTTACTTACATACAGGCCACGACTTATATCAAAAAAGCATGAATTGTATTCTTTGAGATTTTTTTAGTAAACAATAATATCACAAATTGAAGCTTAATTTTAGGACTCAATTAGAAGGATTGTGATACTCTTGAAAATAAAAACACGAGAACATATGCCTTAACTGTAAGAATATTATATAGTGATTTTATAAAACATTTATCATTGTAGTTACATTCAAGAAGTCTGTGTTATTTTGTGAATAAAATATCTAAATAAAGAACATTGACCGCTCTTCGATGATTTCCGGTCTTATACGCAGCAAACTATTCTCCCGGTCAAGTTCTGCCATATTGAGGGTGCGACTGAAAGTTGATCGTTTTTAAAAACCAATGCAAACTAAAATAAAAACATCAAACTCACCCCTGAATGTAGACCTTTCCTCGGGCTGCCACCCAGTGTGCGTAGTAGGTCGGCGCCGGGTACGACACGGATCGATTGCACCGAGCGTACGTGTGGCACAGCGCGTAGGTAATCGCTTGAAGCCGATCTGGATCCCACTGTTCATCGTCGTGCAGAACGGTGTACTTGCTGGGCTTCGCCACACCCTCGACCGCCCGGTGCGAGGTCAGGAAAAACTGGAAATGTTTAGGCGTGGTAATGTACCTGTCCACGATGGTGCCCGGCGGGACATTCTGGTTCCGGCCCTCTTTCGGACATTTGGGTCCGGGGAAGAAGCGCGTGTGGTGGCGCTTTTGAACAACGACAAATGTTACGTTGATTTTGCTTGGTGGGTTCATTGCGGCGACCGCCCTGTTGATCGCGTTGAGCTCAATGTCGAGAACCTGCGAAAATTGTCCGTCAGAGACACCGTCCCGGTAGTAGAGGATCATTTCGGGCAGTTGTTGGTTGTTTTTGTTCTTGTAGTTGTTCAACATCGCCTGCATGATGGCTTCGAGGCCGTGGATCATTTCTTTTTTGGGGTCCTGCAGTTGGAAGTGAGGTTTGTAGCGGAATCCGTTCCGGTCGAACGAGGCGACAACACCAACTACGCTGGGAATTGTGGATTGTTCTGGGGATGGGTGGGTCACGTCCGCTCCGACGAACATGATGCGCTTCTTGATAAGTGGGATTTTTGGGTCTGGTGATTGTACCACGTGGTTCGTTCCGTTGGTTTTACCGTTGATCTGGGAATACAACTGAATTAGTTGAAGTGGAGTGTAGAACGTAAAGTGAACTTACCTTCAGCAGTATATTGTTAACCACGGTCAAGGGAGAACGCGTGTTTTTCACTGTATTCCCTTTGACGCATGATGTTAGTACACCTACGACTAATTCTGCCTTTTGCTTGAGCCTGGAGTAATGGTCACCAATGCCGGGAATCACCACGATGACGAAATCCAATTGTCGCTCTTTAAAATAACGCAAACTATTTTCCAATTCGGTTTCCAGCTGCTTCATGTTCATACGCGTATTGCGTGGTTCGTAATAGTTGTTTTGCATGGAGAAAGGCTCCAGCTGCATGCCCTTCTTGCGAGACTCGTTGAACACGTTATTTCCAAATGTATCCACATCACTCTGACAAGTGTCATAACTGTCCAGGTTCAAGATGATCCAGCGTAGTTCTCGTTGGTTGGAGGTAATAAAACCTTCGTTGTCTGCACTCCATTGACCATGCTCGGGCAGAACCGTTCTACGATTCTTGTATTCGATCAACGGTGGTGCAATGATTCTTCCGTCGATGACTTCGAAATCTTTCCCAACGCCAATACCAAACTCTTTGATGATTGGGCAGTTGCTGTAACTGATTTGATCTCTGAGTTCCATGATTTTTCGCTTCCTGGTCGGGGCGTCCGTTGCAGCACGTTTGATGATCTGCGCCGTGCACTCGTCAGGATGTTTTTTGTTCAGAGCTTGACCCGGCAAAATCTGGCATAGCTCCATCGGCAGCATAATGTTCCGCACGGTGCTACCCACGTGCATGACCGGTAGTTCGGGGTGTCGCAGTCGGTAACCCTGCTGGGTAAAATAAGCCGCGACAGTCATTTTTGTGCCGTCTTCTCGCTTGAACAGCTGCGAACTGGCCGGTCCCCTAAGACTGTTGTACTTGAAGACCTTTTTGACCGAGCTTGGCCCGGTGTACGAGACCTCCAATCCCTTAAGGAAATTGTGCAATTTAAAGGCCAACGTATCATCAATCCGTTCCGGAACATTCGGAGAATCATTCCATCTACGCCGCGCCAAGTCTCCGACAACATCTAGTACAGGAACCCCAGAGGGGAAGGCCTTATGGGCAACGTCAATGTTCAGAAACAGTTTGGAGCCTAGGATTAAGGATTGGTGCAGTCCGTACCACAGTTCGTGGTTTCGACCGACATCAATGCGCTTAGGTGGCGCAAAGTAGCAGGATCTCTTGAACTATAACAAATAGTGAATGTTAAACAAAAACGACCCATCTCAAAATACAATTGTTTTACCCTAATCAATCTCGGATCACGGTCGGAAGCTGTACCAAAGACCACTTCCAAGCATTGCTTCGCTGGCGCTTGATTGTGCTCGTTGCCACTGTAAAAAATCGAATAAAATTAAAAACCTTCGACCTTTTGAACACATTCAAAAAAATCTGAAGTTTAATAAATTTTATATTTAAAAAAAATCGAGGTGAAAAATAAAGTTTAAAAAAAACCTTTTTTTTATTTGAAATTTCGGAATTATTTGTATTTTTTTAGGTTTTTAAAATTAATGAAAATTTTAAGCTTCTTGAATTTTATCGATTTTTTTTATATTTTGATTTTAGAATTTTTTGATTTTTTTTTTTTTGAAAACACATATCGAGAATTTACGATTGAATGATCTCAATCTACTACCCACTGAGAATTTTGGCTCGAGTCGATCTGGCTCGAGATCGAGCCGGAATCGAGTCGAGGCTCGAGCCAAAATTCTCAGTGGGTATCGATGAATTACGACTTAGGTTCCATCGACAAATTACGATCGTAATATTTCGACCGAAAAACTTCGAGAAATTACTAGCGAGTGCAATAATCACCACGGTAGAAAACCATGACTAAGTCTTGTGCTTTCTGAACCAAGATTTTAATGTTTTTCTAAAACAAACAAGGCCGACCATCGGCCATTCTAGAGTGATACCTTTCAGAGCCCTAATGTGACCAATAAAACTTACCCCTTGAGACTCCGCAGATCGACCACATTCGCAAGCTTCACGCTCACCGTGAACCGACGTTCGCGGTTATCCAGCGACACCGCAACCCCAACCTTGTCCATCTGGTCCATCGGCTGCATCGTGTACGCATTTTTGTGGCCATCGTACGCAATCAACCGGTTCGGCAGGGCCTCGGCCCGGAACCCGCTGAAGCAAGCCCGTTGCCATTTTCGGGACGCTGCCGGCTGAATATCCACGTCGTAGTGATAAGCCTTCGCGGGTAGCTTGTCCAAGTTCAGCGCGAGATAGTTGACCTCGAGCTTGACAGGGGTGCCGGCCACGCCGTAGTTCTTCGGACGAACAAAGTCGAGCTTCACTTTGGCCAGAGACTTTTCGATGGGCTGGGACGGTGGGGTCGGGGCGTTGCTGGTTGTAGGTAACAATATTTGTGTGCCCTGTGATCGTAGAATGGGATTGATCGTCTTTTTCTAGCCAATACGACAAGTTATATCTTACCTCGCCAGTTTGCTGTTGAAGATCTTGCTGCTGTTGTTGCTTCAGAAGCTGTTTTTGCCTGCGAATAGTATTAATTTAATAAATCTAACAATTACAACACGTTGCTTAACCAACTCACTTGTACTTGCCGACCCCACCTTGGCCGGACTTTTGCTGCTTCTGCTGTTGACCTTGGGGCGGTCCAGCAGTTTGGCCGGATGTGCCCTCGGGGACATCCTGATCCCCGCTTTGGGGCTTCTTCTTGCCACGATAGTTTCCTTTCGGTTTAGCGGACTCCATTTCTAAGATTTTTTTTCAGCCAACTAAATTTTAGATTGCAAGAAGTTACGACTATTCACGCTGCTGGTTGCTATAAGACTATCAATACAATCTGTGAAAACTGAAGTGAAACGGGTGAAACTCGTTCGTACTTGTTTTTGAGACGCAATAATTCGCGGGCAATGCATGAGTCACCCCGTGTTGCAATCTGATTGCAGCAAACGATGGAAAAATTGCATCATGCAAAGGGATTTGAACAATTACTAATCAGCAGTAATGTAGCTTTTCACATCAACAATATACCTTTTTTGTATTTTTTTTTTTAAATGTTTTTTTATATACTGTTCTCAATTGTCCATCATTAAAAACCGGATATTCTATTTTTTGTCGAAATCTCTCGAATATTTGCTCCACATGTTTGAGGATGTTCCAATGCATCTTTTTAACCTGAATTTGAAAAACAATTGAGGTACACTCAAACCCCGATGGATTGACACCAATTGTTGTCAAACGAACGAGGTCACTTTTTAATTTGACACCCTCTTTACACGCAGCTCACACACACACTACCAAATGATTGGTTGGATAGTAAGTGTGTGTCCCGTGTAAAAAGTGTCAGTTCGTCACTTTTTAGTTTGACATTGATCAACCAACGGGGTACAAACTAAAAAAGTGTCAAACGAAAAAGTGACCAACCATCGGGGGTTGAGTGTAGTAGGCAGGGTGGCCACTCAAGTCGGGAAAGTCGGGAAAAAGTCGGGAATTGGGCTTGGGAGTTGGAATGTTAAAGAGCAAACTGCTCACTGGAAACTTGACCAGAGCTTTCGACTATGTATTGGTGTACTTGACTTCCAATCCAGAGGTCGTAAGTTCGATGCCCGTACCGGGATGATAAAGATTTTGAATTAAAAATGAACAAATCACGTTATGAGGCCATCCATAAACCACGTGGACACTTTTTGGATTTGACGGCGCGCATTTGCTGAAAGTGGGGCGCGCCGTTCGATGCTGGTTTGGGTCCTAAAATGAAGCTTAGATTGCTGATATTATTGTTTACAGCGATAAAGCTTATTTTTCTGAGTACAATGACCCATTGCACGACCACAAAGAGTTAAAAATGGATTTTTAAATCAATTTTGAAAAATTTATCTCGCAGTCCTTCTTGACAGAAAAGGTCCTACTTGACAGAAAAGGTCCTACTTGACAGTTCGTTTCAAGGGGACCATAGTTGATCCATCGAAAAAATGTTGTCTTGTCAAAAAAAAAAATTGGCATTAAAATGAAAAAAAGTTATCAGCAATAGGTTTTAATCGGTTTTAAGTGTGTTTTTTACCGTTGTACATAAAAATTTACATAGGGCTTTAGTACCCAATTGACGAACAGTCTCTTTTTACACTGAGCAAAACTCCCTCAGCGCATCGAAGTGTTTTGCACATGATCTGGCCCTGCTGTACAGAGCACTCAAATATCAATCGCAAAACACATGAAATTACGGAGCAATTCTCTACAAAATCGGTCTTTTTTCTTCAATTTTAATTTTTGTATTTTTTAATCCGACTGAAACTTTTTTGGTGCCTTCGGTATGCCCAAAGAAGCCATTTTGCATCATTAGTTTGTCCATATAATTTTCCATACAAATTTGGCAGCAAAAATCAAAAAAAAATCAAAAAGGCCAAACATTCAATATTACGCCCTTTTAAAATGTTAGTCTTGATTTGAAAATTTTGAAAATATTGTTTTCGAAAAGATCGGAAAATTTCACAAATGTTTCATATTTTAACATTGAAAATCGGACGATTAGTTGCTGAGATATCGACATTGAAAAATGGTGGGCTGTTTGGGTGAGACTTAGAAAACATCAATTTTCCTGTTTTTAAACCTTTGCATTGCAATATCTCAGCAACTAAAGGTCGTATCAACAAAGTCCGAAGAAGCAAAATATAGAGAATTTTCTCAGCTTTTCAAAAAAATTTTTTTCAAAAGTGTGCAAACTTGTGCACTAATTTTAAAAAATGAAAAACTGCGACTATTTTGAAAAAAGTTACATAAAAATGACTATAACTTGAAAACGGTGCACTTTATCAAAATTTCACTGAAGTACTTTTTGATTGCAAATTCAATTGTACATCGAAAAATAAAGTTGAAAAATTTTTGCGACCAAAATTTCGATTTTTTGAAAAAAATAGTATTGATTAAAAAATTCATAACTCGGTCAAAGATTTTTTGCACAACCTGGAAATTTCTGAAAAGTTGGCATTTTATGTCCTCTAAAACATATCAAAAAAAAATATGAAAATAGTGTTTTTTTGCAAATCAAGTTTTAGTGATTAAAAGTTAAATAAAAAAATCACCAATTTTTTTTACCGTGTATTATTTTTTTCCAGTGTAGTCCGTATCCATACCTACAACTTTGCCGAAGACACCAAATCGATCAAAAAATTCCTTCAAAAGATACAGATTTTTGAATTTTCATATATCATTTTTGTATGGACAGCTGCCAAAATTGTATGGAAAATTATATGGACAAACTAATGATGCAAAATGGCTTCTTTGGGCATACCGAAGGCACCAAAAAAGTTTCAGTTGGATTAAAAAATACAAAAAAAAATCGAATGACCGAAATCCTAGAGAACTGCTCTACGGTGATTTTCCATGAAATTATGTCAATAGCAAAACACTTGAATTTTAAATGATGTTGAAAAATAATAGCACGTACAAGCTGTATACATATTCTCGCTTGCTAGTCGTGCACGCTACCACTGCGCCGGCTGGCCAGTTGAAAACGAGAGAGTTTTTTGTGTTACTGGTTCTAGCCTCGCTTCTAGCCTTCGATAAAAGTCACGCTAAAATCAATCAGTGAAACATATTAAATTCAAGTAGAAAATCACGTTGACTTTGAATTGTGCCTGTTTTGGGTAGATCTTAAGATCAATTTCAAGTGTTTTCTTCATAACTTTGAATAGTTCAAGGTAGTGAGACAAATTCATGAGCAAAACACTTGAAAAGCTTGAGCCACTCGAATGACAATAACATGTCAAAAAATACCGAAAAGTCAATCGCTCAAACACTTGCATTTAATAGAGTTATCTACGTGCGCACGTATTGCGTGTACGTACACGAAAAAGATTGAGGTTAAATTTTGTACCAGCCAGCAAAACAAATGGCGTGCTAGTGTGCGTTAGAGCGGGTTTAGATAACTCTATAGTGGTTTGGATTGATGTGGAAACACAAACCAATTAAATCTATGATGTGGCTTTATTCAATCGTTCATGTGTTTGGGCACTTCAATAAAACGTGTGGCGTATTTTCAGTGTACAACAAAAGCTAAAAAAAAATTAAACTAACGGTAGCGTTATCTAGGCCCGCACTCACGTACAGAAGCACACCTTTTGTTTTGCTGGTTAGTACAAAATTTAACCTCATTCTTTTTTGTGTAGAATCAAGAATCGAGTGAGAGTGTTTGTTTGCAACATGGCGTTAAATTTTTCGAAGTGCCATGGTAAACTTCACAGAAAATTTAGCTCCATGTTGCAGATTTGTCAGCTTGGACCCCGATGGTTTGACAACAATCCACGTCGAACCATCAAATTTACATAGGGCTTTAGGACCCTATTGAAGCTGTTTGGTAGCTGTCATTTGACGGATACGTTCGAGCTCCGCTTGAGATCGATAAAAACAAAACAGCTGATTTGTGTTTTGCAGGCAGAGATTATACAAAATTTTATATTTATTTTCATAGTAATTTGTAGTTTCAAACTAGAAAACAAAGTAATGTCCATTCCGGTGATAAAGGCGGGCCTTTCGCTGCGCAGCTTCTACATCTTCAACTCGAGCTTCGGCCCGAAGGAGGGCGAGGTTTGTCTTCCGAAAATAATTTAGTGATGATTTGAAAATGATAATTTTGGCGATTGTTTTTTTAGGAGGAAAAGAAGATTCTGTTTTACCACCCCCAGGAAACGGATATTGACTCCAAGATCAAGGATGTTGGCCTCAGCGAGGCGATCGTCAAGTTTAGCAAGTTTGTTTTTGGATATCCTATAATTTGATTATAGGATGATGGGGAAATTTCTTTTTGCAGCACATTCACCAACGACGAGAGCGTCCAGGCGATGCATACTCAGAAGACGTGCCAGCTGTACTACCAGCCGGAACCGGGCTATTGGATGATTATGGTGCTGAATGTGCCCTTTGAGCGGAAAACGCGCGAAACGGGCGATTACAACGAGTACCATGGGGATGATATCCACGATACGATCTACCAGGCGGTTCTTCGGCAGTCCTACAAGATGTTCCGGCTGTTTCTGGGGACGTTTGAGAGCAACTTGAAGCCGGGCGAGGATCTGGATGCCGTGGCAAACCTCATCGGGAAGCTGGAGGAGTTTTACGGAAAGTACATTTTGCTCTTGAAGTTGAAGGATTGCGATGTTTTGGACGCGTTTGGGAGTGTCCAGTACCTTCCACTGAACCAGCTGGTATTTTTGAGGGTTCAAAACTTTATCAACATGATTGAGGCCACCTTTGAACCGATAAAGCAGTGCATTTTCCTTTACGACGACCAGGTCATTTGGAGTGGAATCAACCCGACGGATTTGTACACAATCATTGAATACCTCAACGGTCCAATGTTTCAGACGTCCTCCCCAGGCCAGGAACAATCCCGAAAAGTCTACATTCAAGAACAGGCCACCGGCCAGGACAAAGTGTACAACTTCATGGTCTGTCGAAAGGTCCAAAACGTCACCCTCTGCCTCTTCCTGGACCAAGTTGAAAACGAACAAGCCCTGTACGACGAACTCAACGCCGTAATAAACCCCCAACTGAGCAGCATTAGCGTCAGCCTCGGTCAACTACCGGAAGCAACGCCCACCGCCAAAGAGGATCCCACCGCGCCGAAATTCATCTACTTCAACGAACTAAACCTGCACTACCGGGGTTCGATCCGGCTCGGGGTGCAAAAGCGAAACAGTCCGCCGGCGACGACCATCCCGAACGACGTGATGAACCTGATCGTGGACCTGCTGGACGACGGTCGTCGGCCCGAACGGAGGGGCGCCGCGGAGGAAACGATTCTCAAAACGCACGACGATTTCTGGATCGTGAAGCGGAGCTGCAACGCGCGGCACGTGTTTGTGGTGCTGAACAAAAGCTCCACGCTGATTGACGTGAGCGAGGAAACGAAGAGGATTTTGGACCAGAACATGAAGGGGGTGTTTTTCTGAGGGATGCGAGTTTGCTGAAAGAACTGTGTTTAATATTTTAGATTTATTATTTTTTGGTCTGAATGCGCTTCAGAGACTATATTGTGACTATTTCTGTTTCCAAATGTTAGCATTGATCTATACTAATAAAATATTTATATTCGATATCAACGTCAGTAGATTAGGGTTGTGTTATTTTCGAAGATTTATTGTCAAAAGGTTTTCTGATTGATGTTACTTTTACGAAATTTTGCACAGAAAACTAAAAAATGCGTCAGAGTCCATGGATTTCAAATTTCTATTGTTTTTTCCTGTTTATGAGACCACCAAAAGCGAAAATATTGTACTTTGACTTTTGTTTACCGAAATTACCATAACTCTAAATTAAACACAATTAGAGCCTGAAATTTTGAATTTGGTCCTGTTGAAACGTTTCACTAAGCTGAAAAGACCTACAGTGATCTGGCTGATCAAAAAGTTTCTTCAAAAAAGTAAAAAAACAATCGATGTTCTAAGCAAAATTTCTATTTGTATGGGAGTTCGGTTTCTTTTTTCCTTCAGAGCACCGTATCTCCGAAATTACCGTATGAAACTCGTATTTTTTTTTTAATTTTCTTATTTTTAACATCAAGTTTGAGTTCTGCGACTTTGTTTTAGTCAAATTAGAATAGTTGAATGGCTTAAAAATTACCAATTGCATTTTTTTTAGTATTTTGTAACAGCCATTTTGGCCGCCATCTTGGATTTAAAAATTCTAAATCACTTAAGAGTAGTTTAAGGAGCAACAAACCCGACAATCAAAAATAGGACAATTTTTTTTTTTGTGATTCGATTATCCCAAGGGAAATTTTTCGGAGACCTTCGGAAAAACGAGTCTGGACTGTATCGCAAAAAGTTTTTTTTTGGCTAAAATGTTTGTTTTCGTTAAATCTTACATTTTTCGAAATCTAATTTAAATGCAAAATAACTGAACTATAGTGTAAAATGCATTTCAAAACACTTTTTCCATTCAAATGTTGAGACTATGGCTTGTTATTTCAATTGTATTTTAAGAAATTCAAGCAATTTAAGAAATTGAAGACATTCAAGAAATTTTAAACAATCAAGAAATTTGAGAAATTCAATAAATTTAAGAAATTCAAGAAATTTAAGAAATTCAAGAAATTTCAGAAATTAAAGAAATTCAAGGAATTCAAGAAATTTAAGAAATTTAAGAAATTTTAAAAATAGGAAATTTAAGAAATTAAAGAAATAAAAAAATAATCAAGAAATTCAAACAGTTCAATAAATTAAAAAAAATCAAGAAATTCAACAAAATTCAAGCATTTCAAGAAATTCAACAAAAATTCAAGTGATTCGAGAAATTCAAAAAAATTACGAAAATTAAAAAAAAATCAAGAAAATTTAGAAAATTTTGAAAACTAAACATATTTAGGAAATTCAAGAAATTTAAGAAATTTAACAGATACAAGAAATTCAAGAAATTTAAGAAATTCAAGAAATTTAAAAAATTTAAGAACTTTAAAAAATTCAAGAAATTTAAGAAGTTTAAAAAATTCAAGAAATTCAAGAAATCTAAAAATTCAAGAAATTCAAGCAATTTAAGAAATTTAAGACATTCAAGAAATTTGAAACAATCAAAAAATTTAAGAAATTCAAAAAATTTAAGAAATTCAAGAAATTCAAGAAATTTAAGAAATTCAAGAAATTTAAGAAATTCAAGAAATTCAAAAAATTTAAGAAAATGAAGACATTCGAGAAATTTTAAATAATCAAGAAATTTAAGAAATTCAAGTAATTCCAGAAAATTCAAGTGATTCAAGAAATTCAAAAAGATTACGAAAATTAAAAAAAGTTCAAGAAAATTTAGGAAATTTAGAAAACTAAAGAAATTTAGGAAATTCAAGAAATTTAAGAAATTTAACATTTACAAGAAATTTAAAAATTTCAAGAAATTCAAGAAATTCTAAAATTATTAAAAATGGGAAATTTAAGTAATTAAAGAAATTAAAAAAAAATCAAGAAATTCAAATAATTTATGAAACTAAAGAAATTCAATAAATTCAAGTAATTCAAGAAATTGAATAAATTCAAGAAAATTCAGGTACTTCAAGAAATTCAAGAAAATTTAAAAAAATCAAGAAATTTAAGAAATTCATGAAATTCAAGAAATTCAAGTAGTTCGAGTTATTCAAGGAATTCAAGAAAATTTAGAAAATATTAAAAATTCAAGAAAATTTACAACATTTAGGAAAATTTTGGAAATTCAACAAATAAAAATAATCAAGAAATTTAAGAAATTTAGTAAATTAAACAAAAATAAGAAATTCTTGTACTTAAGAAATTTTAGAATTTCAAGAATTTCAAGAAATTATAGAAGAAATAATTAATTCATGAAATTTAAAGAATAATTCAAGAAATTCTAAGGTATTTCAAAAAAATAAGAAATTAGGAGATTCATGAAAATCGAGAATTTATTTTTTAATTCATGGAATTTAAGAACACCCACCAATTCGGAACACTTTTGTGGTAATTTGTCAATAGGATGCAAAATGAAACTTTACTGTCGACCCTACTTTTTTTAGGACCTTTATTCGGACATTCTCTTGCTATTTCACTAGTAAAAGTAGTACTTTTTAAACAAAAAACTGCCTTTCAAGACTATTCCATCCAGAGCAGCAAAATACTGCCTCCAAATTGCCTGTTCCATGATTGTGAAATGTTATTGTGCCTTCCCCAATTGTGGAACACCTGAATTTAACTGATATTTTCACAAAAAAAGTTATCAGACTATTCATAAAACATTACTAAGCATGAGTTTTATTGGTTTCAGAGTGTGAAGTCATTTTTTTTTTGTAAAAAATATGTACTGGAGAGAAAAAAAAGTTTGTTTACATCGTAAGAAAAAATTGTTCCGAATTTGTGGATTTCAAGGGTCAATGTTTTTCTTTAAAAACTTGATATAAAACGTAAAATTATACAGCCAGCCGATTTTTCACCAATGTGGTCGATCCAAGGGTCGATCTGTAAACTGTTCCGAATTTGAGGGATGACTGTACCCAAGAAATTTTAGAATTTCAAGAAATTACAGAAATTTAAAAAAAAAATCATGAAATTTAAGAAAATCAAATTCAAGAAATTATAAAAAAATTAACAAATTAAAAATCTTTAAAAAATCTAAAATATGTAAAATTTCAAAATTTTTGAATTCTAGAAATTTTGCCAACGTTACATTGTATAGCGTTGTTTTGGAAAAGGTGTCATTAAAACTAAAAAACTTCGAGTTTTCGCATAAAGCGGTCCTTTGAGCTTTTAAGTGATTCAAAAATATGTTTGTTCTCGGTTAACAAAATTATTTTTTGGCTTTAAGGACCCCGTTTCGTTTGTCCACACCCTCCGTCAATTGACAGCTGGCCTTCAATCTCTCCCGGGCATCGTCGCGCCCCTCGACGCAAAACACGACGAGCCGAACGTCAGCCGCGCTGTCACCGTGTGGACGTGTAAACTTTTTCCCCTCACAAAAACTGGTTCGCCGACTTTGCAGCATCTTCTCCGAACATCTTCCTCGCGGGTTACGTGTGTGTGGACCACCTGCCGTTGGAGCCAAACATTTACGGTACTGAAATTCCCCACAAGTCACACGGAATGGAAAAGATCAACCGAAACCCGGGCGGCAAGCCGTCGGTTCCTCCGGTGGCCTCAGGCCCAGCGGGCGAGCTGGACATGACCCCCATCTGGCTGGCCGTGATCGTCGTGTTCGTAACAATCAGTAAGTACCAACATCGTAACTTTCGCGCAATTACCTACCACGGGTGCGATATTATAATTTCACTTTCGATTTTCATCTTCTCACCTCACCTCTCGTTTTTTTTTCTTCAAGTGCTGCTCTGGGTTTGGAAGAGAAAACGGTCCGCCCGGACGGACGTGCTGCTAACGGGACTGTGCGACTCGGGCAAGACGCTGCTCTTCTCGCAGCTGGTTCTGGGCGAGGAGAAGGAAAGCTTCACCTCGATCAAGGAGAACCTGGGCGTGCTGCAGACTACGAGCGGCGAGCTACGGCTGGTGGACATTCCCGGCCACGAGCGGCTGCGTGGAAAGTTCTTCGACCAGTACAAGAACCTGACCAAGGCGGTGATCTTCGTCGTGGACAGCGTCACCGTGCAGAAGGAGATCCGCGATGTGGCCGAGTAGGGATTGTCGTTTGAAGGAAATTATGCTTACTAACTTTGTCTCTTTTTCTTGTAGCTTCCTGTACACCATCCTGGCGGATAAGGCCATCGCCAACCTGCCCGTGGTGATCCTCTGTAACAAACAGGACGAAACGCTGGCCAAGGGAGACGGCGTGATCAAGAGTCTGCTGGAGAAGGAAATGTAAGTGACCGCTGTGTTTAGGTGGCCATTCTACCAAACACTAATCGCGCCCCTCCTCTAATTTCCAGCAACCTGGTCCGCCAGACGCGAACGAGCCAGCTGGAGTCGGTCGACCCGCAGAGCACCGATGCCGTCTATCTTGGCCGGCCCGACAAGGACTTTGAGTTTGGTCAGCTCTCGCAGAAGGTCCAGCTGGTGGCGTGCTCCGCCAAGGAGCCCCAAATCGACGATGTGGTGGCATTTTTGGATAGCTTGTAGGGCGGTGGCTCGGGGAGAAAGGAAACACAAGACTCGATTTCTCTCATTTTCTTTGGTTTTGTCAAGTTGAAGTACTTTAAACATTTTTCGAGGTTTTTCTTTCCTTATTTTTCCACGTGTGACGGTAGTGATTAGGTTAAGGAATTCTTTACTTTATCGTTTCTTATTTACTGCGAGAGGTTCTAGAGTTTAAGGATATTCAACATCGACAACCTTTTTTTCTCAGTGCAATGGTTTTTTATTCCGAATTCAGTGTGTTCTACTATCAACAGTATCTATAGTTGAGAATAAATCATGCATTTCGATTTCATTTTAAACCTGTTGTGTTTCAATCAATATCTTCATTGTCCTCGATTCTCTTATTGTTCCTGCTAAAATGTTTGATTTCGATCACGTAAACGAACTAAAACGCCGAAATGTAGACTGCAAAACAGGAAAAGTTTGGAATTTGGTGGAGGCGCAAGTAGATTACTTGTAATTATTAAAAGGACTCGTTGAGGGATTGATCCAAATGAGGTTTTTTAACATTTTAACATCTTAACATTTTAACATTTTAACATTTTAACATTTTAACATTTTAACATTTTAACATTTTAACATTTTAACATGTTAACATTTTAACATTTTAACATTTTAACATTTTAACATTTTAACATTTTAACATGTTAACATTTTAACATGTTAACATTTTAACATTTTAACATTTTAACATTTTAACATTTTAACATTTTAACATTTTAACATTTTAACATTTTAACATTTTAACATTTTAACATTTTAACATTTTAACATTATAACATTATAACATTTTAACATTTTAACATTTTAACATTTTAACATTTTAACATTTTAACATTTTAACATTTTAACATTTTAACATTTTAACATTTTAACATCTTAACATTTTAACATTTTAACATTTTAACATTTTAACATTTTAACATTTTAACATTTTAACATTTTAACATTTTAACATTTTAACATTTTAACATTTTAACATTTTAACATTTTAACATTTTAACATTTTAACATTTTAACATTTTAACATTTTAACATTTTAACATTATAACATTATAACATTTTAACATTTTAACATTTTAACATTTTAACATTTTAACATTTTAACATTTTAACATTTTAACATTTTAACATTTTAACATTTTAACATTTTAACATTATAACATTATAACATTTTAACATTTTAACATTTTAACATTTTAACATTTTAACATTTTAACATTTTAACATTTTAACATTTTAACATTTTAACATTTTAACATTTTAACATTTTAACATTTTAACATTTTAACATTTTAACATTTTAACATTTTAACATGTTAACATTTTAACATTTTAACATTTTAACATTTTAACATTTTAACATGTTAACATTTTAACATGTTAACATTTTAACATTTTAACATTTTAACATTTTAACATTTTAACATTTTAACATTTTAACATTTTAACATTTTAACATTTTAACATTTTAACATTTTAACATTATAACATTTTAACATTTTAACATTTTAACATTTTAACATTTTAACATTTTAACATTTTAACATTTTAACATTTTAACATTTTAACATTTTAACATTTTAACATTTTAACATTTTAACATCTTAACATTTTAACATTTTAACATTTTAACATTTTAACATTTTAACATTTTAACATTTTAACATTTTAACATTTTAACATTTTAACATTTTAACATTTTAACATTTTAACATTTTAACATTTTAACATTTTAACATTTTAACATTTTAACATTTTAACATTTTAACATTTTAACATTTTAACATTTTAACATTTTAACATTTTAACATTTTAACATTTTAACATTTTAACATTATAACATTATAACATTTTAACATTTTAACATTATAACATTATAACATTTTAACATTTTAACATTTTAACATTTTAACATTTTAACATTTTAACATTTTAACATTTTAACATTTTAACATTTTAACATTTTAACATCTTAACATTTTAACATTTTAACATTTTAACATTTTAACATTTTAACATTTTAACATTTTAACATTTTAACATTTTAACATTTTAACATTTTAACATTTTAACATTTTAACATTTTAACATATTAACATTTTAACATTTTAACATTTTAACATTTTAACATTTTAACATTTTAACATTTTAACATTTTAACATTTTAACATTTTAACATTTTAACATTTTAACATTTTAACATTTTAACATTTTAACATTTTAACATTTTAACATTTTAACATTTTAACATTTTAACATTTTAACATTTTAACATTTTAACATTTTAACATTTTAACATTATAACATTATAACATTATAACATTTTAACATTTTAACATTTTAACATTTTAACATTTTAACATTTTAACATTTTAACATTTTAACATTTTAACATCTTAACATTTTAACATTTTAACATTTTAACATTTTAACATTTTAACATTTTAACATTTTAACATTTTAACATTTTAACATTTTAACATTTTAACATTTTAACATTTTAACATTTTAACATTTTAACATTTTAACATTTTAACATCTTAACATTTTAACATTTTAACATTTTAACATTTTAACATTTTAACATTTTAACATTTTAACATTTTAACATTTTAACATTTTAACATTTTAACATTTTAACATTTTAACATTTTAACATTTTAACATTTTAACATTTTAACATTTTAACATTTTAACATTTTAATATTTTAACATTTTAACATTTTAACATTTTAACATTTTAACATTTTAACATTTTAACATTTTAACATTTTAACATTTTAACATTTTAACATTTTAACATTTTAACATTTTAACATTTTAACATTTTAACATTTTAACATTTTAACATTTTAACATTTTAATATTCGTAATAGATTTCAATTGAATAATTCTTATTGAATTGACTTTGTTTCAAAATTCCGTTGAATATGACATGATATTTCATAAAAAAAAAACTTAACAATTCTGGAGTTTTTTTTGAAAAGGTCCAATAAACCAAATTTTCAGTTTTTGCTTTTTGGGTGTTTTTCAATACCCCTGACTCAAGGCGGTTTCAAAAACACCCAAAAAATTAAAAATGGAAATTTATAAAAAATGGAAATTTGGTTTATTGGACCTTTTAAAAAAAAACTCCAGAATTACGTTTTAATCAACGATAAATATTTATATTTGCATCCACCGACCCCTCGTTTGCATAATTATTATTGTGGAGAATAAATATCAAAATATAAATAAATTAACCGAAATACTTTTTATTTCTTATAGTTTCACGTCATTTCCCGATCAGTGATCACAATATTCAAAATTTGTAAAAAGATTAAAAATGTCCTGTTTAATTTAAAATACAAAAATAAACGTCGCACAGCAAAGTACACATGAAACCTAATCCAGATTTTTAAGCAAAGATGGCGTTATGCAGTGGTAACAACACAACACAAAAGAAAGTGTGACATGACATGACAGCCACACTTTTTTTTCTAATATTTGTACCACTGCATGATTTTGACAATTCGAGCGTGCACCATTCGTATCGCCATCTTCGCTTAAAAATCTGGATAAAGTTCGGATAAAAAAGTTGCCTAAAATTCCCTAAATTAATTTGGAAAATTTAAATTGTGGTGATGATGTAATATTGAGAAAATTTATTTGGTTTCAATTTTGATTCCAAAATAACATTTTTTCAGCACTGTCGGAAAATGTAAATTTTCCTGGTTGTTTTCTTTTATCCGCTATATCTCAGCAACTAGAGGTTTAATCTGCAATGTTTTTATTTTTCAATTTTAGAAATGGTCAAGGAGTTATTAGACTACGACAAACAAACAAACAATCTCGCACTTTTTGGATTTGACAGTTTGACGAATTCGCAAACTTGTTTGCGGCAAACTTGCAAACAAAGCCAAATGTATGCAGGCTGACGTTTCTGCAAACAAATGCAGGTAAACAAACAGAGCAGGCAAACTACCAAACTGTCAAAAAAATTATTTGTTTGCTATACACTCAACCCCCGGTGGTTGGTCACTTTTTCGTTTGACACTTTTTTAGTTTGTACCCCGTTGGTTGGTCAAAGTCAAACTAAAAAGTGACGAACTGTCACTTTTTACACGGCGCTCACGCACACTATCAAAACAAACGTTTGGTAGTGTGTGTGAACTCCGTGTAAAAGGGGTGTCAAACTAAAAAGTGACCCCGTTCGTTTGACAACAGTTGGTGTCAAACCATCGGGGTTTGAGTGTAGTCCAGGGATACCCAACCTTTTGGCCCTACGGGCCAGGTCTGATTTTTCTAAAGCAGTGGCGGGCTGGAACTAATATTTGATAAAAGTTGAAAAAGTAAACACATTTTTTTTCAATTTTCTTATGATTGGGTTCTTCTAAAGTAAATACATAAAAGAACTAGTGTTGTAAATATGATTCATATATCTTGATTTTAAGAATGAAGAGCAAAGATAACATCAAGCAAACAATGCCAAAGGGCCGTTGTGGGTTTTTAAACAAAGAGTGTGTCCTGTTCACGCTAAAGGATGTTTACATCTGGCATGAAAAGGATACACTCTTTGTTTACAAACCCACAACGGCCCTTTGGCATTGTTTTGCTAGACATTCAAAAATGTGTTTATTTGACTTATTTTATTTTTTTTTGTTTAAAATTGTATCGATATTGTGTTTTTGACGATTGAAATGAATTACCTTGATATATTTTCTTTTATAAAAAAAATATTCAAATTTCAATGAATTGAGCATGAGCATGAGCATGAGAGACCACCCATGGTTGTCCTTCTCCGTTGCTGAACAGGACCGTAATATCCTATCAATACAACTGACCATACGCTTAAACGATCTAATGGTGTTTCCCTTATCAACAGTGTTGCGACGGAGCGCGTCCGAAGCAGCCCCCTGTTCAACGTCATTGGTCTTTGTTTGTGTTGCTTTGACAGGTGCCCGTGCTGTCGCTTGGCAAGAATCAGAAGTTGAAAACAAACTGAAGCAAGCGGGAGCACGGGCGCAGCTGGGAACGAGAATCCGTTCCAGCTGTGAAAAGACACCGAAGTTGTGAGTAAATTGTATCTTGTGAACTTTATTTGTTATTACTTAAGAAAATATAGCTTTTTAGCGTACGGAAAATGGAAGGAAGTTTCATTTCGTTCAGCTCAGAAAACTGGTGCCCGTCACTCTTTATCCGCTCGTTTCAACACTAAAAAGAACTTCGACAAGACTGGCCGAAGTTCGGGGGCCTACGACCACGATCGGAAGCGGGAAAGGCGCGGCGACAGTGGCACGAGGACGTCTTTTCAACCGGAGCGGTTGCTGAAGAGCTGCATCACTGAAGGCTGGTGCAATGGCTGTCGAAACGAGGTGACAAAATGGAGTCGGTGAGGCAAGGACTTGCAAAGGGGGTTGTGACAAAGTGATCACCCGTGGCCCATAAATAGAGCCAAAAGTGGTCGGGCACGGGTGTGAGACGGAGGTCAACAAGCGACCCCGCAACGAAGAGTGCTCATCGGCTCCAAGTTGCAGATGACGTCAGCAGTACCAAAGGTCAGCACAGCATCTTCAGGACGCGCAGCAGTGACTAGGCGTAAAACTCCAGCTTTGGCAAGGAAGAAGTTTTACGGGGGGGAGTGTTGCGACGGAGCGCGTCCGAAGCAGCCCCCTGTTCAACGTCATTGGTCTTTGTTTGTGTTGCTTTGACAGGTGCCCGTGCTGTCGCTTGGCAAGAATCAGAAGTTGAAAACAAACTGAAGCAAGCGGGAGCACGGGCGCAGCTGGGAACGAGAATCCGTTCCAGCTGTGAAAAGACACCGAAGTTGTGAGTAAATTGTATCTTGTGAACTTTATTTGTTATTACTTAAGAAAATATAGCTTTTTAGCGTACGGAAAATGGAAGGAAGTTTCATTTCGTTCAGCTCAGAAAACTGGTGCCCGTCACTCTTTATCCGCTCGTTTCAACAAACAGCATGTATGAATTCGTTGAAAAGATAAAACATCAAGATCATTAAAACTAGATCTGAAGCAAATAGGTTACAATCATTGGCCACCAACGGCGCCCGCCATGTCAGTTTGTAGATCTCGGGGGGATTGGGACGGGAATGTTAGTTAGCACAGGTTGCTACAAAGGGTGGGTTCTATACGATATCCACACCCCACGTGTGCCGGAAAACTACTTCTACTTGGGATTTTGTTAGTGGGAAAGGGTAATGGCCAGGATTCATCATAAAGGATGATGATGCGACCCAATAATCAATAAATTTTGTTTAATGATGTGATGTATTATGCATTCTCAAGGCAAACAGTCGAAGGATGCGGATGAGATTATTCCCGGTTATTTGGTGTTGAGTTTAGCATAAATGATTCAATCTTAGACAGCCGGCTGTGGAAAGATAAAACCAAATAAAATGCGAAAACGCGAAACCGCTCGGACCGAAAAATACACACAATCGGGGGGAAAAAAGACGGAAACGGCAACGAAAATCCGGCTTGCTGACCGCGACGCGAACCGTTCAAATTCTCCAAAGCAACTGTCAAACATCCCGAAATCACCCGGGTCGAAATACACACACAATCGGGGGGGAAACAAAGACGGAAACGGCAACGAAAATCCTGCGTGTTGACCGCGACGCGAACCGTTCAATTATTCAAATTTCAATGATTTTAGCATTTTTTAAAGTTTTTGATACATTTTTTAACATTTTTAAAATATTTGCAGGAATCTATTTTCAGTATGAATAGTTTGATTTTTTAAGCTTTTTTTTAAAAAAAAACTTTATCACTAAAAAGTTGTTCTGTAAAAATACATTAGTTTTGCTTACATATTTATTAAAAAAAAGGAAAATAGAAAAAAAACTTCAATTTGAAGTAAACACAGTTAAAACTGAAAGAAATAACATTCAGTCTCTATTTGTAAATTTTAAGACAACAATCCAGTTTTTTCATTAATTTCACAATTTTACAAAATGAATAATTTTGTTTTCCTGCACAATTTTTCACTTAAAAAATATCAATATAAGAATTACAAGAATTAAATTCAAACATGAAGAATGTCCTTCTAATATGTGAAAATTTGATCTCAAGATTATTTTTTAAATTCAAACAATAATTTTATTTATTTAATACTTCATGAACAGCTTTAAGGGCCGGTCATAGAACTATTTTGAAAAGCCGTCGCGGCCCGGATAAAATGGCTTCACGGGCCGGACGTTGGGCAGGCCTGCTATAGTCTAAAAGCTCCTTCATTTATGAGCACTGTTTAAAAAATCGTTATACTGTATCTTTTTAGATAAAATTAAACTTTAGGTGGCCATATCTCAAGACGGTGGTTTTAAAAATTTCTTTAACTTACTTTTTCGGTTGCAAATTTGATTTTACCTACTTTTACAATTGTAGTTATTATGTTTGAAATTTTTACTTAATTTTTTCCAATGTATTTTCAACGAATTAAAAAAAATCAAACGTAAAAATATAATTTTTGGAAATTGGTTTCTTGTAAAAATATGATAATTTAAAAAACTTTTTTTCTGAATAGTCCTCATCAATACCTACAACTTTGCGAAGACACCGAATCGATCAGAAAAATCATTAAATTCAAATATAGCCTGTTGAAGTTGCATTTCCAAATTTAAATTTGGTTTTAAATTTCAGTTATATAAAAGTTTATGATTTAAAACTTCAACATTAATTATAAAAATGCATTTTTTTTAATAAATTAAGTTTAGACAATTGAAAACAAATATACTCGCTTTGATTTTATTTTCAATTCAGCTGCAATCAATCCAGCGCTCTTAAAGTTTAATTTTCCTCATCCGGCTACCTGTCCCTTAATAAAAGGACGGCAGCGCCCATCCAAAACCGGTCTTATTTGTCGCCTGTTTATATCAAGGTTTAAATACTGGTCGTAAAAAATACGACGGCATCTAAACGTGGATTTATATGTAAACAAACACAAATCTTACGAATGATTCCCTAGTGAGAGGCGCTTCCGGTCCGCACGTTTGCTATGGAATGCAGATTAAATGCTATAAAAGCTTTTTTTTTGTATTAGGGAAGGTGAAAATTTGGTGTAGAAATTTGGCTGTAGATTAGTTGATTAGTAAGCTTTTGTTAATCTTAGTTGTGATTTAGGCATTCGATTATTAATGATAAAAATGAAATGCTTTTATTAAGCTATTGCCAACAATCAGGTTATGAACCCATTCATTGCCTACATTAAGGCTCATTATGGCTTTCTATCACAGATGTCGCTGTCCTCTACAGTAAGGCAGCATGGAGAAAAATATTTAAATAACGTTATTTTGGGGATGAAAATAACAAAGAGAAAATTTATATATGCATTCCACCCGGCAAAATAATAACACAAAACAGAACGAATCGATATTCCATCGAATCGTCGTCGTCGTCTTGGTCGGTTCTCCAAAAAGGCGCAGGGACAAATCTGAAATTTATTAGCTCCGCGGCTGGCTTCTGACGACGGGCGCGCAACTTTATGACGAATTTTCTCACGGTGCGCTTCGTTTCGTTTTAAGATTTTTTTTTGTGATTGAATTTCAAATTTCCTGCAAAGTTGGGAGCAAGACTTTGCTGGAGGCGATGGTCAGCTGCATTTAGAGGAAGGATTTTGTAGGGGATTGAAGAAGGTAGCATTTCTTTTATTTTGACAAAGTTTGAGGGGAAAATCACGGTTTTTAGAAGGGTAAGAACTCCCTTTTCTGGATTAGGGTCATACATTTCTAAATTTATCTAAAATCTTGGTCAAAATGATTCGATTTTTAATTTTTTTTAGATGTCATACAAGTTAGACCAATAATAACCTCAAGTTACCCTAAATAATATGAAATGCAGAAGATTCGCTTGGCATCGGTGTTGAGATATGGAGCAAAAAGTGTCATAAACTTGTGTGCCTTGTGGGCCAATTTACGACTTTTGCAAACCAATAGATTTCGAACGGTTGATTAAGAAATTTTTCATCCACCCGAGCCGTGCACTTTTGGCGAGATTTGAAACCTTCGAAAAGTTGTCGAGAATCAATTTCTTTTTTTTTCAAGATTAACGACATCCTGTAGAAGTTGCAGCACTGGGGTTGCGTCATCGCCAACATGCATCAAGAATGAGTTTTACGAAAATTTAAGCAAGGTCATCGAAAAAAGATCCAATATGCCTCAAGCAAAAATTTTAAAGAACACGAAATCAGCCATCTAGTCACTCATTAGTTAGTCATTAGCCGGTAGATTTTATGCTCCAAAAAATCCTAAAACACGTTGTGGAATTTTGGCAGCAGATGATGACCTACACGACAACACTAAGCGCCACCATCGTCCCCTCGAGGGGGGAATTAAATGTAGTTCCGAAACCACCAAGCTTCTATTTTGAATTTCAATCAAACGAGCGTTTTTGGCGGAAATCTTCCAGGAAGGGCACCAAACAGGCGCCAGCTTTCGCTTTTCGGTCCTCCCAGGAATGGTGGAGCCTCGAGGGGACGATTTAGGGCTCTCCTGGTTTTGGGAACGAATAGGTTATCTTTTCTGGTTAATGTTTTCCCCGGAATCGTTTTGTGTGATGAATAAATTTGATTATTTTTTTCTAAAACAATAATTTTCATTTTTTTAATTATTTAAAATGACAAACAGTTTTGGCACGTCACACAAGCGAATTTATGAATTATTTCAATTTGCTGCAATTAAAGTTGTACAGTGTGTATAAAATCGGGATTTTAAACTCGATTTTAGGATCCAATTGGGTCCTTAAATTAAGCTTAAATTTGTAATATTATTGTTCACAACGATTAGGGTAGAGTAGTCATCAATGAGACACGGGGAACAATGATTAAATGGCTCTCACAAGTCGTAGTTTTAACCAATCAGGCTCATATTTGGGGAAAAGGTGTGTCTACTGGATACACGTCTGCCATTATAGTGGCTTTGGTTATGGACGCTTCCTTGAAAAGTTATTCATAAATGTTTGATTCTAGGATGTAAAAGTAAATTATGGACAAAAATTACTTTTTTGCTCGTAGGCTGCCATTAACACCAAAACTAATATTTCTTCAAATTTCTTTCGACGTTCCATAGGGATTGAGTTGGGCTACAATGTCCTTTCATTAGGTTTGGCCAAAATTTAAAATATACCCAGTATCCAGGACTGTCTCATTGTTCCCCACTCATTTCAGCTCATGGGTAACAATGAGACACTTTGATTTTTCTTCATTAAACTTTTCAAAATCTATGGAAATCTTTCAAAACATGAATTAAAAGTGATTTTTGGCATATTTATTGAGTTTTAACTTCATTTAACCAAAAATGCAAAGTTATTTGGTATAAATATACGAATTTCACAAAATTTAAATACTTTTTAGTATAACTTTTGTTAATTAAAGTTTCATGTTGGCAAAATTGCTCTAAAATGTTCAAGGCAAGTTACCTGCAATGGAACAATACAAAAACATGATGTTTTACTAGAAAATCTTGATTTTCGTAGTGTGTCTCATTGTTCCCCAGCTGTCTCATTGTTCCTGCCAAGTGCGTCTACAATGAGACAGTTGAATAACTCTGGCTGTAGATGTCGGATCGATCTCATATTTTGGTCAATGTTTGAACACATTAAAAGAAAGAAAATGCAACAAAAAGCTCATTAAAACATGCTGATGAAAAAATGAGAAAAATCTTTGAAAGTTGAAAACTAAAAGTGTCTCATTGATGACTACCCTACCCTAAGCTTGTTTTTCTGAGTACAACGACCCTTTGTACAACTGCGAAGCATTTAAAATTGATGTTTAATCAATTATAAAAAATAACTTCGCGGCCCTTCTTGGTAAAAAAGGTCCTACTTGACAGCTTGTTCCAAGGGGACCAAAGTTGATCCATCGTAAAAATGTTGTCTAGTCAATTTATTTGTTTGCATTAAAATGAAAAAAAAACTAACTTAATCCACCTATGTGGTTGGAGCCTTCCTCACTTATTACCAACAATGGCTGATATGATGGAATTGTACAAAAATTTCATCTATTTTTAAGATCCGGAATAAAAAAGTACATAAATATCACTTTAGTGGCCATATCTCGAGACAGGGTTGCCAGATCTTTAATGTTTTAGACTCGTTGGAAAGGTCTTTTGATAACCCAACCAACGATGAGTCGGATGATGGACCTGGACATAGTTTACATACATTTAAGTGAGATCCGGCTTCCAAAAAATACATCATTGTCACTTAAGTGGGCATATCTCGAGACAGGGTTGCCAGATCTTCAATGTTTTAGGCTCGTTGAAAAGATCTTCTGATAACCTAACCAACGATGGGTTGGATGGTGGATCCGGACGTAGTTTACATACATTTAAGTGAGATCCGGCTTCCAAAAAGTACATCAATATCACTTAAGTCGGGATATCTCGAGACAGGGTTGCCAGATCTTCATTGTTTTGAACTCGTTGGAAAGGTTTTTTGATAACCTAACCAACGATGGGTCAGATGGTGGATCCGGACATAGTTTACATACATTTAAGTGAGATCAGGCTTCCGAAAAGTACATCAATATCACTTAAGTGAGGATATCTCGAGACAGGGTTGCCAGATCTTCAATGTTTTAGGCTCGTTGGAAAGGTCTTCTGATAACCTAACCAACGATGGGTCGGATGATGGACCCGGACATAATTTACATACATTTAAGTGAGATCCGGATATATGTGAAAACACATTTTTATACATAACTTTTGAACTACTTATCGAGACTTCAATCTGTATAAAACTCGATCTATGGGACCCTAAACCAAGTCGAATGCAACAGGTTCGGGTCAAATCGGTTCAGCCAGTGCCGAGAAACATGAGCTAGTTTGTTGGTCACATACATACATACACACACACATACACACAGACATTTGTTCAGTTTTCGATTCTGAGTCGATATGTATACATGAAGGTGGGTCTACGACGTTTTTATGCAAAGTTCATTTATAGAGCAGGATTATAGCCTTACCTCAGTGAGGAAGGCAAAAGAATCAGAAATGGTTTTTAATCGTGTTTTTACCGTTGTACATATAAATTGACATATGACACGTTTTTTCGATGGATCAACTATGGTTTTCTTGGAACGAGTTGTCAATTAAGATACTTTCTGTCATGAAACAACAACAACGTTGTGAACAACAATATCAGGAATTTAAGAACTTAATTATTTTTTATTTATTTTATTACTAAAACTTACCAAGGGGCTTATCTATAGCCATATTGCATAACCTTTCTGATCGATTTGGAGTCTTCGGCAAAGTTGTAAGTATTAGATTTGGTATTGGTTATAGGACTATTCAAAAAAAAAACAAAACAACTACACTGTATCTTATCTGTTTTAGAGAATCGAAACAGCATTATACGGGCCTTAGAGAAATATGGTCACTCAAGTACAGTTCAGACTTGATTATGCGAAGGCTTCCGAAAAAAAACACTTTGAGTAATCGAATCTTTGGATACTCGATTCATGAAAAAATATCCTGTAATCTTATTTTTAAATGCCTAGTCTAAGTATGACCCCTAACTATTCGTATTAACTTTTCAAAAGGGCACATTTGTAGATGTAAACAAACAGTCTATCCCACTTGCTCTAGTGACAGATCACGTTGAGTAATAAAGGGATAGGCTACTTGTTTACATCTACGGATTCGCCCTATTGAAAAGTTAATACGGAATTGGTAGAAGATGGCGGCCAAAATGGCGGTAATGAAGTATTGAGAAAATTTATCCGAAGTATACAAACCTTGGGATAGTCAAAATTAGGATAATGAAAACTTCTGATAATCGTGTTCGGGATGTTAAAAAAAAACAGTAAAACGGAATATAAAATAATAAGTGTCACTAAATCAGCATTTCCAATGCCAATATCTCCGATATCTCAGAAAAGTAAAAAGCGAATAATTTGTAAAATTATCAGATCTTAAAAAAAACATGCCTCTGTGCTTTCTTGAACTAAGCTTGCTGGAATTTCTATCCAGTTAGCATAAGAGAGCAAATATGCATAAAAATCATGAAGATCATAGTTTCAGTCTTGTGAGAAGATTTTCAAAACTATATTTTTTAATAAATTATACACGAGTTAAAAAAAGATTGCTATTTAATTTTTATTACCTTGGTATGTATGAGTTTTGATTTTATCTCAAAAACACAAACCACCTGGCAAACCAAACAATTTTTAAAAATTTTACTTTGATTGCTTGGTGGCAAACCGACAGCCGCTCAGCTCCGCCCAGTTGCATGTTCATGAACACCTGAGCCACATCTGTCCTTTCGTCCATCCATCCATCATCCGCCGCCGTAATAGCCAATTAGTAAAAACATCGAACTAATTTTAAAACAATTTCCCTCGTCGTCGTCGTCGTCGTTGTTGGATGCTGGCTGCTCCTTTCTGGTCCTTGTGTCCATGTCCTCGGCGGAAGATTAACGCGTTTCGGCCCTCCGACCGCAACACTTTTCGGGCTCCAGGAACGTCATTTTGCAGTGAGTGGTTTTATTGAGTTACGACTCGCTGCATGCTCTGCCAAGAAGTAGGTCTCCGTCGTGGTATAGAATTTGCCCTGCGAGCTTAATATTCCTGAGCTTCTTCATTACCCGCCGCTTCGACCTGGAGGGCATCTCGTCAGCGCGGCCCACGAAGGACTCAGCTGCTGTTGGTACTGTTGGCCGTGACTTCACCACACGGGTTAAGGCGTTCTTTTTTTTAATTCGATTGTCACTCTTCCTTGAAGTCGGGGATGGAACGGAGTTACGTGCAGTTGGGAATTTTGAAGTTCTAGGATCTGGGTAGAGTTCAGAGTTTTTTTTATTAGGTCCTATAAATATATGAAAGACAATAGTTTCTTGGTCCTTTTCAAAAAAACTCTGGAATTTTTTTCATAAATTTTCTTATTTATAAGAAGGCTTTTAAGCTATCTACGTAGTCTTTGTCCACTCCCCCCAAATAAACCCAATAATTGCCACTCCCGTATGTAATTGCCCGGTCGAAGTGTACTTACAGCGGTGGCCCTCCCCGTTTTACCGCGGCGTGTGACAATTTTTGCCATCTTGTCCCAAAGGTACAAATTAGTAAATTACGCGTCAGGCAATTTCGATGGTGACGGTGGCAAATAATTATAATTATCCCGTTCAGATTGGGCGTTGCACCGGCACCACGCCAAATTGGGCTGATGTAGGAGTAAGGGGAGGACAATTTCCAGCCCTGAAGGATCAGGATTTGTCACCACCACCAGAATCGAGAGTGTGACTAACCAGCCTGGGCAAGCTGGCAGCTCTGGACCAGCTGGAATGCTTGGGGCTGTTAATTTTTTGTTCGAAAAGAACTCGCAATTTCATTTTTGATTGAGAGGACATTCCATTGTGGATGCTGGTTAAAAGGAGCTTTCCGAAGTTAATTAGGAGCATTCCTGGATATTTACCATGGACTGGACAAATTGGTGGAAAGAAATGCACAGTTTATGGCGCCAACCAGGTTGGTGGAAATTGTGTATTGCAAGGAATTTGCAGAAATTAAAGTCATAAGTTCAACCTAATTCAATTGTCTAGAACTAAAAACTAAAAACTAAAAACTAAAAACTAAAAACTAAAAACTAAAAACTAAAAACTAAAAACTAAAAACTAAAAACTAAAAACTAAAAACTAAAAACTAAAAACTAAAAACTAAAAACTAAAAACTAAAAACTAAAAACTAAAAACTAAAAACTAAAAACTAAAAACTAAAAACTAAAAACTAAAAACTAAAAACTAAAAACTAAAAACTAAAAACTAAAAACTAAAAACTAAAAACTAAAAACTAAAAACTAAAAACTAAAAACTAAAAACTAAAACTAAAAACTAAAAACTAAAAACTAAAAACTAAAAACTAAAAACTAAAAACTAAAAACTAAAAACTAAAAACTAAAAACTAAAAACTAAAAACTAAAAACTAAAAACTAAAAACTAAAAACTAAAAACTAAAAACTAAAAACTAAAAACTAAAAACTAAAAACTAAAAACTAAAAACTAAAAACTAAAAACTAAAAACTAAAAACTAAAAACTAAAAACTAAAAACTAAAAACTAAAAACTAAAAACTAAAAACTAAAAACTAAAAACTAAAAACTAAAAACTAAAAACTAAAAACTAAAAACTAAAAACTAAAAACTAAAAACTAAAAACTAAAAACTAAAAACTAAAAACTAAAAACTAAAAACTAAAAACTAAAAACTAAAAACTAAAAACTAAAAACTAAAAACTAAAAACTAAAAACTAAAAACTAAAAACTAAAAACTAAAAACTAAAAACTAAAAACTAAAAACTAAAAACTAAAAACTAAAAACTAAAACTAAAAACTAAAAACTAAAAACTAAAAACTAAAAACTAAAAACTAAAAACTAAAAACTAAAAACTAAAAACTAAAAACTAAAAACTAAAAACTAAAAACTAAAAACTAAAAACTAAAAACTAAAAACTAAAAACTAAAAACTAAAAACTAAAACTAAAAACTAAAAACTAAAAACTAAAAACTAAAAACTAAAACTAAAAACTAAAAACTAAAAACTAAAAACTAAAAACTAAAAACTAAAAACTAAAAACTAAAAACTAAAAACTAAAACTAAAAACTAAAAACTAAAAACTAAAAACTAAAAACTAAAAACTAAAAACTAAAAACTAAAAACTAAAAACTAAAAACTAAAAACTAAAAACTAAAAACTAAAAACTAAAAACTAAAAACTAAAAACTAAAAACTAAAAACTAAAAACTAAAAACTAAAAACTAAAAACTAAAAACTAAAAACTAAAAACTAAAAACTAAAAACTAAAAACTAAAAACTAAAAACTAAAAACTAAAAACTAAAAACTAAAAACTAAAAACTAAAAACTAAAAACTAAAAACTAAAAACTAAAAACTAAAAACTAAAAACTAAAAACTAAAAACTAAAAACTAAAAACTAAAAACTAAAAACTAAAAACTAAAAACTAAAAACTAAAAACTAAAAACTAAAAACTAAAAACTAAAAACTAAAAACTAAAAACTAAAAACTAAAAACTAAAAACTAAAAACTAAAAACTAAAAACTAAAAACTAAAAACTAAAAACTAAAAACTAAAAACTAAAAACTAAAAACTAAAAACTAAAAACTAAAAACTAAAAACTAAAAACTAAAAACTAAAAACTAAAAACTAAAAACTAAAAACTAAAAACTAAAAACTAAAAACTAAAACTAAAAACTAAAAACTAAAAACTAAAAACTAAAAACTAAAAACTAAAAACTAAAAACTAAAAACTAAAAACTAAAAACTAAAAACTAAAAACTAAAAACTAAAAACTAAAAACTAAAAACTAAAAACTAAAAACTAAAAACTGAAAATCAGTTGGTCTCTAAGTTACAGGCTCATTTAAACCTAGATTTATTATCCTAAGCTGCAAATTATTTTAAAACCTGCAATCAAACCGCAACAATAAACACTTTAGAAGTAGGAAGGGATCTTTAATTAAATTACGACTATACGAGTGAATCAAACAAAAAGACAAAATCCTCTCAAAAAAGCATCAGAAAACGAATAAAAAACGCTTCATAATTGTCTGAGAAACGAAACATATCCCACGAGGAGCGAGCTGCCCCAAGAGCAAGAAGAAGACACCTCGTTGGATCGTCGCGCGCCGCCGCCGTGCTAAAATAGAGAAGCATGATCACGATCACGACCGATCGACAGACGAGGACCGCCAGCCAGCCAGCCACCACGCGACGACGACGCGATCTGCTCCACCCTCCTTTGCTTCGCCTTTACACGAACAAATTCATGTGTTGCGTGGCGTGGGAACGGAACATGCTTCGGTGCAGTACCATGAGTGCATGTGTGTAATGTTTTTGCAGTTGCGTTTTTTTTTCGTTATTTATTAATTGGACGGATTAAACTTGACTGGATTTGTTGTTGTTGCTTGAATGATGCTTGACTTAAATGCACTGGACAGGTCATAATGTTCAATAAAGACAAGGTCTTGTGGGGTCCAAAAATTTTCTTGAATAATTTCAAATTATTATTATATCTTTAAAACATGAAGCTTATTCGGAACAAATTAAGATTGCTCCAAAAATATAGAAACAAAGAGAAATATAACATAAATTTATGTTATTTTGCGCTAAAGCATTGATGAATAAAACAAATCCTTTTTTAAGTGTGTCCGAAATAAATATTAATGTTACGAAAAAGCACGATTCGTAAAAAATGTCTGATCTGGATCAAGTTTGGATTGGGATTCCTTGGCTGAAACAATTAGACCCATATGTTTTCGTTTGGCCATTATGGTGACCTACTCCGTTAGTGTAGTTTAAAAAATGCCTATTCTCTTCTAAGCTAAATCTTAAAACAATTTAAATACTAATTATATTTCAAAACGAGTTCTATCGATGGGACGTGTGGCAAAAGGTCGAATGGACAAAACGTTGACCATGAAAAAATGAACAAAACTATGTAATATTGATGTGAATTTTCCAACATAGACTTAAAGTATTTAAATATGTGAGGAAGAGTCAGACTTCTAAAATATTTTTGTAATATTTATTTTTGTACTGATAAAATTCTTTTTTTTCTATGTGTTTTTTTATTATTTTTGTTTGGCTAGGAAGTTCCTTCAAACAAATAACATAACATCCAAACGATTTTTTTAAGTACAGTCCAGACTCGATTATCCGAAGGCCTCGGAAAAATTTTACTTCGGATGATTGAAACTTCGGATAATCGAATCACGATTTTTTTTTCCATTGTCTTATTTTTGATTGTTGAGTTTAAGTGTGACTCCTAACCAACGCTAAAGTGATTTTAAATTTTTAAATCCAAGATAGGGACCAACATGGCGGACACGAAATATTGAAAAAAATGCATTTTTATTAGTTATTCAAATTTGACTTGAATTGGATCAAGAACTCGAATTTAATGTTCAAAATAAGAAAATAAAAAAAAATAACAAAAAAATTTTTTTTCGTGTTTCGATTATCCGAAGTCCCATGAAAACCTTCGGAAAATTGAAACTTCGGATAATCGAGACTGGACTGTTTATTTAATATATGTAAAGCTTTTTTTTCTTACTAATCTAATAAATAACATAACTTCCAAATAATATTTTTGGAAAGTTTATCACTACTACAAAAATATCTTATTTGTTGAAAATATTTTGATAGATTTTCGATAGTTTCAAACATGAGCAAAATCTTTAAAAAAGTATAACTTCTAAAGTGTGTGGTGAGTATTTCCATTCTTTAAAAAGAAACTATTCTTGACGGTTGTAGTATGTTTTTTTAAATAAAAAAAACAACTTATTCTTGACTGTTAAAATATTTAGCTTTAAATGAAATTCTGATTTCTAAACTATTTTTTTAAGAGCTCACTTCACCCTTTCAAAATTGTCTCAAAAAAAATCGGGGGAAGATTAAAAATAAGAAAAACCTCCAATTTTAAATGAAAATAGAAGTAACTGGCAGCCCAAACACCTTTTATATCTGTTTTTTTGCAATATTTATACATTTTTAAAGATATTTCTTGTAAAAAAATATTTGAAAATAAAAGTTCGACCTTTTGTACTTTCGGCGTTTTCCAAATTTTTATCAACGTTTCAGAACAATATTTTGATTTTTTTATCGGTGTTTATGCTTGTAAGTGCTCAAAACTGCTGTCCCTGTTCAGACTGAAGTCCCAACTCACTCCAGTGGACAAAGTAATATGTAACCAAATTTGATAACAAGGTTATTTCAATTTTTATTTTTATATGGCTCAAACTTTGTGGGGGCCTTCCTTATGACTAAAGAAGCCATTTTGTGTCATTGGTTCACCCATGCAAGCCTCCATACAATTTTGGCAGCTATCCATACCATGTCCATATTCGAATATCGGTAACTTTTGAATGAATTTTCTGATCAATTTGGTGTCTCCGGCAAAGTTGTAGGTTTGATGAGGAACGTAGAGCGTCCAATTTCACGTCCTTGGAAAAAAATCCCGATTTCTCGAAAAAAAAAAAATTTCCCATTTGTAAATTTCCCGGGAATTCCCGAAATTCAAGCGGAAGTATACATTTTCTTAACTGTTGGAACCAATTTTTTTAACATGCCCTGAAAAAAATCAACTTGATTTTATTCAAATAAATTTAATGTTAAGTTCTTATAGAGTTAATCAGATGATCAGAAATGTTGATATCAAGATTTATTTCTGATAATATAAATTTTTGAAGCAACTTGAAAAAGATTTTGTCTAATAAAAATCAACTATTCGATTTTGGTGTCATTCAATTAAAAAGTATAATTGAAATTTTTTTTTTCGTTTTTGTTAACCATGATCAAATGAGATGAAAATCGAATTGAAGAATTACTTCAATTCGTTTAACACCTAGTATTAAAGAAATTATCATTTGAATTGAAAGAATTATGTAGCAATGGTGCAAAAATGGGTGTTGAAGGGTTAAATAGAAAAAATGGAAAACTGATTGTAAAATGATCTTAATTTATCGTAGAATTCAAATCATGTTTATGTGCTGTGGAAAAGCTTTCAACCGAAGTCAATTATAATCCTGAAAATCATGTGACATAATAAAACCACAAGTAAAGCAAACACGAGAAGTCAGATTTAAAGGAAAAACTTTTAAGCTTTGCCATTTTGTTCAAAAGCTGAAACCAGTATGATTTGTTGCAGAAAAGTAATTGGTCATGAAAAAAAATAATTTCTGCATGTTTTTTCTTCAATTTTAACATTATGTGTTAAAGCCACGGTTACGACACGACTGTCATCCACATACAAAGCGAGTGAAGTCAAAATCGAACCAAGATCGAACCAAGTTTTTAGCGCGTGGCATTTGAAAAGGTCGTATGCACTTCGGACATAAATTACATAAATAAAAACTTTTTTCAGTTTTTTTTCTTTGGAAAGATTTATGTTTAATCTTAAATTTGAACTAGGGGAACAGCATATAATTCCATCGAGAACCTAATGATGGCATATCAGCGCTTTGGTGTTCAGTTACAGCTTGTTTAAAGCATTTTCGACAGAAATTTAGTTAGTATTCTGAAAGCGTAATTCATTTTAATACAACGGACAGGAAATATCAAACAAATTTTATTTTGTTTCAAGGAAACTGAAGCTATTCAGTTTTTAGTTCAGTTCAGTGTGTTGTGTTGTTTTTTCTTGAATGGCCAAGTAGAACTTTGTTTTATTGATCTAATAAATGTTAAATGTAAAAAAAACGTGATGCTTGTAATTATCTCGCATATATATGCAAAAAAGTAAAAACCGAGGTAGAAACTGACAACAAATATAATTTGAGAAAAAAAATGTATTTATTTCATACGACCTTTTCAAAAACTATACGCAAACAATATTGACAGCACCTCCGGTGGGGACTTCAGGAAAATGCATGCGTGTCAGATCCCTGGTTAAAGCACACTCTCTCAAACTGATCACGGAGACAAGTTTAAAATAAATTTTATGGTTGTGGAGTATGGATTCATTTTACTCACTGTAAAAAAAACTGTCATAAAAAATATTGCTCATCAAAAAATACCCTAGATTTTTTTTTTATTTATCGTACAATCTGAACTTATAAAATTAGAAGAAAAATCTTTCTTGCAGTTGTTTGATTTGTATAGGTAGTTGTCAATTGATCTTCGCACTTATATTAACCATTAAAATCGCTGTCGTATACAATTTTTCAAGCAAAATATTAATCAGAATCAAGATCAGATCAACTTTCAATAAATTTTAACTTTCCCGGGATTTCCCAGGAAACTGGTTGAAAATTTCCCGTTTCCCGGGAAATTTGTAACCCCGGGAAATTGGACTCTCTAGGAACGATAAAAAAACTCTGAAAAAAATCTTGCCGATTTTTTAATTAACTTCACAAGAACTCAATTTCCTAAAACACGTGCTTTTCAGATTTTTGTTTACATTGTTTACTGTATCTTTTAACTGGTGTAACCGAATTAGTTGAAACTTGGAGCAATTGTTAAGCGATAGTATACGAACCGATTGCTTCAAAAAGTTTGGCTCTACCATTCATAGTTTTGAAAATATTTATCATCAAACTTTAAAAATCGATTTTCTCGAATAGTACTAAATGGTCGTTGTCACAAGATAGCACACAGCTGACGAAGTGTAATGTAAATCGAAGATCTGTGACCTAAAATTCAAAGTTTGTAAAAAGACCAAACGTGCCCAATTTAATTTGAAACACAAAGAAAAGAGTTAATATTTTTTTTCTTAAAAGTTCAAAATCGATTGCGTAATTTGTTCAGTTAAAATTTCGAATTAAAAAATTGCTATAAAAATCCAAAATATAGTTTAATTTTTATTGTAGTTATGAAGCATCCCTCGTTTCAATCCATCAGTCTTGATTATTGCACTTGGTTAAACATCTTTCTTACTTAAATTTCCGTCGAAACCAATTTTCAAAACCAGCACAACCTGAAATAATGCACACGTAAACCCAAAATCAACACCAATCGTTGAGCTGAGCTGAGCGATGAGCTTCGGTAATAACTTACGTTTGCCAACAACGACGACGACCAACGCGAAAAGCTCGAACTCGCGCGCGTGGGTTCCCCGTTGGAACAGGTCCATCCGTCCAGATATTCAATTACGTCCCGCAAACTCCAAAGCCAATGTACCAACCAGCCATCGTTTGACAGGAAACATCGTGCGCGCAGAAAATTGCACGCAGCCAATAAAGAAAAGAGCGCACGCTGACAGCGAGCCCCAGCTAATTGCATTTTGCCACACAGATTGATAATTTATTACAAGACGGGGTCGGTGGTTTCGGGAAGAGTTGAAATGAAGTCATCTTCGATTAATGTCTCCGTACGCAAGAAGGGGGGGGAGGAAACTTTCCTTTCCGGACTAATGAGTCAGCGAGTCGTCACCATTAGTGCGTTACGCAAAAGCTTGAACGTTAAGCCCGAAATGAGCTGAGGTTCTTTTTAATGTGTTCCGTGAGGCCCCCGGGGAAGATTCGAGCGGCCTTCCGAAAGGGTCTGCGTCTGGGCCATCAAAACGTGGTTAGCCAGTTTTAATTGATGCATTTCTTGACAACGCCAATTTGTCTCATAAAAAGCGCACGACTTGGCCCGACTTGACTGGGAACATGAGGTCTTGTTGGGTATGGTTGCACTTTCAAATTAAAAACGAATTTGACTTTACAGTCACCGCCAAGGCTGACATTTGTTGGCTTAGTTAACCCTTAGGTTTCCAAAAAGACTACTCAGCAACAGAACAAACAGAACAAACAGAACAAACAGAACAAACAGAACAAACAGAACAAACAGAACAAACAGAACAAACAGAACAAACAGAACAAACAGAACAAACAGAACAAACAGAACAAACAGAACAAACAGAACAAACAGAACAAACAGAACAAACAGAACAAACAGAACAAACAGAACAAACAGAACAAACAGAACAAACAGAACAAACAGAACAAACAGAACAAACAGAACAAACAGAACAAACAGAACAAACAGAACAAACAGAACAAACAGAACAAACAGAACAAACAGAACAAACAAAACAAACAGAACAAACAAAACAAACAGAACAATCAGAACAAACAGAACAAACAGAACAAACAGAACAAACAGAACAAACAGAACAAACAGAACAAACAGAACAAACAGAACAAACAGAACAAACAGAACAAACAGAACAAACAGAACAAACAGAACAAACAGAACAAACAGAACAAACAAAACAAACAGAACAATCAGAACAAACAGAACAAACAGAACAAACAGAACAATCAGAACAAACAGAACAAACAGAACAAACAGAACAAACAGAACAAACAGAACAAACAGAACAAACAGAACAAACAGAACAAACAGAACAAACAGAACAAACAGAACAAACAGAACAAACAGAACAAACAGAACAAACAGAACAAACAGAACAAACAGAACAAACAGAACAAACAGAACAAACAGAACAAACAGAACAAACAGAACAAACAGAACAAACAGAACAAACAGAACAAACAGAACAAACAGAACAAACAGAACAAACAGAACAAACAGAACAAACAGAACAAACAGAACAAACAGAACAAACAAAACAAACAGAACAAACAGAACAAACAGAACAAACAGAACAAACAGAACAAACAGAACAAACAGAACAAACAGAACAATCAGAACAAACAGAACAAACAGAACAAACAGAACAAACAGAACAAACAGAACAAACAGAACAAACAGAACAAACAGAACAAACAGAACAAACAGAACAAACAGAACAAACAGAACAAACAGAACAAACAGAACAAACAGAACAAACAGAACAAACAAAACAAACAGAACAAACAAAACAAACAGAACAATCAGAACAAACAGAACAAACAGAACAAACAGAACAAACAGAACAAACAGAACAAACAGAACAAACAGAACAAACAGAACAAACAGAACAAACAGAACAAACAGAACAAACAAAACAAACAGAACAATCAGAACAAACATAACAAACAGAACAAACAGAACAAACAGAACAAACAAAACAAACAGAACAAACAAAACAAACAGAACAAACAAAACAAACAGAACAAACAGAACAAACAGAACAAACAGAACAAACAGAACAAACAGAACAAACAGAACAAACAGAACAAACAGAACAAACAGAACAAACAGAACAAACAAAACAAACAGAACAAACAAAACAAACAGAACAAACAGAACAAACAGAACAAACAGAACAAACAGAACAAACAGAACAAACAGAACAAACAGAACAAACAGAACAAACAGAACAAACAAAACAAACAGAACAAACAGAACAAACAGAACAAACAGAACAAACAGAACAAACAGAACAAACAGAACAAACAGAACAAACAGAACAAACAGAACAAACAGAACAAACAAAACAAACAGAACAAACAAAACAAACAGAAAAAACAAAACAAACAGAACAAACAGAACAAACAGAACAAACAGAACAAACAGAACAAACAGAACAAATAGAACAAACAGAACAAACAGAACAAACAGAACAAACAGAACAAACAGAACAAACAGAACAAACAGAACAAACAGAACAAACAGAACGAACAGAACAAACAAAACAAACAGAACAAACAAAACAAACAGAACAATCAGAACAAACAGAACAAACAGAACAAACAGAACAAACAAAACAAACAGAACAAACAAAACAAACAGAACAATCAGAACAAACAGAACAAACAGAACAAACAGAACAAACAGAACAAACAGAACAAACAGAACAAACAGAACAAACAGAACAAACAGAACAAACAGAACAAACAGAACAAACAGAACAAACAGAACAAACAGAACAAACAGAACAAACAGAACAAACAGAACAAACAAAACAAACAGAACAAACAGAACAAACAGAACAAACAGAACAAACAGAACAAACAGAACAAACAGAACAAACAGAACAAACAGAACAAACAGAACAAACAGAACAAACAGAACAAACAGAACAAACAGAACAAACAGAACAAACAGAACAAACAGAACAAACAGAACAAACAGAACAAACAGAACAAACAGAACAAACAGAACAAACAGAACAAACAGAACAAACAGAACAAACAGAACAAACAGAACAAACAGAACAAACAGAACAAACAGAACAAACAGAACAAACAGAACAAACAGAACAAACAGAACAAACAGAACAAACAGAACAAACAGAACAAACAGAACAAACAGAACAAACAGAACAAACAGAACAAACAGAACAAACAGAACAAACAGAACAAACAAAACAAACAGAACAAACAAAACAAACAAAACAAACAGAACAAACAGAACAAACAGAACAAACAGAACAAACAGAACAAACAGAACAAACAGAACAAACAGAACAAACAGAACAAACAGAACAAACAGAACAAACAGAACAAACAGAACAAACAAAACAAACAGAACAAACAAAACAAACAGAACAAACAGAACAAACAGAACAAACAGAACAAACAGAACAAACAGAACAAACAGAACAAACAGAACAAACAGAACAAACAGAACAAACAGAACAAACAGAACAAACAGAACAAACAGAACAAACAGAATAAACAGAACAAACAGAGCAAATAGAACAAACAGAACAAACAGAACAAACAGAACAAACAGAACAAACAGAATAAACAGAACAAACAGAACAAACAGAGCAAACAGAACAAACAGAACGAACTAAAGTCCTGACAGGGTTAAAACGAATTCAAAACATGCCAAACATGAAGCTCAGCCATCATGGCAAAGATGACTGCTTGGTCCTTTCCCGCAGCAGCAGCAGTGACTGATGACCGAATAACGACTATTGCCTCCAGGGGTGGACAATTATTTAGGGGAGCCCTCGTGCGGCTTTCTGTGGCAATAAATCGGCGTCGGTGAGCAAATTACGAGCCGTTGCATGGCGGAGTCACTTTGCTGTCCCAAGCTCATTTCAAGTTTTGCTACTAATAAGTGCGAATTTTGCTTTGCCAAACCGTACGCGGGCAGCTCAATTAAATTAATGGCGGCTGTAAAATTTTGGGTAAAGTTATTTCGAGCATAATTTGATGGAATGCTTAAATTGTTTGCAGTTTGTTTTAGAAAATTATGAACTCTATTTTAGGAGTAACTTACGATCACTTTTATTTCAAAAAACCTTAAATTGAAAGACAATTTCAACCCCCCAAAAACTCAAGCCCATTACCGCCACCTTCCGCGCGGGATAAAAGTTCAAGGTCACGTCAAACGCTGACAGTTACGACCACTTACGCACGTGTGTGCCGCACCCTGAACCCATTATTCCTCCCCCCCCCCCGAAAGCAATAGATCCGATCAAAAACCGCCGCGACGACGTGCGATTTTGCGCGTGCCCAGCCACGATTTGATCGTGTTAAGTGCTTAAAAGCTTTAATTAGTTCTGCGACTGGTCACGACTTTTTGTCCCACTGTTTTTGTGCGGGGCTCTCGATGATTTCGGAGCTTAAATCGCTAATGAGCTTTGGCTGATGGAAACGGAAAATGTTTCGGTCTGATCAAGTGGGACAAGGATTACGATAGGCTGGAGGTTTTTGGTCTAATGTGCATTCGATATCTGAGAATTATTTTAATCTGGATTGAAGTTTTTCAAATATTAGGTAGAATTTTGATATAAATTATGTAAAAGATCTTTTTGCATCGTCAAAATATGAGTGCTGTTGTTTTTTTGATTTGCTAACTCCTAAAAAATCAGAATGTTTTCGGCGCTAACGAGAAGTTAATATAAATGAATTTTAAAAAATGATCAATTTCACTCACTCATGTTTTAAAATAATATTCATTCTTTAAAAAATGAATAATAAAAAAATTAATAAATTTTCTGTTTAAGATCAGAAATCACTCGTGAACTACCGCGGTTCACTAGCAGCGGGTAACACAGTCCAACAAGATTTTGTCTCTGAGACGAGTATATGTGTTCCTAGTAGAATTTCACCTGCTGAATCCGAATCCGGGTCCAGAATTGCTCCAAATGGTCCCAATTTTGAGATACACCCGTTTGAAATGTTAGTTTAGGCCAAAATTAGCTACTTTGTCGACTGTTTTACAAAGAACTATTGAATAAACAACTGAACCAATACATGTATCTTATAGTTCACGTTTTCCCTTTCTGAAACACCCCTGGTTTTAAAATTTGATTGTTTCTACGCATATTTATAGCCATTTTAAAATTATATTTTCAGTTGGTTCTCATTCAAGTTTTTCCAACTTGCATGCAAGTCATATTATGCTGGGATATCAATAATAAAAATCAAAAATGCTTTGCAGAACGTTAAATAAGTATGTCTCGATAATCTAATTGATCATTTTTAATGTAATTTTGTCTGCTGAATCCATTCCTATCATTAGATTTTTGCAAAAAGGTCAGCTTTTTGAGTAAAAATTGAATTTTCGATGATTTTTTCAAAATAAAATCTATTTTATGCTAAAGTATGACTTAGAGATAACTAAATGTCGATGTCTCGTCAGTCTAATTGATCATTTATGATGTATTTTTGTCTGCTGAATCCATTCCCATCATTAGATTTTTTCGAAAAGGTCAAGTTTTTGAGTAAAAATAGATTTTTTCAAAATAAAATTTATTTTATGAGCAGTTCATTTCGAAATCGGTCGATATCGACCATTTTTATTTGTTGTATTTTTTTATTTGGCTCAAACTTTGTGGGGCCTACCCTATGACCAAAGAAGCTATTTTGTGCCATTGGTTCACCCATACAAGTCTCCATACAATTTGGGCAGCTGTCCATACAAAAATGGTACGTAAAAATTTAAACAGCTGGAACTTTTGAGTGAATTTTCTGATCAATTTGGCGTCTTCGGCAAAGTTGTAGGTATTTGTAAGGACTATTAAGAAAAATAGGTACACGGGAAAATTGCCAAATTTTTTATTAACTTTTTTTCACAAAAACTCAAATTCCCAAAATACGTATTTTTTGATTTTCGATATTTTTTATATGTTTTAGAGGACAAAAAACCCCATTTTTTGAGCCATAGATAAATATGGTCAAAAAATCTGCCGCCAAGTTATGATTTTTTGAAAAAAATGTGATTTTGGAAAAATCGAAATTTCATACAACACGAAATAAGACCTAATCATTTTATGTTAAATTTGATTTGCAATCGAAAAGTACTTTACAGATTTTTTGATAAAGGACTCCGTATTCAAGATATAGTCACCCAAAGTTTGATTTAAGTGAAATATTTGCAGTTTTTTGATTTTTAAAAATATTGACCATGAGTGACTTTTTCTAAAAATATCAATTTTTAAAAGATTCTGATCTTTGATTTTCTATGAAATTGTCAAAGAGACATAGAACAGTGGTTTAAACAAAAGAGAGAAAAATTGAGGTTGTCTAAATCTTACCCAAAAACCCCATAATTTTATAATGTCGATATTTATCTCAGCAACTTATGTTCCGATTTTCAATGTTAAAACATAAAACATTCGTAGAAAAATCCGATCTTTTCAAAATCTTCAAAAAAAATCAAGAAAAACATTTTTAAAGGGCGCAATATTGAATGTTTGGGTGGCTATATCTTGAAAACGGAGCCGTTTAACAAAAATCTGTACTTTTCGATTGCAAATTTAACATAAAAATTAAGTCAAATTTTGTTTTGTATGAAATTTCAATTTTTTCCAAAAATAACTGCCTTTTCAAAATTCATAACAAGGCAGATTTTTTGACCATACTTCTCTATGGCTCAAAAATGGGGTTTTATTGTCCTCTAAAACTTTTCAACATTTGGGAATTTGAGTAATTGTAAAAAATGTTAATAAAGAATTCGGCATTTTTTTCCGTGTACCTTTTTTTCTCAATAGTCCTCAACAATACCTACAACTTTGCGGAAGACGCCATATTGATCAGAAAATTCACTCAAAAGTTCCAGCTGTTTAAATTTTTACGTACCATTTTTGTATGGACAGCTGCCAAAATTGTATGGAGACTTGTATGGGTGAACCAATGGCACAAAATAGCTTCTTTAGTCATAGGCCCCCACAAAGTTTGAGCCAAATCAAAAAATATAACAAAAAAAAATGGTCGATATCGGCCGATTTCAAAGAGAATTGCTCATAAAATAGATTTTATTTTGAAAAAATCATCGATAATTCAATTTTTACTCAAAAACTTGACCTTTTCGAAAAAATCTAATGATGGGAATGGATTCAGCAGACAAAAATACATTATAAATGATCAATTAGACTGACGAGACATCCACGAGTCATACTTTAGCATTAAATAATCTTTATTTTGAAAAAAATCATGGAAAATTCAATTTTTACTCAAAAACCTGACCTTTTTGAAAAAATCTAATGATGGGAATGGATTCAGCAGACAGAAATACATTAAAAGTGATCAATAAGACTGACGAGACATCAACATTTAGTCATCTCTGAGTCATACTTTAGCATAAAATAGACTTTATTTTGAAAAAATCATCGAAAATTCAATTTTTACTCAAAAAGCTGACCTTTTTGCAAAAATCTAATGATAGGAATGGATTCAGCAGACAAAATTACATTAAAAATGATCAATTAGATTATCGAGACATACTTATTTAACGTTCTGCAAAGCATTTTTAATTTTTATTATTGATATCCAAGCATAATATGACTTGCATGCAAGTTGGAAAACTTGAATGAGAACCAACTGAAAATATAATTTTTAAATGGCTATAAATATGCGTAGACACAATGAAATTTTAAAACCAGGGGTGTTTCAGAAAGGGAAAACGTGAACTATAAGATACACGTATTGGTTTAGTTGTTTATTCAATAGTTCTTTTGTAAAATATTCGACAAAGTAGCTAATTTTGACCTAAACTAACATTTCAAACGGGTGTATCTCAAAATTGGGACCATTTGGAGCAATTCTGGACCCGGATTCGGATTCAGCAGGCAAAATTCTACTAGGAACACATATACTCGTCTCAGAGACAAGAAACATTTGATTTTTTGTTGAACTGTTCGATCGTTTGTCATGTTCTACACAGCAACATAGAGTTTTATTTTGGGAGGTTGAATAATTTTCTGAGTCAAAATTCTTCCACATTCCCAGATGCAAAATTACCATCTCTTTTTTAACACTGGAACGCCCAACGCATGTCCAACTTACACGGACGCCCAAACCTCCCAAAAAAGGTGGAACGGTAACTTCAACTCGCTGGTTCTCGGGCCTAACTGAACCAATCAAGATGATTCTTCTTTCCAGTGATTTGTTAAGATGTCTAGATCATTCTAGAACTTTGCAGAACTTAATTTGAACAAATCTTTAATTTCTGCGACCGAAAACATCGTTCCACTTTTTTTAAAACGACTGCCTCCGCGGAATTTTCGGTGATTTTTTTTTATACGCGAAAAAAAAGTTGGAACGATGTTTTCGATCGCAAAAATTACAGATTTGATCAAATTAAGTTCTGCAAAGTTCTAGAATGATCTAGACATCTTAAATAATCACTGGAAAGAAGAATCATCTTGATTGGTTGAGTTAGGCCCGAGAACCAGCGAGTTGAAGTTACCGTTCCAACTTTTTTGGAGCCTTGGGCGTTGGAATGTTAAATGATTGCAGCAAATTTGGGTTTGACAAAATGTTTCTGTTGACCTAAAGCAGTGGACAGGTAAACCTCGTTTGCCATTTCGGGAATTTGCCCGAAAACCGCTAGCCGCATGTAAAATATGAACATTGTAGATTAAATTTGATTTTGAGTAAATATAAAGTATATTATACACACTTTATCAACTTTATCAAATAATTTCTAAAAGTTGTTCATTGTCTTCATATTTCAAAATATTAAAAATAAGAAACAAAATCCTCAATTTAAAAACTGTTCATTCCATTTGAATTTTGTACAATTAGCTTCAAATTCAAAGAATTTTTCATAGTTTGCGTAAACACTTTATCAAGATAAAGAGCAAACATATTTGGATCGAGCCTGTTGTTTATTTTGATTGTTTTCAAAAATTTTAAGAGTTTTGAAACTAATATTTAAGAAAATTCCTTTGCGTTTAACATTTCAAAAATAAACACATTTCCATTTAAAATAAAACTTATTAATGATAATTTCAGCTCGTTGATTTTTTTTTCAAATAGAATACAAAACACACCTTGAAATTGATTTAAAGAAAATTTTAATTGCAGATCGAAAGTTATTTTTTTTGTAGCACTTTTAAAATGGAACTAAAAAATGGTCCGAATTCAAGTCGTTTTTTTTCTTCTAAATTTTAAAATTGTTCTTGATTTATTACTTGTTTGCAGATTGATTAAAAAATTTGCAATAACATTTAAGTGAATGAATATGTATATTTTTAAGTTGGCTTTAAAACGAATTTTTTAAGCATTGTGATTATTTCAGAAATTATTATTCATTACAGTCAAGACAGTCGAGCTTAAGAAACTACGCTAAAGTGAAAAGAAAGATAGTCAGCCGAGCCTCACAATTACCCCTAAAATACGCCATAGTGAAAAGAAAGATTATTTAAAATTGCGATGACGAAATATTGAAAAAGAAAAATGCGATTTTTGAAAAAACAATATTTTTTTTTGTTCACGATTCGATTACCCGAAATCCTGTACAAACCTAAACTTCGGATAATCGAGTCTGGGCTGCTGTATCAAGTTTGTTGAGCAATTGTTATAAAAAACCATTATTTCACTGCATCTCTGAGAGTAATTTAGTATTAATTTACCATGAGAAAATAAAACTTATTATAAATTTTCTTTCATTATTCTGAACGGCAAATTTATGCAGCTTTTACTGATTCTATTAATCAATCCAGATGATATTTAGTTCCTCATTTTTTAATGAAATGAATTTTCTAAAAAATGAAGTACGCTCGTGATTTCATTTAATCATCTATTTGTAATATCCGTTTTTATCAATGTTTTTTTTTTACTTTTGAGCTCAAATTTGATCATGATGGACAATTTTAATTTTTATTCCGAAATTCCCATAATTTTGCAGTAGGGTTAAGGAATCCAAATGAATGGACTTTTTTAAGGGTGTTCAAAGCATGGTGTTTGATTAATGAATTAAATTTATGTTTTGAATAACAATCTTGCAAGACATTATGTCTAAGTTTTAAAACATTAAATGATAGTATCAAAAAATCACTCATGTACTTCAATTAATTTCGAGACAATATAAAGTTCTATTATTAATTTGAAAGATTAAAATGTAGTTTATGCAACAAGATGCAAAAAGAAGATTTTTATAACATTTTTCTAGAGAATTTGATTCAGGTGAGATGGACCGGATTACATAGTAATTTCAGAAAAAGCTCACAGGCTGCAGTTTGATTACCACTGGTTCTTTGATTTTTTTTAAAAGTTTGAATTTTTGGATCACAGATCAGTAAATGACGTGATACTTTAAGAAAAATATTCTTGAGTTTTTTTGAAAAGGTCCTATAAACATATAAAAGACAAAAGTTTATAGGACCTTTAAAAAAACAACTCTAGATATGTTTATTGATACAGTGGACTGTCTCGTTGTCGATATTGAAGGGACCGTCGAGAACGGGGGTTATCTAATTATAGAACGAAAAATTATAGCAATCTATCAGAAGGGACTGAAATTTTGTTTGACAGCTGGAGCAATATTGATATCGAGAAGATCGACAGTCAAATATTCCACTGTATTATGCAAATTTGTGACAGTACCATAACAGTAATGAAGCATTAAGCATTTTGTGCTCTGCTTATGTTTTATTTTGATAATTTTGAATAATATTTGAATTTTAGTTTTTACCTCCTTCTCTGCGTTCCTCCTTTCCCTCCCACTCGACCTCGACCATATCTAAATAACAAAAACGTTCAAAAATGTACTAAACTAATTGAATCATTAAAAAAGTTTATGAATGTCTTATTTTGAATTTGATCTAGAAATGGAAATTTAATGTGACCAAAATTGTGGTATGAAATGAAATAGTTATTTGAGATTATGAAATAGAATCAACTATGGGTAATTTCGCCTCAACTGTGCACAAAAAAGTAGAAATTCGCTATCCACTTTTTCTGGTCAAGCTCAAATTTGGTGGAGCTATTGATACTATCTAAAACATGTAAGAATCTCGATTTTGAACCAAATTGGGCCACCCCTTCTTTTTTGGCACCGCCCCAAAGTTTTGCGATTTTTGACATTTAAAAAAAAACTTTTTTTTTTAGAGAAAACTCTACAGATATTTTTAAAGGAAATTGAATGCTGAATCGAATGGCTTCATCAGATTTTTTTTATTGGAATCAAACTTTGACGCATTTTGCGCAATTGAAAACTTTACACGCAATTTTCTAATTGTACATGCGATTTAATTTTGAATTAATCGTCACCATCGTGTTTCTCAGACGATTTTACATAAGAATCTATTTTTTGAATATTGGGCGAATTTAAATCTCTTGAGATAACGATTTTTGCAGAATTTACCTACCACAGATTTCGAGTGGTGTGCCAGTTGGCGCGAAATGACCCTTATTGTACCAAAATAAGACCCTCAAGAAAAATACAAAACATGCATTAATTTTTTTTCATAGATTATACGACTTTTGATTTTTTTTGGATAGAATCAAATTTTATACGATTGAATTGAATTGAAATAAAAAAGAGCCATATAATTAATTAAAAATTCAGATTTTATTAAAATTAATTCAAATCCCATCGTAGTCATAAGGTGTATGGTCTCTCATGAGATGAATCTGAATCATCTTGTTGTATCCTCGGTAGGTCAAAAAAGCACACCAAATCTCGCCCTTTCGTGAGGTTCCCTTTGAACCCAAAACTACCGCGCCACAATCGTACATCATTTATCGCAGTGGTACAGATCTCTCTTCTTCTCTCCTACAGAGAACTGCGCTAAAATGTGGGTGGATTTATTGTATCCCCTTCATCACACCATAAATTCCAAAATCATAAAACTATCTTCTGCTTTGAATCTTTTTTCATCTCTAAGCTTCGGGTCGTCGCGGCTTTTGATTGAATTTCCACGACTTTTCAAACCGCGCGCATCAATAATAAAAAAAAGTATACAAAAGCTCTAAGCTCGTCCCGAAAAAAGGGCGCTTCGGCATAATTATAGTACTGTTTTGGAGGGAAATCTTCGGGTCTGGAAGCGGGGTCTTAAAGGGTAGAAAATCGGCTTGTTCGCGTCCCGCGTCGGGGCGAAGTAATTCAACGCCTATAAATCATTTGTTGATAATCATCTACTTGATTATTATTATCGCTTCTTTTTTTTCATCATCCTTATACGCGCGCGCACGCCAGACCAGCATAAAACCTGTCCCTAAAGGGGGAACGGTCGGGGTGGGAGGAGGTGGAATCTCGCGGCTGCTTAGGTAGTATGTATTCAATAAAGCGAAACACCATCCCGATTAGAGCTGATTGAATTTATCAGTCACGATTTTTCGGTTGGTTCGCGCGTGGCGTGGCATCCACGTGTAAAGTGGGTGGGGTGGGGTTGGGAGGAAGCTCAGGCTTTGGACGAGCGTGTCTGCTGTCTAGCTGACGGGGGGAGCAGAGGCCATGTCGTGGAGTGTTCCCCTAATAAATCTGATGGTGGTAGAGGGCTGCGATAGTAGCGCTGCGCAACAGGTCAGAATAAGGTAGGAGAGCTAGCAGGGTTGAACCTTAACTGTTTGAAATTGCTTCAAAATCGCATTGATAAAAATTGTATAAAAAGAGTTTTTTTTTTCTAAACAGCAGCACCTTCAAAATACAACCCTTTCCTGACCATCAGCAATCCCATAAGAATCCTGACCGTTGAAGATCGATCGCCCCTAGTCGACGGCGTCTATTTCTCCGGACTTACACTTCACATTCTAGCCAAGCCAAATCTTAAACCCGAGAAGAGTCGCGTGATCTTACCCCGATTGTTATCTCTGTGCTGCTCAACCCGGTACAATAAAACGTGGCCCCCTGATGGACAGCGGTCCAACCCCCAGGACTACCCGAGTCAGAGTCGTCGTGGTAGATTTTTATTGATCGATTAATGGCCCCCTCATGGTTCTGTGAGGAAAATAAATTGAAAAATTGCTCAGACGCCCGCCACAAACTTAATTTGGCCCCACCAGCCGGAGATCCGTTCCTGACCTTGAACCAAGAACCACTCCGACAAGTCGATCTTTGACAGCCAGCAGCTGCTCCTCTCGGAACTACCTGTTTTATTTGATCTCTGAATGCGCTTGCCCAAGCTCGAACTCACAAACAAAATGGGCAAGCATAAATAAGCGCGTTTTTTCTTTGTAAATTCCAAGATTTATAACCCTATCAGTCGATAATGATGACACAAATTATGATTGTATAATTCATAAAAATCAATAAAATCAAACATAAATTCTGCGCTTCTCTCCGTTTCTTTAAGCTCTACTGTGGTTGAACCCGCACAATGGATCTGCAGTTCAGGGCGATGGTTTTTCTGTCTGGTCTTGAGGGACTCAAACTTTTCAAAAATCCAACGGAAGCCAACACTCTCCCAGGCTAAACGTCCAGCGAAGATCGTCAAATTAGAGCTCGAAATATGACAGCATTTATAGAGAGGATCGGCTCTTGTTTGACTCGTTCAGCGATGATGATCTGAATTCATTTTTCCCGAACGATTCGATATTTTGTTGATTGGGAAGGAAAAAAGGGCACATTCAATCAGCAGCAGCCGTTTCATGTTGATTTGAACGATGTTTCTTTATGGTCACCGCGGTGGAACACAGGGGTGATGATCGGCCGTTGATGCTCGGTCGATGCTCATCACGGTGTGGAAATTCCTCCCGGTGGTAACGATTATGGACGTAAATGAGTGATAAATTGTTAGAAGGCAGAATTGGGGATTTGGACCATAAATATTGATTTTGACGATGCAATGCTTGCAGGTACAAGAAGGGGTCGAAAAAAAAGAACAATTAATTATTTTTTGAATATTTTTTAGAAACATTCAAAAAAATAAAAAATGATTTGTATTGGTTCAGAACAGCATTTCAGCATTATAAACAGGATGCAATATATATGTCCGGACCTCACTTTTTCATGTCTAAAACATTTTGTGATACGTTTTGTTTCAAAATAATGAAAATTATACTTGAAATATGAAAATTAGCTAGGGTCCTTATTACTCAAAATCAACCACTCCATTCGCGAGCACAAATAGCAGGCGACGCGATACTGCACTGATAAATTCCTGCCGTTTGTCACTTTCACACCATTCGCTCCCGAACACTCTCTCTTCTACTCTCCTTCTCTCTCTGATCGGCTCAGTTCCTGAACGGCTCAGGCAGGCCGAACGTCACCGATCACTCTGAACTGAAAACATTTTTTCTGTGATGCGCTGATGCGTTATACTCATTGATTTGGGTTGCCTAAAATCAGTGTTATCAATTAAATTGTGCATTTATTTTGATTTCATAACATAATTGATACCATTCAAAGACACTTCCACCAAGAAAAAATCAAATTGATGGCAAACTGAGGTCGTGAAGACAAAAAGACTGCCGCGCTGGCATTTTGTGAGAATGGCTCTTCGCTGAGCATGTTAGTGTGTGAATGTCGTCGAGCGGCGGAGTAGTCAAATATTTTCACGATGTATTTGTTCGCTGAGTGAACAGTTCGGGCCACTCGCTGGATGGATGCGAGTCTCATTCGCTCATGAATGCTAGCGGGTTGGAATAGGTGCCGAATGGATAGGCGATGAGTGAGTGGTTTCTGTTCATTGAACCGACAATCAGGACCCTTGAAAATTAGTTTACCCTCTCGACCTTGATCAGGGCGATAGGCCAAAATCATCATATAAAAATTGCAGTAGTTTGCTGTGAGTCGTAAATTTTTTTTATGAGAACTAAAATTGATCCGGAAGAATCTCCATCCTATCGGTCGTCCCAATGTGGTCGAATGAACAGCAGGTCTGAGGGGTGAATAAACGGGTTCAAAAGCGGAACCATTTTTTCTATTCGCCAGAAGAAGCAAGTATTGCAATCGAACATTAGGAAAATTATTGTAAATAGCAGTTAGTTTTGCATAGTTTGCTGATTTTATTTTTCTTTTCATATTTAAAGAAGACCTATTCAAGAGTCATAAACTTTGAAGATCTGGTCACGCTATCTAGAGTTATGACAACTTAAGTGATATTGATTTTCTATTGGGAGAGGGTAATTGATTTCATCACTCGAACCAAGATAATTGAAATATATTTTACAAATGAACCTTTTGTAATTATCCTAGGGATTCCGCAAGATTTTAACTTATTCCCGTAGCTCGCTTATTATGGAATTTAATTCCACGCAAGAAACATGAGAGATTTAAATGAATCCACTACCAACTGGTCATCCCTTATATTCGGAACAGTTTACAGATCTGCCAATGTTCAACAAATCATAGAAAATCGATAATTGAACATAATGATTTGCTTTTTCCTTCATAAGAAAGCTTTTCTTGCGATCTTTCGATTGAAGTATAGACTTGCTGTACATTTTTACGTTTTATATCAAGTTTTTAAAGAAAAACATTGACCCTTGGAATCCACAAATTCGGAACACTTTTTTCTTACGATATAAACAAACTTTTTTTTCTCTCCAGGAGTACACATTTTTTACAAAAAAATTACTTCACACTCTGAAACCAATAAAACTCAAGCTAAGTGATGTTTTTAACATGGTCTGATAACTTTTTTTGTGAAAATATCAATTAAATTCAGGTGTTCCACAATTGTGGGAGGCACAATAACATCCCACAATTATGAAACAGGCAATTTGGAGGCAGTGTTTTGCTGCTCTGGACAAAATAGTCTTGAAATGAGTTTTTTTGTTCAAAAAGTACTATTTTTACTAGTGAAATAGGAAGAGAATGTTCAAATATATGTCCTAAAAATAGCAGGGACGACAGAAAAGTTACATTTTGCATCCTATTGACAAATTACCACAAAAGTGTTCCGAATTTGTGGGTGTTCCGAATATGTGGGATGACTGTAGTTCCTTTTTCAGTGCCCATCCAGATGTCGTCGTCATCAGTTGATCCCTCTCGCTTAAATTTTGTTCCGAACAGATTTCGAACCGAAACAAGTTATTCAAATGCTAGGAAAAAGTCACGGTTGTGCTTGAACCACCTCCTACTTTTTTGATGTAAACAAAGTGGATTCATTCTGAAATTACGTTACGCATTCTTCTTTTCATCCCCATGGGATGCAATGCGGCAACGCAAGAGATTTATTTGTGTTTTTTTATTTATTTGGTTGTGTTCGTGTGATCCAACTGGCTTCGCCAAGATGTGTTTTTGTTTTGTTATAATAAAATAGGATAAAATGTAATAAATAAAATACAAATTTTGAAAATTAGTGTTGTCTTTATTCTTTTTTTACCTACAGAAAAACAAACATTTTGGGGTGCTATCCATTTCATTTTTAAAAGAATTTCACGTGACATGCATGTGTGATTACATGTGAATCTCGCGTGTTTTTTTCATTTAATTTTGATGAGAATTTCACTTGAATTTACCGGTGCACGCAATGAAAATTTTATATGTGATTTATACATGTTAAGTCGAATGGGGCAGATTCATGTGGAAAACATGTGACATTACTATGTGCCTTTCTTTCAGTGCAGGGTTGAATCTGGGTGATGAGAAGTGAGAATGCGTTACGTGAATTTCAAATGATTTACGTATAAGAAGAATCAAGCTGTTCAAGCTCAAACATGACTTCTTATGGGTAAATTTTATTTTGCAAGATTGCTGCAAACTTCTGTATTTTGTAAATTTGAATTTAAATCTTTGAATTTTATTCATATTATTTCTATATTGATAGTTTCAGAATTCAAAGAAAGAAAATCGCTCTACAGCATTGCCTTGGCGTTCTCGATTGCGAGATTCCTACTCGAAACTAAGTGTCCGAAGGCTTGATTGTTGAGGCAATTGAAAACCTCATTTTACACCTTAGCTTCCATCCACCCTGGGATCTGAACTGACGACCTTTGGATTGTTAGTCCAACTGTCTACCAGCGACTCCATCGAGACAGGACCCAGAGAGACGACTCCTGCACCTGGACTGAGCTAACGACCTAACCTTTTTAGGTTAGTCCGGGGCCAACATTTACTTCCAGTCCGACGGAAGGCGTCATCAGACAAATCTCGTCTCGAAAAATGCCACCGGGACCTTCTGGGATCAAACCCAGGCCGACTGGGTGAGAGGCAACCACGCTTACCTCTACACCACGGGCTCCAATGTTTTAAAATGCATTTTACACCTGTCCAGTTGTGTTGCCATCATTAGTTTCCAAAATATCCAATTATTGACGAAAATTTTTATTTTTTGCGAAAAATATTTTTTTTGCGGTGCTGTACTTTGGAATTTCGTAAAAATTCAAAACATTTTTAAATAAGCCCAAACATGCTAAATATGATTATCAAAGTAGAAAAATGCATTTTAGTTTGTTTTCCGTTGATTAGACTTCTATTTTCATGGAAATTTTGAAGGTTTTTGGAAAAATATTTTGTTGCCCCCTGATTATTCAGACCAATTTTCAAGGGGGGGGGGGGGGGGCGACATGAACTTTGAAAAATATTGGCAACGCCCTAATTGAGTGATCATAATGTAATCTTTAGTATAATTAAAAAGTAAAAAAAATGTTTCAAAACAGCTTTAAATAGAAAATTAGTCAAACTGAGAATATAGATCGCTGCAGAAATTGTTAAAATATTGTAAAATGTCTCAAAATGCATCAAAAAATCAGGGAGCAAAACATATATTTCTAAATTTCAAAACAATTTTTAGCAAAATGAAAAAAAAAAAACAAATCAAATAAACACATTTTTGAAAGTAATCTTTGTTTGTCTTAATTGCAACCCTAGTATATTTATTTGTTTACTTAAGATCTGGGCTGAATAGTGGTTCGCAATTTAGAACTGTCAAATCAGAACCAATTTATTATTCGCAAATGCTCCCAAGACGTAGCAAGTATTGTAATCGATCAATAATTTATTTTGTCAGGAATAGAAAAGCCGATCGCGTCGAACTTTTAATCTTAAGAAGATTGTTAAAATCGAGTTTGGCATAATTCGTCACTAACATTTCAGTAAGCGCTTTATCTCACGAAAAGCTTATGTTTAAGACGTTTGAATGACACCTGCGATATAATATTGAACAATCTTACTCCGATATTATCACTGCGCTGCAAAGATTAATAACCTCGGGACATCCATCTGGTTGCTCTTATGATTCACTAAATTCCACCCACTTCTGACGCATTTTTTGTCACGTGGAAAACAAAAAAGGCCTCTTTTGGCCGCCCATCATTTAGTCTAAAATCAAAACACGCGCAAAGCACTTAATTTCTCAGCGAAAAGTCTAACATCAACAGAAAAACATGTTTCAAAACAAGTCACTTCAGCAGCAAAAAATATGTCACGAACATAGCCTCCTACTTTGTTTATGTTTACAGCTGTAGTGCAGTTCTGGAGTTTTTTTGAAAAGGTCCTATAAACCAAATTTTCATTTTTTGCTTTTTGGGTGTTTTCGAATACCCCTAACTCAAGGCGGTTCTAAAACACCCAAAAAGCAAAAATTGAAAATTTGGTTTATAGGTCCTTTTAAAAAAAAACTCCAGAGTTGTATTAGTAAGGAGCAGTGGGGATCATTCGAAAATCACCTTACGCATTCTGTCTTTTCAGCACCCAGCTTAAGATGAACAAAATATAGCTTTTTCAATATTCATCAACATTATTTCCGGCCCACCATTGATTCAGAAGAATTAGAACTGGCCCGCAGGGTCAAAAGGTTGGGCACTCCTGATATAATGTGACAAATTTCAATCAACCGGACGGAATCAACCGTTACAGACTACTTTTTAAAATTTCCATTCGATTCTGATATTAATTATAGTGAAAAGTAGGCTTTTTCGTCGTTCGAGAATGATAGGATAAGTAAGTAATTTTACGATGGGATTGCAAAAACAAATTTCTATTTTTGATTATTGATAGTATGCCAATCTTGACTTCGACACTAGATTTTTTGATTTATTGTCTTCTAAGTCGGGTCCTCAAAAGTACTGAAGTGATGGACTTTTCATTGTTGACAAAAAAATAACAACAACAAATCCGAAAAAGCAATTATAATTGAGAAATTAAAAGGGATAGTGTGTGCGTGCAACATGGAGTTAAACTTTTCAAAGTGCCATGGAAAGCTTCACAGCAACTGCACAGAAAGTTTAACTCCATGTTGCACACACTCTTATTTTTAATTTCTCGATACGTTTAACGAACAGTAAATTGGTTCCACTTTGACAGTTAAGCATTGAGGCCGCAGCACCCAGTGTCAAACTGACAACAAGTCGCATGGTGAGAAATGGATTGATTTCATGCATGTTTTTCGATACAAATTTATTCTTGTCAAAAGATTTTTAAGTTTGAAGTTTATTACGTGAAATAAAGTTTGTTTTTGTGTTTTTTCCTTTCTTTTTAACAAGTCATATAGTCGTGATCGTGCTTTCTTGTCGCACGTGTATTTTGGGCTAAAGTAAGTTAAGAACACCATTTAGTGCAGTTTTCAATATCTCTTGTTTTGAACTTCAATCCTAAGATATCCAATAAAACTATGGGTAATTCTCTACCAACTCACACGAAATCGGGAAAAGTTGCCCCGACCCCTCTTCGATTTGCGTGAAACTTTGTCCTAAGGGGTAAATTTTGTCCCTGATCACGAATCCGAGGTCCGTTTTTTGATATCTCGTGACGGAGGGGCGGTACGACTCCTTCCAATTTTTGAACATGCGAAAAAAGAGGTGTTTTTCAATAATTTGCAGCCTGAAACGGTGATGAGATAGAAATTTGGTGTCAAAGGGACTTTTATGTAAAATTAGACGCCCAATTTGATGGCGTACTCAGAATTCCGAAAAAACGCATTTTTCATCGAAAAAAACACTAAAAAAGTTTTAAAAAATCTCCCATTTTCCGTTACTCGACTGTAAAATTTTGGAACATGTTATTTTATGGGAAATTTAATGTACTTTTCGAATCTACATTGACCCAGAAGGGTAATTTTTTCATTTAGAACAAAATTTTTCATTTTAAAATTTCGTGTTTTTTCTAACTTTGTAGGGTTATTTTTTAGAGTGTAACAATGTTCTACAAAGTTGTAGAGCAGACAATTACAAAAAAATGATATATAGACATAAGGGGTTTGCTTATAAACATCAAGAGTTATCGCGATTTTACGAACAATTTTTTTGAAAAAGTTACTTTTTGCGTTTTTCTTCGTTTCGTCGTCCGTGTCTGTCGCGGGTGACTATGAACGGCCATGATCTATGACGACCAACTTGTTCAAAACTTTTTTTCGTAAAATCGCGATAACTCGTGATGTTTATAAGCAAACCCCTTATGTCTGTATATCAATTTTTTTGTAATTGTCTGCTCTACAATTTTGTAGAACATTGTTACACTCTAAAAAATAACCCTGCAAAGTTAGAAAAAACACGAAATTTTAAAATGAAAAATTTTGTTCTAAATGAAAAAATGACCCTTCTGGGTCAATGTAGATTCGAAAAGTACATTAAATTTCCCATAAAATGCCATGTTCCAAAATTTTTTACAGTCGAGTAACGGAAAATGGGAGAATTTTTAAAACTTTTTTAGTGTTTTTTTTCGATGAAAAATACGTTTTTCGGAATTCTGAGTACGCCATTAAATCGGGCGTCTAATTTTACATAAAAATCCCTTTGACACCAAATTTCTATCTCATCACCGTTTCAGGCTGCAAATTATTGAAAAACACCTCTTTTTTCGCATGTTCAAAAATGGAAGGGGTCGTACCGCCCCTCCGTCACGAGATATCAAAAAACGGACCTCGGATTCATGATCAGGGACAAAAGTTACCCCATAGGACAAAGTTTCACGCAAATCGAAGAGGGGTCGGGGCAGCTGCTGTGTGAGTTGGCGGAGAATTACCCCTATACAAAACAGTTTGCAATTATGACAAATTGAGTTTCAGTCAGGATCGTTTTTGTCATTGTACTGTTTATTTTTTTTATAATTCGGGACTACTGCAATAAATTTTTTATATGTGATATCTGTTAGCCTTTTGCCCATACGACATTTTGGTTTTCAACATTTGTCCATTCGACTGAATGTGTTTCAACCTCTTGCAAACATTTTAATTATTTTTGAAAAACGGATCTTTTGGATTTTTTTTAATCAAAACTCATATAGAGGCAGGTTTGGGATGTATAGTATTTTAGTTGAAATTTTACTTTTCATAGCATTTTAGTTTTGAGTGTTCTAGTCTATGCTTTTAAATAAATTCTCCTTACAACATTGCCAAGTGAAAATTGATCAAGTTCACGTTTGTCAGGTATAACTTTTACACTTTATAAAAGATCTTTTCATACCATAGCATAGCTCTGGAGGCATCGCAAAACGAGTAAGAATTCTTATCCGCTTTTCTTTGGTGCTTTGAATTTCGGTTCAAGTTATAAAAATCAACCCTAAAATGCTTTGAGATGAATTTTCTAATTTGAACATTCTGTAAGAGAACAGCAATTCGTTCTGAAACCTCAGGATCTAATCTCATCAAACCCACGCAAAGGCCAAGGCCACTTTATAGAGTGCCCCCTAATAAAACCAACCCAAACGCCGTGCCCTAAATCTCAGACAAAGGTGAGGTGAACCCCCCACTGCTAACCGCCTCGCACCTCTTCAATAGAAGTCCAATTAAGAATCCTGCGCGCTTATTTTTATGAGAAGGAGGAACCCTCATCGCGCGTCGCGTCCACCCTAATAATAGCTCTTTTTTTATTGCAAGACTGGGAAGAAAAAGGACAGACATCTTAAGCCACGCACTCGTTTAAGCGAGAAATCCTCCGCGCATCCATCCTATCCGAGAAAAAAACAAGTCTTTAAATAAATAGACGACGTGCACGATCTCGATCTTGTCTGTTTGATTAAGGTCCAGGCCACAAACGGCAGCCCCCTTAAGTTAAGAATAAAGAACCGTCCCGGAGGAGAAGACCGGCAAGGCGAGAAAACGAATCAAACAACAATAAATCGCTGCGTGGTGCAGAAGAACACTTCTTGCGACCCCGAGACGAAGTAGTTAGGCCGTGGGACCCCGGAACATCTGCCCCGCGTCGCGTCGTGCTTTTATTTATATTTATTTAATTTGACATTCTCATTCAAAGTCGGACGCGCGCGCGCAGGATTTTATCGCACGACACGAGACACGCCAAGAACTCTGAGCTGGCTCGGAGTCCGTCGAGACCTTCTAGCCGGGGTTCGTCTCTTGTTTTTGATTCTCGCTTTTTTTTATGACCGCGCGTCATCCTCGGACACGAAGAAACGTGGCCCGAACGGATCGTAACCGAAACCGCCATCGTGTGATCTGTCCTGTCCGGTCCTGGTCGGGGGATTTGGAAGCAAGAACAACGAGCAGGTACGGTGTGATGCATACTAAACAGAGGGGGAGAAGTCTGGGCGATTTTGTGGATTTGAAAGTGGTGAAGAGACGAACTTGGAAATTATTATTTTTTTGATTGCAGGGTTTGAAAGCGAAACTAAAGTTTTGCCCAGTTTTTGGGTTTTTATTTCTGTTCATCTTTTTGCATTACAAATTAAGTTTATTTTCAAAATATTTGAACAATTATAATTGTATATTTCTAGATATTTTTTTGAATAGTTCCTCTAAACATATGAAAGACAATAGTTTATAAGACGTTTGGGAAAAACTCTAGATTTTTTCCATTGATATGTTTCCAGAATAATTTAAAGCATTTTTTTTAATTAATAAATGTTTTGTCCAACTCCCTTTCAAAATTTTCTCAAAAATAAGGAGCTTAAAATATTTTTTTTAAATTCTGTTTGAAAAAAAGCACAATCTATTATAAAACATTTCAGGGAAAATCAAAAACTAAGTGGACACTTTTTTTTGTTGATCTCAATTGTTCATACAAATAAAATCGTTTTTTATGGAGCGTGGACAATCGCCTTGTTATTTATGGCCGCTAAGAGTAAATTTCCATACATTTAGTTTTGTACTTTTAATCAAACAGGATAAATTTTTTGAGACCACAGATTGAAGAAACCACGTCGTTATGATAGATAGATAGTTTACAGTAGCACAACTGTAACAATGTTTAAAGGATAAGTAATACTCTTTGGTTATTTTTTTGAATTGGGCTTAAAATTTGTTTTTTTCGTCATTTCGAGCTCAATCAAGTCAGCTAGACTTTAGCGATTTGAAACGTTCTACAAAGTTGTTTCCTGAACTGTTATGAGTGCTTACAATAAATAATGAAGAAATTTTAAACATGAAAAAAGAGCGAGTTTTACACCAACGTGTAACAGGTCGTATCGAGGTGCTCTGATTTGGATGAAATTTTCAGCGTTTGTTTGTTTATACATGAGATGAACTCATACCAAATATGAGTCCTCTACGACAAGAGGAAGTGAGGTAAAATAGGCTTTGAAGTTTTAGGCCCAAAAAACATAAAAAAAATCTTAAAATTGCTCGCATTTCCGTAAAACTTCATCAATTCCAACTCTTCTAGTTGCATTTGAAAGGTCTTTTGAAGAACTTAAAAATAGCCCATAGACATCCAGGATTGGTTTGATTTTTCTCATAGCTTTTGCAAATAACTGTTAAAAATGGATTTTTTAAAACCTTAATATCTTTATCCAACAGCCTCCAACACCTATACTCTTATAGGTCAAAAGTTTGGTAATTTCATGGACTATAAGCCTACTGTATTAACTTTTTGGCCAATCGCAGTTTTTCTCATAGTTTTTCGATTTTTCTAAAACAAACATTTTTCAATGTTAGTTTTTGCGCTGTAGGCTTCCATAACGGCACATATTGGTCTCAATTTTAACAGAACTTTAAAAGCCTATTTTACCTCACTTCCTCTTGTCGTAGAGGGCTCATATTTGGTATGAGTTCATCTCATGTATAGACAAAAAAACGCTGAAAGTTTCATCCAAATCGGAGCACCTCGATACGACCTCTAGAACAAATCGAGCAATATTTACAAAAACTGCCTCTTAAACATATGTATCGTCAAAAAAGAGTTCAATGAGCTTGATTTTGAAAATGCTAAATTTTGATACCCATATTGCCACTTCAATAAAATTCTTGAAAATACTCTGGAATTGGGGATATTCCAGGCTCCACCGGAGAACCTGGAACCGGTCCCAAAGTGGCCAGATATGTCCAAAATGGTTTTTAGCGTCATCAATGAGCTTGATTTTGAAAATGCTGAATTTTGATACCCATATTGCCACTCTAATAAAATTCTTGAAAATACTCTGGAATTGGGGATATTCCGAGTTCCACCGGAGAACCTGGAACCGGTACCAATGTGGCCAGATCGGTCCAATATGGTTTTGGATATTATATTATAATTGTACTGTAACTTGCGTTATGATAAAATTTTAAACAGATTGTCATTCAACATTCGATCCAACATGCATAACAACTAGAAAATAGAGGGCTGAAAAAAAGTTACCTGGTTGGTTTTGGGAATAACTTAGGGTAAGTGCCTCTGTTTTGGACTTTTAAAAAAGCAAAATAATCTAGAGATCTGTCCGCATCTTTTGCTTCTTGAATTTTGAGATACAGCTGTTTGAAGTTGGACTTCGCCTTTTTTCGCTTGCATGGTAGTTTAGGTGTTAATATTACACGCTGCATGTACAATTTTTGTAAACACAAAAAATGCCACCGACGGGATTAAAACCCAGCACCAACAGTTAAGACTGGCGCCTTAGCTCGCTCGGCCATCTGACAGATGAAGTTTAGAAAGGATAAACGCATATATGAGCTTGACATTTCGGTCAAGTAGGTTTCCCATACTGATGAGCTACATATTTTAGGGTGTAATATTACATAGGTTTTCATAAAATAATGCAAAATTTATTTTACACCCAGGCCTTTTACACGCAGCTTTTTTTTGCTGTGTAGACCATCCAATTTCTCGGGGATACAAAATTCCCGGGAAATGGTTTTTTTTTGTAAATTTCCCGGGAATTCAAAGGAAATTTTTCTGATTCTGATTCATATTTTGCAACACCAGTGTATAGGACAGCAACTTTTATGATCAAAATAAGTGTGATGATCGATTAATGGCTAGATTGCCATCAAATTCTATATTTTTGTGATTTTGCGATCTGTCTTGGATTTATACATTTAATTTTAAAATGATTCAACGTATTTTTTTAAAGAGAAATTCTATTTTGTATCGAAATGTTGTGACAGTAATAAATCCATGCTCCATAGCCATAAAATTGTTTTTAAACGGGAAACGGGAAATATTTTTTTACGGAAATCCCGGGAATTCTCCGAATTTTTTTCCCGGAATGGAAAACTGATTGCTCTACACGCCGTGCTGAGCTGAATCAAGTTTATTTTTTAACTGATTCAATCATATTTTAAATTTATTATTAACGCTGGAAGATGCATTAAAATGTATTCAGTTAATTGCAAGTTTATTTCATCACAAATTTTAAGTCTTTTTGCCTCCTGGTTTTTTAAGCCAATATTATAAAACACTTGCAAGGCCTAACTATATTTTATAACATTCTGTATGTCATCAAGTTGCGACAAAATTTTTAAATGTTAAAAAAATCTCCCAAGCTCCTGGAAACGAAAGTGATTCAACATTTTTTGTCTCGCCTAAAAAGAAAGTCAATACCTTCATGAAAATTCCAAAAATCATAATCCATCAGCTTCGCACAAAAAACGCAAGATGTTGCTTACGAGGCAGAAAAAAAGGTATTGATTACGACTTTTTTTAAATGAAAAAAGTCAACCCATGTCTTCTTGCTTTCAATCTCTTCTACAGTCCTTTGCCATTCGATGTAACCTAATATTTGACAAAGTCACGTAGTGCCACATGCTTTGGTCCTTAAGTCTTGTAGCTGTTTTTTTGCCAGCAGCCCATCTCGATAATGACCGCTAATGGGACCACTAGCCGCTTTATTCGAGAAGTGTGGCCGGATTATCTTTCCTGGCGGGGACCCACACCGGATACAGGCGATTTACCCCGTTTTTTTGGTTAAGGACATTCCTGGTATCACGTTTCTGGATGCTGGGGTTGATTCTAGAAAAGTTTGGATGAAATCTGTAGTTGGAATTTCCTGTTGAAATTTTAGCTTGATTTTTTGCTCCTGAAATGTTTTAGGAACGGTTGAATTAATATTTTGTTACGGAACTAACGAAGGGTACAAAAAGTTATTAATTAAAATCGAGAAGCGCAAAACCATCAATAAAAGTCAGCCAGAACTTGAATAAATTTTGCATACTCATTTCGCTCTGATTATTCAAACCAAATCCAATCAATGCAACGCAAAAACCAGAGTATGCAAAAGTGATGATTATTGATTTCTTCATCCCCGTGAATGCATAATAACCCCTTCTTCTAACGAGCACAAAAAAGGGTTACGTCCCTTACGGAACGCCACATCCAAGATCGTCCCAAAAGAGTGACAAATGAATGTCGCATGACTTTCAACTATCTCTCAGGGACCCCGTCCTCTGCGAGGTAAAACTTCCGTTAACCGTTTGACAATTACCATGCGAAAACTATTTCTCCAGATTTAGCGTGAGATTCTGTGCTGCGTCCATAGTCTATGCAAAAATGGTGCCATGTCCCATCATTAGTGTCAACAGTCGATCTTCCCTCGAAATGTTCGTACCCGTTAACCCTCGCCTGCTCACGCGCCGTGATTGATGGAGTGAAATTAGCATGCTCATGTACCCTTTGCACACAGCCTCCCGGATTCCCGGAGCCACCTGGACGACCGGTGTAAATCGTGGCCAGCCCCTCGTGACAAACTGGATGATCCTCCACGACACCGGCAACCGGCAGTATTTTGCATAAATTATTAGCACCTGAAGCAGCAGCAGCAACTTCGTGGTCGTGTTTGTTTGTTTACAAAACTGCAACTTAAATACACGATTTGTTTACCCATCCGTCTGGCTAGCCGGCGGGTAGGGTTTCCAACAGGCGCCATTATGGCACGCTGTCAATTTCGGTGGGAGCCATTATGGCAAAAGTAGTAGATATTTGTCAACTTTGTTTTTGGAAGTTGATTTCGATTTTTTTGTCATGAATATCACAGTTTGCGAAATTGTACCTGAGAACCCGCAATTATGGCAAGATGTCAAGTTTATTGATAGCCATTATGAAACAAGTTAAGTGATAGCCGTTTTCCCCCATTATGGCGTGTAGTCAAAAAACGATAAGTTCGCTATAAAGCCAACGTCTCAAGCTGGCAACCCTAGTCCTCCGCCAGGGGCAAGACCAGCAGACTTCCCTTCTCCCGATGCGTGTGACAATCCATAGAACCGGAAAATGAACCATAAAATATGCCCAGCATCTTCCAACCGGAATGCCCACGCCAGTCCTCTTAAATTGAGCACCTGAAGGCTCATCAGCACCGTGTTTACCCCCTCCGAAAAAAAAATCAACCCAAGTAGGAAGCACCCAATAAAAGTCGGTGCACCACGGCGATGGTAATTTGCATAATTGCAACCGATTAATCATGATTAATAGAGTGGTTGCTCGGAGGGCTTTACCAAATTGCTCGCGCATCAAGGTGAGTTTTATTGCAATTTCGGGAGTAAATGACGTGAGTTCCCGCGGAAGGGGGCGTCGTCGATGTCACGCGCATTTTTTGCTTCTTTAATGATGATGAAGCTCGCTGGTGGTGTTTCCCGTGCGAATTAATTTTCAATTAACGTTAACGAGCTAGTGCTGAGAAAGTTATTTTTTTAGAAAAAAATATCTTTTCAAAATGCCATGAAACGCACAAGTGTTAGCCATGTAAAATTATTACATGGGTAATTCTCCGCCAACTCACACAGCAGTTGCCCCGACCCCTCTTCGATTTGCGTGAAACTTTGTCCTAAGGGGTAACTTTTGTCCCTGATCACGAATCCGAGGTCCGTTTTTTGTTATCTCGTGACGGAGGGCGGTACTACCCCTTCCATTTTTGAACATGCGAAAAAGAGGTGTTTTTCAATAATTTGCAGCCTGAAACGGTGATGAGATAGAAATTTGGTGTCAAAGGGACTTTTATGTAAAATTAGACGCCCGATTTGATGGCGTACTCAGAATTCCGAAAAACGTATTTTCATCGAAAAAACACTAAAAAGTTCTAAAAATTCTCCCATTTTCCGTTACTCGACTGTAAAAATTTTGAAACATGTCATTTAATGGGAAATTTAATGTACTTTTCGAATCTACATTGTCCTAGAAGGGTCATTTTTCATTTAGAACAAAATTTTTCATTTTAAAATTTCGTGTTTTTCTAACTTTGCAGGGTTATTTTTAGAGTGTAACAATGTTCTACAAAGTTGTAGAGCAGACAATTACAAAATTTTGATATATAGACATAAGGGTTTGCTTATAAACATCACGAGTTATCGCGATTTCACGAAAAAAAGTTTTGAAAAAGTTGGTCGTCATCGATCATGGCCGTTCATGGTCACCCGCGACAGACACGGACGACGAAACAAAGAGAAACGCAAAAAGTTACTTTTTCAAAACTTTTTTTTCGTAAAATCGCGATAACTCGTGATGTTTATAAGCAAACCCCTTATGTCTATATATCAACATTTTTGTAATTGTCTGCTCTACAACTTTGTAGAACATTGTTACACTCTAAAAAATAACCCTGCAAAGTTAGAAAAAACACGAAATTTTAAAATGAAAAATTTTGTTCTAAATGAAAAAATGACCCTTCTGGGACAATGTAGATTCGAAAAGTACATTAAATTTCCCATTAAATGACATGTTCCAAAATTTTTTACAGTCGAGTAACGGAAAATGGGAGGATTTTTAAAACTTTTTTAGTGTTTTTTTCGATGAAAAATACGTTTTTTCGGAATTCTGAGTACGCCATCAAATCGGGCGTCTAATTTTACATAAAAGTCCCTTTGACACCAAATTTCTATCTCATCACCGTTTCAGGCTGCAAATTATTGAAAATACCTCTTTTTCGCATGTTCAAAATGGAAGGGGTCGTACCGCCCTCCGTCACGAGATATCAAAAAACGGACCTCGGATTCGTGATCAGGGACAAAAGTTACCCCTTAGGACAAAGTTTCACGCAAATCGAAGAGGGGTCGGGGCAACTTTTCCCGATTTCGTGTGAGTTGGTAGAGAATTACCCACATACCAGTCAATGTAATTTTACACGTTTTCTCTGTGCACCCTCTTGACATCCTTCGATTGACTTATTTTGGTAGTACGCCTCCACCGAAAAAAAATAAGCACGCTCTCTAGTTAAGCTCTCGTTGAGCTTGGATATAACTTTCCAGTTTGGTGCCGAGAATAAAGTGTGAATACGCGGTAAAGTTAAGGGAGGCTATTGCGGTAATTATTAACCATTGATGTGACCGCCACACTGTATTATAGGTTTAATGAGTATGACAGGACAAGGCAGAGATTAAGGCGTCTGGCGTCAGGTACTGAACATTGCCATGCTTTTTTAGTGAATTTTAAAATTATTAGATTGCTGGAAATAATTAATTATTTATTGATTATTATTAATTTTCTTTAATGTCAATTTTGTTATGTTTTTTTCTCTTGTTTAAGAGGCAATTTTAAGCATGTTTTGTGCTACAAAAATCTTTACTTTTCTTGTTTTTCTTTTTTTATTATAATTTGCCAATTACAAAACATTGGAATTTTATGGCAATTCACTGTACTCTAAAATCTAATCTGCTTGAAACAAATGCAAAAATGAGCTATTTTTGAATAATTGTGTAATTTAGTAACTTTAAAAAATAACAATAGTTCAAGATACAAAATATGACTCCCTGACGCAAAATTTACAAAATTTTCAATAACTGGAAACCATCGAATACGATTTAGCAATCCTTATTCTAGTATGACTTAAAAATATATAAATCTTAGCAATTTGTTAAACAAAAAGGAAGAACACTTTTAATTCACCAAATTTAGAATCTCGAAAATAAGAGAAAAAAAGTTGGAATTTTCCATGGTTTTCTGCAAAAAAGGTTTTTCTCTCACTTCGAAAATAAAAAAAAATAAAAAAATAGCAATGCTTAATTTGTAACAGTTCCAAAACTTAGATTGAAATTTTACTCTCGTTATGTGTAAGCAAGATGTGTGGCACAAATTCGAAAGGCATATGCTCGAATGGACGAAAGGCTGAATCTCAAAATGTCGAAAGTGAACAAAAGGTCGAAAGTGGACAAATGGTCGAATGGGAAAACGTCGAATGGACAAAATATTTTTGCAGGATTTATTTTTTTTACGAAAAATTCCGTTTTTCCATGTTTTTTTTAGTCCAGCTCCTGGAATATTTTGTAAATCATATTTTTTATTTTAAACAGAAACAAAAATTCTACTTTTAATGGTTGTAATTTATTGGAGTGTTTTCCATCCTTTGAAACGTAAGCAGTTTTTCATCGACTACTTAAATATTTTGTTTCTTTTTTTGTCAGGGTGCAACTCTTGCAAAAAAAGTCCGACTTCCAATGTGTAGTGTAATTATTTGTTCTATTTATATAACGTTTTTTAGATTTTTGTGATATTTTTGCCTTTTAAAGTGTTTTTTTTTTTGAAAAAGTCTAACTTATAAAAATACTATGTGAGATTTTTCATTCTTCAAAAACAAACTATTCATGATTGTCGATTTTTTTGTGATTTTCGACAATTTTTTCCATTTCGTTCATCGTTATTTTACTTAATTTTAAAAAGACTTAAAAATAAAATAGATTAAACTGCTTTGTGTTTTTTCACATCGAATTTCGCGTTGTTCTCTGGACGTAATATTTGAACAAACCCTTATTTGCATTTCGTAAAATATTTTGCATGATTAGCGCTAGTGATTTTTCACGGCATAAAAACCAAAATTACGAGGCATTTTTGTTTTTGAAACCACGGATTTCACGGCATTTTCACGACACGGCTAAAGCCTGCTTATAATAAACATAAAAATGATTTGTTCAAGCATAATTATGTACAAAAGGGTGTCTAAAAAAGTAAGTAGTAGTTCAAGAAACATATAATAATATTTATTTAAAAAATTGGCTATTTTTTGAAATTATAATTTTCGTCAGCTAAATTATGATTCAACTTATTTAATTTACAGAGATTTTAGAAATCGAAACATATAAATAATATTTATTTAAAAAAAATGGCTGATTTTTTTGAAATTATGCAGAATTTTCGTCAGCTAAATTATGATTCAGCTATTTTACATTTACAGAGATTTTAGAAATTGATTTTGCTTAAAAATAGCTCCAAAATGAAGCAAATCCTAAAAGTAGAATCAGCAAAACCAATGTTATCATATTTTTGATTAATTCCAGAAAATTATGATACCATACAAAATGGCAAGTAAATTTTATTTCAACCTGTATTGTAATTAAAACCAGTTGAATAAAAAAACTTTATTTTTAATCAAAATATAAAAAATCTTTTTTTTTTCATTTAGCTCATGTTTATGGAACTTATTCATACATTTTTTACAAGGAATAAAAATTTTATCGCTAATTTTTTTAAACTTTTTCTTTTACTGTGGTTTTGAATAACGTTATTTTAGATTCTTCTTAGAATTCTACGGAATCAAGAAATTTTAGCTGGAAATTTGCAATTATTTATCTGTACATAAAAAAACATTGTAATTAACAATGCTTTTTTTTTTTTAAATTTGCCTTACTTTTTTTTTATTTGGACACTTGTAAAGTGCACGAATAAAAAAAATCATTGCTTTATTGATCTGAAATGTATTATTTCTAATATTTTTTAAAATTTCACAGTATTTCACAGTATTCTATATCTATCGGATGGGGAAGTAAAACGTCGGTCCATTTGCGTAAAAGAGGTTTTGGGTGACTCACCACACATAACCTTCGGTCGCCTAGAAATGAGCAGAAACTTGCAACAGAGCCCACAAAAGACCCGGGGGTCGTTAAAGTGGATTGCTTTGCTGTTTTGGTTAATGTTTAGTGGGTCCCGTTTTTCTTGAAGAGGGAATGGAATTTTAATCAATTTAATTAGATTATTTTTCTCTTCTTTTTTTCTTTTCTTTGAAATTTTCTCGTCTTAGAAATTTCTTATAGGTTTTGATCCGGGGAGCATCGCAAATTGCTAGGAATTGATCCTGAAAATGTACAGGTTAATTTTGAGAGCAAGTTTTAAAATTTTGCAATAGATTCAACTTTTGACTCAAATGAGTTCAAAATTTCATGGTAGCATCTGGGGCCATAGTGCTTCGTTTCAAGAGCTACCGCAGCCATGATTTGTATGTTAGATTCAAGATTTCAAAATTCGTTAATTTGTTTGAAAGGAAAATTGTCAAAAAATGAGCATTTTTGTTATTCGACAAAACCGTTGACGTAATAATGCAAAATTGCATCCAATTTCACCTGCATTATCATTCAAGTCTCGACCCACAAATCGTCGTCCCAGACGCCGCCTGGTCACATCCGGCCATCACCGTATGAACTCAATCTCCGGGGACGTGGGCGACCCTCGAATGGCCACGCGTGCCGTCGCCACCGCCGTCTGTCTGCTGCAATCTCCCACCGACAGACGCCGGTCCTCGTCGTCGGAGGCTGTGCAGGGAGTTGTATGCTGGTATTTTGTAAACATTTAAGCAAGACCTGTCTATCTCTCGCCAGGATGGAAGCCAAATTGGTCCCCGTGCGCAGCTCTTCAGACCGACAAATTGAAACGTCTGTCCGAGGCGCAAAAAAAAAAGAGTACGAAGGCCCAAAGGCTTCACCTGGGGCGAAGTCGTCGGTCTATACGGCAGCCACGCTAATGACTGGTCTAGCCAGCCAACTTCTAAGACGAAGGGGATTCATTCATGTTTGGTTAGAGATAGAGCCACTCGACTCCTGCAGGAGGGATAACCGCACCGCATCTCGGAGCTGGCCCAAAAGCAAACCCGTGTTCCGTCCAAGCCTGCCGGGTCTTATCAGCGGACTTAGATCTTGACGAGGAGCGGACGATCGAGCGAACGAACGAAACAACAAATCTTAAGACCTTAAGACAAACACGAAACGCAACATCGTTTTTGGGCTTCATTGACTAATTACGGCTGGTGTTTTGCTTTTGTTTCTTTGCCTTACTTTGACAAGTGCCTTTTTGGCTTCTTCCCCGACGGTTGGCGACTTGAAGATTAATCCTTGCCAGGATACTTTCGGTTCAGTTGTCAAGGGGATGAAGAGAGAGTCGATAAGGACCCGTGCCGAAAAGTGAGGCAAAGAGTGTGGCTAATCTGGAAACAACAGTCAGCGAAGTCAGCGGAGCATCTTTTTATTTAGGGCTTATTTTTTGCATGCTTTAAAAAAGGTCAAATAGGGTATTTTCACCATTTGTGGGCCCAGAATTTTTCAATATTTTAAGCGCTATTGCATAACCTTTTGTACAAAACCACACGGAAAAAAATCAATTCTCAAAATCGAGAACCACGAAGGAATATATGCACGTTTATTGTGCAAATGCACCATACTCATGAATAAATTTCTTCGTGGTTCTCACATTCGTGAACATAATTCACGATTACGAGAGTTGATTTTTTTCTGTGAATGAAATCGTCTTTTGAACAATTCTGACTATTTGTTTCATCAATTATTTGTTTTTGTGCAGAAAAATAGTCATTTGAAAAAAAGTTTTTTTGCCAGTTTTGGACCCCCTTTTCCTAATCCGATTGTGGACTCGGGTCCACTATAGGAAACTGTTATTTGTATACCAAATTTAACCGATACTTGATGTTTTGATGCATGCTGTGTGTCTAATGATAGATATAAAGAATAAAAGAGGACAGACGTTTCATTGCAAACAAATAAGTATTGTTAACAGATATGGCCAACAAAAAATGTTTAAAACTAGACAAAATTAAACAAATAGGGGAAATATACTCTTTCTCAGCCTTTCAATTATCGGCCTATCAGCAATTTGATCATGAATTATAGCTATCATAAAGTGTTTCAGACTGTCCCAAAGTAACAAATAGTTCAAATAAAAGTGAGCAAGCAACTTCCCATTATCTGTGCCATTATTGACGTATCCAAAAATGTTGATTTAATAGCGGAAAACTGCAAAAGTGATGAGAATTGGTCGAACGGCTTAAAGTGATTAAAATGGAAATATTTCCCCTACTACTGATTATAAAACAGCTCATTTACCAGTAAGAAAAAAGTCATGCTTGTGCTTGAACATTCTTCTACTTTGTAGATGTAAACAAAGTGGGATCATTCGAAAATTACGTTACGCATTCATTCTATTCGGCACCCAGAAAAAAACCTAGCAGACTTTTAAACACATTTATTTCCGAAAAGAAAACGTGTCAAAAACCATTGTAAACATAAAAATGATTAAACAAAGTAATTTTGATGTAAAATTTTCCATATTAATTGCCATATTACAGTTGAGCAAAACAAAACTATAGATTTGTTTAAAGTTGCTAATAAAACCACGCATGTTCCCGTAAGTTGTGTTTATGTTTTTTAAAAATATTTGCAATAGCCTTATTATTCTGTAAGTCTGATCGGGAAAAAAGTGAACTAAATTATAACTTTTCCATGTTATCTCAATGTTTAGAAGAAAAAAGCATCAGAAAATTCTTTTAAATTCTTTTACAGTTGAGTAATTCTCTACGAAATCGGTCTTTTTTAGCATTTTAATTTTTGTATTTTTTAATCCGATTGAAACTTTTTTGGTGCCTTCAGTATGCCCAAAGAAGCCATTTTGCATCATTAGTTTGTCCATATAATTTTTCATACAAATTCGGCAGCTGTCCATACAAAAACAATGTATGAAAAATCAAAAATCTGTATCTTTTGAAGGAATTTTTTGATCGATTTGGTGTCTTCGGCAAAGTTGTAGGTATGGATATGGACTACACTGAATGATACAAGGTAAAAAAAAATTGGTGATTTTTTATTTAACTTTTTGTCACTAAAACTTGATTTGCAAAAACACTATTTTTATTTTTTTTTATTTTTTGATATGTTTTAGAGGACATAAAATGCCAACTTTTCAGAAATTTCCAGGTTGTGAAAAAAATCATTGACCGAGTTATGAATTTTTCAATCAATACTGATTTAAAAAATTGAAATATCGGACGCAAAAAATTTTCAACTTCATTTTTCGATGTAAAATCAAATTTGCAATCAAAAAATACTTTAGTGAAATTTTGATAAAGTGCACCGTTTTCATGTTAAAGCCATTCTTAAGTGACTTTTTTGAAAACAGTTGCAGTTTTTCATTATTTTAAATTAGTGCACATGTTTGCCCCTTTTGAAAAAAATATTTTTGAAAAGCTGAGAAAATCCTCTATATTTTGCGATTTTGAACTTTATTGAACCGATCCTTAGTTGCTGAGATATTGCCATGGTATCTACCTGACATATGGTGTCGCGATGTGTATCAAGCTTTCATAGCATGCTAAGGAAACTTTGATGCTTTTTCAGGGAAAACCGTTGATTCCGGAGACATCGGATTGTTTGTCGATGAGCCAGCTCTAGGTACAACGAATCCGTATGCTCTCTTCGGGAAAAGTGTTCTCCAGTCCATTCCCCTTAGGCCTGACCATACTAGAAGTTGGCGCGTGATTTTCCAAGACCTGTAGGAGTGTTTGAACAAAAAGTTCAAATTTCCCATAGTAATTCCCATATAAACTATAACCCTGATGCGTGCAGCCAGTTTACAACCAAATAAGCTGATATTGGCATGAAAGTCCCTATGGGTATTCCTTACAAGGGGAACCATACTAAAACTTGATCTGAGAACTTTTTGAAAAACGTACCCACCCTAATAAATATATTTCTTTTTTATATGACATGACCAGAAAAGCTTGGAAAATTTATTTGAAAGTATCTTTAAAAAAACAAGAGGCGACAACAAATAAAATGGCACCAGGCAATGTAAAAGTTTAGATATTTTTTGAATTTCATGTTTTATATAATGAGAGTTTATGCAGCAAGTGGCAAAAAGAAGATTTTTTCAGCCCGAGTCGTACATTTATCGGATAAATCTCGATTACATTTTCAAAATGTCCTATGTACATTGGAAACTCTTGGTGCATTGCTTGGTTTGATAAAGTAAAAGTAAATAGAACAAATGTTGTAAAAATTTTTTTTCAACAAGTTGCTTACAACATTTGTTGCAATCCCGAATAAACGCCTTTTGAATGGAATATTTGCAAACATCCGTGTGTTAAATAAATTTACTTATTGATACTAGTGCTGAAAAGTTCAACTTATACATATTATCTTTAAGTTACAACCGCCAACTAGGAAAAAAACAATAAATTTGGAAATCGATGTTATGTTTCACAGTTGTTTTGTTCTGTTCCTATTTGAATCATAGTTTTTCAAAACATCATGTAAAAAAATGGCTTAATTGCTGTCTTAATTCGTTCCATTTGTCCTGGTTTGCCCCAAAGGCCAGAGTTTGATGAAAAATAATTTGATTTGATTTTTTCCAAATTTTAAATCCGAAATATACGTAGATATCTCTTTTTTTTAATTGTATATAAAATCAAATTAGTAGTTTATGCAACAAGTTGCAATAAGAGGTTTTTTTCAGCACGAGTCGTACATTTATCCAACGAGGTTCACCGAGTTGGATAAATACGAAGAGTGCTGAAAAAATCAAGTTTTGCAACGAGTTCCATACAACATTTTTTGCAATTCCAAAAAGCACACACTGAGTGAAATTTTATGTCAAATTTTCATGTATTTTGTCAATAAATCGTTTAAATCAAAAAAATGTTGAAAAGTGTTACTTTTCAAAAAAAGTGCTGAAAAGTTCAACTTTTCAGCACCCATTTGAGTGCTGAAAAGTAGAACTTTTCAGCATTTATTTTGAAAAGTGTTGCTATTCGATTCTGTTATTTTTGGTACAGAAAAGTAGGCTATTTCGTCGTTCAAGAATGACAGGAAAAGTAAGTAGTTTCACGACGGAATTGCAAAAAAGTTTTTTACAGTTTTCCCTAATAAAGCAAAAATGTCCATATATGCCGAATACAAATTATAATGCTTTAAAATTATTATCGATGAGGTATTCAACTGTTCATCTATTTCCACAACCAAATCTGAATTTCCAGAGCGAAAATTGTCTTTTTTTAATTTCGGGAATTCCCGGGACAAATTTTTAAAAAAATCCCGGGATTCGGGAATTCCTGGGTTTGAAAAAAATCCCGGGAATTTGGTCCCGGGTATTCCCGGGATGGACGCACTAGAATGCATCTAATTTGACAGCCCTATTCTAAGGGGGATATATTTGATCCACAGTGAATGTTGTCTTGTAAATTTTTTTACGCTAAAATAAAAAAAAGTGATCAGCACTGGTTTTAAGGCGTACTTTAATCCGTTGTTGTACATGAAAATTTAACAAAAGGCTTTAGGACCTTAAGAGGCAGTATTTGTAGATTCTGCTCGGTTTGTTCTAGAGGTCGTATCGAGGTGCTCCGATTTGGATGAAACTTTCAGCGTTTGTTTGTCTATGCATGAGATGAACTCATGTCAAATATGAGCCCTCTACGACAAAGGGAAGTGGGGTAAAACGGGCATTGAAGTTTGAGGTCCAAAACACATGAAAAATCTTAAAATTGCTCGCATTTCCGTAAAACTTCATCAATTCCAGCTCACTTAGATGCATTCGAATGGTCTTTTAAAGCCCTTCAAAATGTGCTATAGACATCCAGGATTGGTTTGACTTTTTCTCATAGCTTTTGCAAATTACTGTTAAAAATTGATTTTTTTAAAACCTTAATAACTTTTTGCAACAGCCTCCAACACCCATACTCCCATAGGTCAAAAGTTAGGGAATTTCATGGACTATAAGCCTACGGTATTAACTTTTTGGCCAATCGCAGTTTTTCTCATAGTTTTACGATTTTTCTAGAACAAACATTTTACAACGTTAGTTTTTGCCCTGTAGGCCAAGAAGACGGCACTTTTTGGTCTCAATTTTGTCATATTCGTAATCCTCGGTCAATTTCACGTAAGTTAGAAGTATTGGAGTTGTAATTTTGATTTAAAAAATAATTAAATAAAAAATTTTTGAAAAAAGAAATAGATCTTATTTACCCTATGATCAATACGTCAAATGCTGTATCAAGTAGGCGAAAACTGGTTTTACCCCTAATCCGATAACATTCTAAATAATATTTTAATTAATTCTAAATGGCATTTTTTCCAATCAAATTCCAATTTCCAACGACTCAATCTAATGTAAGGATTCCGAATATGAAAAAATTGAGACCAAAAAGTGCCGTCTTCTTGGCCTACAGGGCAAAAACTAACGTCGTAAAATGTTTGTTCTAGAAAAATCGTAAAACTATGAGAAAAACTGCGATTGGCCAAAAAGTTAATACCGTAGGCTTATAGTCCATGAAATTCCCTAACTTTTGACCTATGGGAGTATGGGTGTTGGAGGCTGTTGCCAAAAGTTATTAAGGTTTTAAAAAAATCCATTTTTAACAGTAATTTGCAAAAGCTATGAGAAAAAAGTCAAACCAATCCTGGATGTCTATGGCACATTTTGAAGTGCTTCAAAAGACCATTCGAATGCATCTAAGAGAGTTGGAATTGATGAAGTTTTACGGAAATGCGAGCAATTTTAAGATTTTTCATGTGTTTTGGACCTCAAACTTCAATGCCCGTTTTACCCCACTTCCCTTTGTCGTAGAGGGCTCATATTTGACATGAGTTCATCTCATGCATAGACAAACAAACGCTGAAAGTTTCATCCAAATCGGAGCACCTCGATACGACCTGTTTCACATCGGTGAAAAACTCGCTCTTAATGCAAAATTGACCGCTTTTTCTAAATGTTTCAAAAAAAAAAAAATAAAAAATATTTTTTTAAATGAACGGCAACGCAGACAAATATTATTTGAACTTGCTGGGTCGTAGCTCAAAAGTTGTCATCTTTGATCCTCTAAATTATATGAAAAGTAGAATTTTCAAGAAAAATGTTTTTGCGCAAATCGTATTTTGTGTTAAATGTGAAATAAAAAATGGGTAATATTGTTTAAAGTATGCTTCTATTTTACAGCTTTGATCATTATTCCCCAGATACAAGCTATCAGCATAAGTGGTATTTTTTCACACTCTAAGCCACCAATTCCTGCGCATCTGGACTTGCATATTAATCAACTCACCATCTCCCTAGTAGCGGCACTAGCGTTTAAGTCATCTATAGGCGTATATCGCGCATTCGTTCGAACCTTAAAGCCGGGCTTAAATCCGTTAAAAAATGAAAATGATTCACCGCCGATCGAAGAAAAAAAAAAAAAAACGCCCGGTGATGATCAGATCATGGCTGCCGTTCAGCGAGGTGATGAGGTCCCAAGAGATCGGCGGCCAAAAAGGAATTATCATAACATTATCGAGCCGAGAAGAGACAATGCCCGGCTGCGGCAAGCTTTTCAAAATGGAAATTTAATCGCCGTACGCGTGACAAGTCGTAATAATGTGAGCGGAGACTTTCGCGTGGGACACAGCGCAGTGTCCACGTTTTAATAAAGTGTCCAGCTGACGGACGGGAGGTTGGGTTGAGGTTATAATTCGTCAATTTACAAGCACGTGCGACGCAAACGATAAATACAGGGGGCTTTTCGGTGACGACCGGGACGTTAAGAAATGGTGTGTTTTGTATACAAATAAATGGGGGTAATACGGCAATGATGAGGTGGAGTTTATCTGGTTTATATGGAATATTGATCGAAGAAGTTTAAAGAAGAAACCTTTATGAACGAAGGCTAAAACACAATATGGAAGTTTTTAAAACGTGATTAAAAGAATTTATAGTTCCTACACGGCTTACACTTGAGTGTAATTTTAACTTGTTTGAAGTTTTAACACAAGATTTATTTCTCAGGCTCATCACAAAGATACTGTTTTCGTTCACTCAAAACTTGCTCAAAACCCCTCAACAGCTAACAAACAAAAAAAAAAACGTCATCTCATCATCATGTGATCGGGCGCTGTCGAAAATTGCGCGCGTGTTGAACCTTTTTGCGCAAAGAACACCCCGTACCCGAAATGACATTTAAAATTGGCACACCGAAAAAGGGTAAACCGCGCGCGACCTCTTCCAGAAGCAACGACACGGTGGCAGCTGCAACGGACAAGCAGCAAACGGAATGGTCCCGACAAAAAAAAATCCTTAAAATATCACCGCGGGAATGGTGGGATTGTTTTCCTTGTTGTTACTTTTCCTTTCGAAGGAAAACTTAAAATAATTTTCGATTTTTTTTATAAACTTGTTTCGAATTTTGCTTAAAAAATTGGTAATTGTTATGTTATTAATAGTTTTGTGGAAAAATTATTTTGGGGAGAATTTCCACCATTTTTTAAAAATATGTTTTTTTTCTTCCAATATGTGAAATATTTTGAAAACTAAATATTTTACCAATAATTTAAAAAGAAAATCCAAATATTGTGTCTAGATTGTCTTGATCTTGCAGGTGAATTGCACAATGTTATTTTTTTCGTGCTCCACCAACGGTTGTCCATCGGCAGCGCGCGCAGGGCAAAGTATTAAATCACGAATCAGCTTCGGTCCTGTGGGACTGGAAGAGACCAGGCGCGAGCCTTCTTGTTTTTGGAATTCCTCCGCGTGCCTCGGCGTCTTCGTATGGTGGAACTAAACGGAAAGGGATCTGGTCAAAATAAGCCGTTTCAAATCTTTGCTACTCGAATTTTTGGTCTTTATCAGAATTATTGAAAAATTAGAACTGTTGACACCATTGAAGTTTGAATGGTGTTCTAAACATGCATAGAAAAAAAAAATCATTGTAATATATCATCTGATAATGGGTACATCAGTTATGTCAGATTTTTTTAAATTTCACCTACAAAAATGTGTAAATTCACTATAATTACAGTGTTTAACACTATTTCTGTCTAAATTGAGGTAATATTACATCATAACCTTCCAAATCTACATTTTTTTTACTTTGGGGTATATTAAAAAAAAATCTACATCAATTCTCAATTTTAAATGATTTTCATTCATTTTTTTTCAGTATATATTTTTATTTAATTGGTAAAGGCCGTTTTCATCCCTATTGAGTTAATGCTGATGTTTGAAGTTTAAGCATGTACCATTTCTAGGAAATTCGGTAAGACTTCACTTTTTTCATGAAATCTTACGTGGCTACCAATGTCACAGTGGGTGGAAATCCAATTTTTTTCCCTATATGCTGAAGCCGCACTTTTTCTCACCTGAAAAAAATCTTATAAAATAAAGCTAGGAAGGAAATTGGTAGTGGATTAACCCAACCAATTTGTTATGTAATAAAAATAGACAAAGTTTAGTTACACAGTAAAAAACATTACATCTGAATGACATCTTAATGGGATCATTTATGTCAGAAAAAATGTGTAATTTTACCACATCCAAACATTACATCATAAGAGATGTTATATTATATAACCATCCAAAATCACACGTACCAAATTTATATGTATTTTCAACTGTGTATAAACAACAAATGTTGCAAACTCATACTATACGTTCTAGGTCAAAGTAATTGCAACGGACTAACAATTTTTCGAAATGCATTTTCCGAAATTTCAAGTTTACTGATGGTTTTCTTGATAATTTTACAAGTGAATCCAAAATATGACCAAATCTCGATATTTTGACACATTGGCTCAACTCTAAGGGCAGATTTCGATTTAACGGGCAAAATTGCATGAAAAAACATATAGTTGGACAACTTTCGAATTTCGTTAGGGTGGTCTCATAAAGTTTGCCCTTGGAAATTTGATATTTTCAAATGCACAGACAATACAGATTGTCAAGGTTAACAGATTGGTCGATGCAAAATAAATCGGCACTGGCAACGTATGTTTTGCGCATGCAACACTGCCAGTTTTGCTGGGCGTAAAGGGTGGTTGATGTCCAGCACGTTTGGATCTGCCAAGCATTGGCCAATCTGTTTCCCTTGACAATCTGTATTGTGGAATCGTAATAATATATCGAATAATGGACCGTGGATTCGTGATAAGGGACCAAAACTACCTCATAGGAAAAATTTCACGAAAATCGACGTATTATTTCTGACTATTTTTATTTTGATATCAAAATCAATCATTAAAAAATATTTAACATAAGAAAAATAAACCCAAAAAATAACATAAGTTGTGCTCAACGTTTCTTTAAGTTTTTGCGGTTATTTGATCCCTTCATAGCTTCATAGCTATGCTGTGATATCTTTGCCATCTTTTTCAAGATTGTTTTCAGAGTGAAAATCTCAGATATATTAAAAGTTTTGATTCATTTCATAAATTGGTTTTCTGATCATATTATTTTAAAGATGCATTAAAATACTAGTTTATGGAACAACCCGAGCAGACGGAAATTACTTGGGAAGGTCAGTTTTTGATATTGTGAGAAGATCGAAATATGTTATTGGGGTGATCGGATTAGTTGTTAAAATAACAAAATCAATAACAAAGCTTTGTTCGAAGAATAACTTAAACTGTTATTATGTTGTTATTGCAATAACAAACCAATAACCCAGAAGGAATCATGAAGGAATAACAAGATTTGTTATTTTGTGCGGAGAGGTGGAGCAGCATAATAACGAAAATTGTTATTGAACTTGTATGTCTCCATAACAAAAAAAGTTATTGTTTTGGTTTATTTGCCATTTGCAAATAAACTGCAGTTGCCATAACTCTTCTGTACTAGTCAGGGCTGCAGAGTCGGGTACCTTCAAGCGACTTTGAAGACAACTCCGACTCTGGATGCAGGATATGACGTCAACGCCGACTTCAGCTCTCCAAAAATACCCGACTTCACAGATTCCGACTCCAAGTAAAAGTTGCTGAAAATTAGCTGAATGCCGTCTCCAAGGTCTCACTCCAGCTCGAACTTCAACGTCAGTTCCGACTTCCTCGATCTGTGAAAATAATAACAGTTTTTGTTATTCACATTTCAAAAATTCTCAATAAAGGAATCAATTCCCTTAAAGAAAATAACAAACTTAAAAAAAACAACTTTCAAAAGTTAATTTTATCAGATTAATTTAAGCTTGGTCAAATAAATGACCACGATTAAATTGGTCAAAATTATTCCATAGTTCTAGTAAAGTCCCTTAGGGGGTATATCAAATAATTAAAAAAAATCAACTTTCAAAATTTCTACTTTTTAGAATAATTTTAGCTTAAGGACCCCATTTCATGACCAACATAATGACCCCGACGAAAATGGTCAAAATTATCCCATAGTTCTATCCCTTTTTAAACAAAGTCCTTTAGGGACTATCCATAAACCACGTGGACACTTTAGGGGGTATGGCGATTGTCCACGATCCATACAAAAAAGGTTTTTTTTGTATGGACAATTGTCCACGAGGGGGGGGGGGGTGTGAGATTTCCAAAAAAGTGTCCACGTGGTTTGTGGATGGTCCCTTAGGAGGTTAGTTAAAAAAATCAACTTTCAAATTTTCAACTTTTTAGCATAATTATAGCTCAAGGACCCCGTTTCATGGTCAAATTAATGACCCTGACGAAATTGGTCAAAATTATCCCATAGTATTAGCCATTTTAAACAAAGTCCCTTAGTGGGTACATCAAATAATTAAAAAAAATCAAATCTCAAAATTTCAACTTTTTAGAATAATTATAGCTTAAGGACCCCATTTCATGGCCAAAATAATGACCCCGAAGAAAATGGATAAAATTATCCCATAGTTCTAGCCAATATTAGCAAAGTCCCTCAGGGTGTATATCAAATTATTAAAAAAAAATCAACTTTCAAAATTTCAACCTTTTAGAATAATTTTAGCTTAAGGACCCCATTTCATGGCCAAAATAATGACCCCGACGAAATTGGTCAAAATTATCCCAAAGATCTAAACATATTTAATAAAAGAAAAAAATAATAACATATTGTGTTATGGACACTTAAAAACTTTTCCATTTGTGCGATTTATGGTAATTTTTTTTCTAAGTCAGAATACCAAACGAATAACAAATCTTGTTATTAGGAGAGTTTTTGAAATATATAAAATTTCCTCTTATTAGCGTGTTATTAAACATTTTCAGTATATTATCACTTCAATACCAAATCTTGTTATCATTTCAGAAACTGTTATAATTTTTTTTTCTTGAAGTTGAAGTTCAGGATATAATAATAACACTTTTTGTTATTTTAACAGGATTTGTTATTGAAATATTATTAATTTTGTTATTACCGTCTACCCGGGAAGTGTAAAAACTATAATTTTTTTCAATCATAATCGTTGAAGAATACATGCAGAAAAATCGAGTTTTACAGCGAGTTACAAACAACATGCTTTTTGAAATTCCGAAAAAAAACACATAAAAAATGATTTTTCAGTAAAACGTTCAATTTGCCACTTTAGTTTGGTAAGCTTAAAAACGAAAACACTGTCAAAAAGTAGTACTTTTCGAAACAAGTGTCGAAAATTAGTACTTTACAGCTCAAATGAGTGCTAAAATGAGCTATTTGCAATTCCGTCTTGAAATTGTTTTCTTTTCCTGACGAAACGGCCTACTTTTCTCTACCAAAAATAAAAGATTCGAAGAGATACACTTTTCTAAATAAATGCTGAAAAGTTCTATTTTTCAGCACTGAAATGGATGCTGAAAAGTTGATCTTTTCAGCACTTGTTTCGAAAAGTAAGTCGTTTCAACATTATTTTGATTCAAATGATGGATTGACTAAACACATGGACATTTGACATACAATTCAATTCAAAGGTTGTTTTTTGGAGCTCGTTGCAAAAATTGATTTTCCAGCACTCGTCGCATTTATCTAACTCGGTAAACCTCGTCGGATAAATGTACGACATGGGCTGAAAAAATCTTGCATAAACTACTATTCCAGCACTGCTATTTTTGTTGATGATAAGTAGTACATTTCGTCACTATAGAATGAAAGGAAAAGTAAGCATTTTCAGAGTGATATTGCAAAAGTATTGTTAAATTTGAACAGTATATTCTCAGTTATTACAGTAAAACCATCACAATTCTCAATTTCGAACCTCCCGGCGTGGTGTCATCGTGTTTTTTGCAACAGCCGAGCGTGAATTGCATTTTAAATTCTTACGTGTACTTTCTTGGTGAATGTTTTCGTCCAAAAATGCCTCCTCAGGAACACCGAAAGAACTTTATACTTCAGGGAAGGGGGAAAAAACGGCTCAATGGTATTTATGACTTTGTTCTTTTGCACACTCCACGCCATGGAAGTGGGCTGCTGGTTGGTGCTTCTACCTGAGATCTCGAGCTGAGCAAAAGGGTACAAAAAGATGGGTAAGGACACCATGGTCCAGAAACGGTCGAGTCCGGTCGTCACCATCGTCGTTGCGCAAAAAAAATCCTGCCAGCTGCAAATTCCTGGCGTGTGGTTGAATTATGAAATGTTTTTGACAAAACGATCGCTTACTGATTGCTGTTTAATTGCGTTGATTTCAATTTGTTACCCCCTTGTGTGTGTTTTAAATAAAGATTAACATGTCTTTTCTTTCCCTTTTTTAATTTTTATTTGGAATGTTTGTTGAAGAGGGTCGTTTTTGGAGAAAGTTCGTTGCAATGCACCGCCATAAACATGTTCTATTGATGTCGGCATTTTTGAACCATATTTCAGCAACTTTCGTACTGCGCCATGTTTAAGAATACATTGATCATAATTTTGAGCATCGGGCGCCATAAATTTCGTATTTATGAATTGTTGAATATTTTAAGCAAATTAAATTACCGGGGAGCATTTGAATATTCAAAAGGCCGCCATATCGGCCACTCAAACGGAACGTTGTCGAAAGTCGCGCGCGGCCGTCGCCATTGATCTGTGACAAATTTTTGACATGTTTATTACGGCCTTTTGGCCAGGGACTCCCCGCGGGGCCCGGCGTCCATTCGCAGTTGATTTCATGAATTTCATCTTTCGGGTCTTCTCGTAATCCATAAAGCGTGCCTCTGTCTCATGCCGAGATTAAATCATTACCAAGGGGCAGAGCTGCGTGAACTCTGGCGGCGGCTGTGTGAACTAGTTTTCTGAAAAAAGGCAGTCCGCGGGCTCAGGTGCGAACGACGAAGGGTTGGGATGAGATGCTGCGAGTTTTACGAGTGTTTTGATCTTCTTCAGTTTATTGGTAAGTTATGGTGCGTTGTAAAGGAACATGGCAAGGGAAAACGTGACCGGGGCTTAATTGGGGGAAGTGATGCCAGTCGTAAAAATATATTTAATTTTGTAAATTTGACAAAGCTTCAATTCTTATTAGAATTATTAAAACTATTCGAATTCAATTGATCAAACTGTATTTGTTTTTCTAGCCCTATACCCGATGGCCGGCAGTGAAATTATGGGAAAGTATCTGGCTAAAGTTACGCTGAATCAACTTATCCAAGTCCCGGGTATTAGGTGGTGTCAGCCCTCGTGATACTTCCAATGACCAATTTCTGAATGACAAAGAACCTGGCAGCCAAATTCTGACGTCGTTGGACATTATCTGGCCCCACCTGGACATAGAAGCCCAACCAACTCTGGCAACACTTCCCCAGTGCTAGCTTCTCACACCGACTTGCGGCTCTGCCCGCGGGCTCAATATGGAAATCTGAAAAATTATGACAACTTTGGTTCTGTTGCCGCAGCCCCGAGCCCTAATGTGACAGGTTCGCGACGGGATCCTCAACTCGCCAGGCCAGACCGGGCCGCTCGGAGTTTATGGAATTTGGAAGTGTGACTTTATTTCGGCCCAGATGTACGACGGCACAGCGGGCGATTAATTAATTTTTATTTCGCTGCGAGACTGTGCCGGGACCGTGCGAAAGAGCCACACCCCGGCACACAGGTTGTCCATGGGATGTCCAGACGCCGCCACCGGCACGCCGGGAAGACGCCATTTGGCTAATTAAGGGACGCCTGGGCTGCGACGGTTGGAAGATTCAGGAATTTTGAAGAGATCATCACTGTCAGCGCGGTATAATATTGATTAAGTCGGAATACTTTATTGGCTGGGATGATCGTTGGTTTGGAGAAATTGAAATTCAGCTTAAATCTCTTCAGCGGACCATGTTTGGGTTCATTTACTTCAATTTACAGCGGAGCACGTTTCCGCGAGTGCCTTACGGAGACGCTGAACCTGCCAAAAGATCACCAATCAGCGCAGCAAAGTGTTTCGTAACTTGTTCAAAAAAACAAAAACATTTTATCATATACGAAGCTCCATCCGACTTACGGTGACGTGAGGTGACCGTATAAAGAAATTGTGGAGGCGCACGTCTGGCCCCGTCCGGCGGCAGGTGGACACTAAATTGTCGGACCGATTGTGGACGCCGGTCACGTTCACGCCGTCACACCAATAAAATCTAAACTGATACCATTTTGATGTCTACCGGGAGCGTGGACCAGAATTAATGGGAAGGTTGAAGAGTTAGGGGAAGTCATTGAGTCGAATTTGAAGGAATTGGCAAAAAATATCAAAATCATTTACCTTTTCCATGTCAAATTGCCAACAAGCCCGGAGCTATGAGAAGATCATGGAAAAAATCATCCCATGGGAAACGCTAAAACCTCGCTGCGTCGTCTCCCCTTAATTACCATCCCGTAGCGGGTCCCCAAACTCTAATGACCCATCTTCACACCATAAATCCAGTTTCCAGCAACGCAACGTCGAACTGTCCACTCCTCGAACGGAGTCAGTAAGTCGCATCCAATAAGTCGCGACTTCCTGTGTCACACGCTAATCATCATCCTCCTCCCCAGAGCACCAAGTCCAAGTCCATTATCCACTTGGTCAGCTCTCTCTGCGGTAATTGCCGTCGATTTAGTCGCGGTACTTGCTGTCTCAAGGGGCCATTTCTTCGTTGACATCCCGGCTTGGCCACAGCTGGGGACGTTCCAGTAGCTCCAAGCCGCGCGACTTGGCGTCATCGTAAATGGGCATCGATTTTCCCATTAGGACCCCATTATTAGAAGTTACGACAGGGGAAGCTACGCTGGGGATTCCTGGAAAGGTAATTCGTTCTTGAGCGGGTTTGGTTAGAACTTCCTCTGGTAAAGCGCCACTTGAGTTAGGCAGTCAGTGAGACCGGCTTTGGAGTGTCACTTTCCGCTGCTCGTAAAAACAACCCGTTTATGGTCGTCACCGGTGGCGTCTCGGTGGCCGTAAAACCGCCCCAACTTGACGACACAACCTGTCACAGATTCATTCACGTGGTGGATTTATTTGGATGTATTGTGATGCAGATTCAGGCTTCTGACACTAACTTTTACAAACTTTAAACGATTTATAAACTTCACTTTGGACGCAGATGAAGTACACACTTCAATAATCCGATCATATTTTCAAGCACCTCAACCAGCAGAAAAGAAGCTCAATACAACCTCCGAAAAGCTTGGAACATTTTTTTTCTAAAACTGATCATATCCTAATGATATAATTAATTCCCCGTCGAATGCAGCAGAGTAGAACGAAACTGGTTAATTTTTCGCAAAGAAAAACATAAAAAACGTTAAAAAAAACTTGAAAAATTCCAATCCTACGAATCGACTTTGTCCTGCTATCTTGACGCACATTGCTTTTAAATGTTTCGAGAAAAACACGTTTTAATTATTAACCTTGAATAAACAAAAACTAGAACACGCACTGTAAACAATAACAAACACGTTTTGTTTGGTTGACCATTTCTATGCGGAGTCCTGAGTTATATTGTCCGTTTCTTTCGAAGGTACACGCCGCGCGGCATTTCAGAATGTGCCGCAGACACTGTTGCAAACGATTTTCTACACTTTTGGTGCAATAAAGAACATTTCCGGCAACAATGCCATGCAATTCGAAGAAGAAGATCAACAAAAACAAAACGCACAGTATGGGATTTGACAGCGCGCATTTGCCAAAAAAGCGGCGCGTCGTTTCGAGGCTGGTTTGCCGCGTGTCTTTTTCGGGAATACGCGTAATAATTACAAATGTTTACGGTAGTCGGGCATGTACGAGTGTCAAACGCGTTCTGACCTGATGTCTCTTTGGCCAGTTGTCACACTTACAGCAATTTTTTGGGTGTGTCAGGATGGCACGAAAAAAATGAAACTTTTTTCACACTGAAAGTGACAACAATGCACGGAGTTTTTTCGGTTTTTAATAAAAATCCAGGGTTGTTACGGACGGCGCGGATCGCGCGGATGGCGCGTTTCGCGCGGATAGCGCGGATCTGGCGCGGATTTGCTGGCTAATTTTGCTCAGGCGCGGATTTCGCGCGGATGGCAATTTTGATAAATAAATTAATTGAGAGATATAGAATTACTTTCATGTTATTAAGAAAAATATTATCAGGAATTACGATAATTTGTTTTTTTCCTTTGAGTGCAAGAATTTCATATTTTTTATTAATTGAATTTTCTTCTGAAAATGTTTGTTTGTATTTTCTTGGTACGAAACGTGGAAAAATGAAGATGAAGATTATGTAGAAATTATTTTGTATGTTTCTTGTCATTTCTTAACATCTCCTGCTTTTGAGTTTTGAGTAATGATATTTAACCTTATTTATTTTTCCAGTATGTCCAGTGTGGATTTATTAAATTTTTAGTGTTGTAAATCAAATATTACAAACTTTTCCCGAAGATATAGACATTAGAATGTGTAACAAAAACTATTATTGGGGCTTGTTCTTGTGGGCGCCAAATATGAGCTTGATTGGACGTAACAGAAGCTGGCCTCCACTTTCGAATTTTAGATGGAATTTAGAAATATGGAATTGAAATGGAGTTTAGAAATATTTTTTTCTAAATTTAAACATTCTTGGCGAAAATAAAAGATCAGAACATTCCAAATTCAAAGCTTTCGAAATTCAAAAATTCTAAACTTTTTTTTGTTTTAATGGTTTTTATAAACAAAAAAAATCAAAATACATATATTTTTTTTCGAAATTTCTAAAATTGTAATTTTAAAAAATCTGAAATTTCTAAATTCAAAATTTTAGAAATCTGAATTCAAATCACCAAAAATTTGGGTAATCACAAATTTGAATATTAAAAAAAAACTAAATTAAAAAGTTAAAATTTAAAATCTAGAAAATATCAAATTCAAAACAATATAGAAAACAACAAAAAATATTTCTCAAATCTTAAATAATTTTAGTATTCCTAAGCTTTTTAATGATTCAATTCTTCAATTCTTAAATTCTTAAATTCTTAAATTCTTAAATTCTTAAATTCTTAAATTCTTGAATTCTTGAATTCTTAAATTCTTAAATTCTTAAATTCTCAAATTCTTAAATTCTTAAATTCCTCAATTCTTAAATTCTGAAATTCTTAAATTCTTAAATTCTTAAATTCTTTAATTCTTTAATTCTTTAATTCTTTAATTCTTTAATTCTTTAATTCTTTAATTCTTTAATTCTTTAATTCTTTAATTCTTTAATTCTTTAATTCTTTAATTCTTTAATTCTTTAATTCTTTAATTCTTTAATTCTTTAATTCTTTAATTCTTAAATTTTTAAATTTTTAAATTCTTAAATTCTTAAATTCTCAAATTATTAAATTATTAAATTATTAAATTATTGAATTCTTAAATTCTTAAATGTTTATATTTTTAAATTCGTAATTCTTGAATTCAAAAAATCTTGATTTCTTAAATTCTTGAATGTCACAATTTTTGATGTCATATTTTATGTTAGAGATTTTGAAATTATGAGAAGAAAATATTTTATATATCGGAAATTAAATTTCTTTCGGAGTGAAATTTTAGCGAAGATTTTGGATTATAAACTGTATAAAAAAAATCAAGATTGGTATAGATTTTGAATTTTTAGACTTTCGAAATTTTAAATTTTATCATATTAAAATTTTAGATTTTGATTTATTTTTAAGCTTATATTTTATATGTTGAATTTTTAGGTTTTTAAATATATTATTTTCTATTTTGAAGATTTTTTTCATGGCCCTTGCCTTGACCGTCTCTTGAGGTATTTTTTTTTTTATGGATTCATTGCTTTCATTCTTTTGGAGTCTTTAAACATAAAACGAGTTTTTTGTTTATCAAATACTTTCTGAATTAGTTTTACTTCATTTAAAAATAAAATTTCTTAAATGTTGGGCGCGATATTTTTTTATATGGCGCGGATTTCGCGCGGTTTCGGATTTTAGGTCGGCGCGGATTTGGCGCGGATTTTTTTTCGACTCTCCCGTAACAACCCTGAAAATCTCAAAAAATCTCAAATCGAATATTGGGGATCTGTGAATGTCAAAAGGTGAGACATTAAGAGCTTTAGAATATGGCGATAATAACTCAATTTGGCCCAATATCGGCAAGCGTCATGATTTTGAATTTGTGAAATGTTTTATTCCGAATTATACAATTTTCAATGACACCTAATCTCTAGCTTTTCGCAAATATTGTTTCTATTTTAAATTTTGTTTTAAAATTTTTCTACATACAGTCTTGGGAGCTATCTATATGAAAGTGAATCCGTATCATAAGAAGATATTTTCTGATTGATTTGTAATTTTTGGCAAAGTTTGGCAAAGGCAAATTTTACAGCATAGCTTGATTTATTTTATCGCATCTTCCTCCTTTGCAGAAAAATTATCCTGTCGAAATTTGCTTTGAATCGGTGTTTGCCGCAAATAAGTCTAATACCGTCTTCAAACATAACATATTTGTATCGATTTTTTAAAGGGCCAGTCACAAACCACGTGGACACTTAATAGAAATGTCGATCCATTTTGGAAAATTTTACTTCCAGAAGACAAGCGTGTACAATCATCATCCCCCTCCTCTTAAAAGGTCCACGTGGTTTGTAAATGCCCCACTCAATATTCTTATCAAAATATTTTTTTAAATTATATTTATTTTATACAGATAAATTCATTTCAAAAGATCCCTTAAAAGAAAAGTTGAACTATTGAATCACATATCATCATGTGTGGTACGAACAAAATAAAATCTCTATCGCATTTTTTTATTTTTTGGGGTTTCACATCAAATTCGATCAAATCAAATTACGGTTGAATGCCAGTTAGCATACAACATGCATTTTCTCAAATTTTTTCACCGCCATTTTTGCCGCCATCTTGAAATTTAAAATTCTTAATCACTTTAGAGCAGTGATGTGGTGGTTGTGGTCATATCCGAGCTTGACAAAATAAAAGTCAAAAACTCCTTTTTTATGATTCGAACGTTCGAAAACATTCGTAAAATTTTCAGATCTTTCCGAAAACTTGAAAATAAGTCACAAAACTGTCCACTTGGTTTACAGAAGGTCCTCTGCTGACAAAAGTACAACCACGTGGTAAAAAAAAACAATGTAAACATTAGTTTGACTAATCAATTTTGACATTTAAATGCTTTATAATTGGGTAATTCTCCGCCAACTCACACAGCAGTTGCCCCGACCCCTCTTCGATTTGCGTGAAACTTTGTCCTAAGGGGTAACTTTTGTCCCTGATACGAATCCTTTTTTTGATATCTCGTGACGGAGGGGCGGTACGACCCCTTCCATTTTTGAACATGCGAAAAAAGAGGTGTTTTTCAATGATTTGCAGCCTGAAACGGTGATGAGATAGAAATTTGGTGTTAAAGGGACTTTTATGTAAAATTAGACGCCCGATTTGATGGCGTACTCAGAATTCCGAAAAACGTATTTTTCATCAAAAAAAAAAAAACACTTAAAAAGTATAAAAAAAATCTCCCATTTTCCGTTACTCGACTGTAAAATTTTTTGGAATATGTCATTTTATGGGAAATTTAATGTACTTTTCGAATCTACATTGACCCAGAAGGGTCATTTTTTCATTTAGAACAAAAATTTTCATTTTAAAATTTCGTGTTTTTTCTAATTTTGCAGGGTTATTTTTTAGAGTGTAACAATGTTCTACAAAGTTGTAGAGCAGAGCAGGGTTTGCTTATAAACATCGTGAGTTATCGCGATTTTACGAAAAAAAGTTTTGAAAAAGTTGGTCGTCATCGATCATGGCCGTTCATGGTCACCCGCGACAGACACGGACGACGAAACATAGAGAAACGCAAAAAGTAACTTTTTCAAAACTTTTTTTCGTAAAATCGCGATAACTCGTGATGTTTATAAGCAAACCCCTTATGTCTACATATCAAAAACACGAAATTCTAAAATGAAAAATTTTGTTCTTAATAAAAAAAATTACCCTTCTGGGTCAATGTAGATTCGAAAAGTACATTAAATTTCCCATAAAATGACATGTTCCAAATTTTTTTACAGTCGAGTAACGGAAAATGGGAGAATTTTTTAAACTTTTTTAATGTTCTTTTCGATGAAAAATACGTTTTTTCGGAATTCTGAATACGCCATCAAATCGGGCGTCTAATTTTACATAAAAGTCCCTTTGACACCAAATTTTTATCTCATCACCGTTTCAGGCTGCAAATTATTGAAAAACACCTCTTTTTTCGCATGTTCAAAAATGGAAGGGGTCGTACCGCCCCTCCGTCACGAGATATCAAAAAACGGACCTCAGATTCGTGATCAGGGACAAAAGTTACCCCTTAGGACAAAGTTTCACGCAAATCGAAGAGGGGTCGGGGCAACTTTTCCCGATTTCGTGTGAGTTGGTAGAGAATTACCCAATTCGAATTCGTTCGAATCAGCAAGCATTCGAAATAACAAAGGGAAGAAGTTGCCATCGTGGAAGTTCAGGTAACAAACACTGAGAATCAGAATTATATGTATTACTACGATAACACGAAAAGTGTTATTCTAATTGAACTCAAAAGTCCCATGCAAATGTGTAAAAACCAGCCTGATGGCAAGATTGTCAAATTGTATGTATGGGCCGCGATACTCACATTGGTTGGACCGTGGACCCCGCTATTTGGTCGCTTTACCCCTCTGACGCTAAATATAGGGTAAAAGAACCAGCAAATGTGTAATTGAAAAAAAGTTTTTTTTTTGTGAAAAAATATTTCAAATTGTGTTTTTGATGAATAATTTTGAATATGTTTTGTCGAAAAATAAATAACTAGAAAAAATAAAATATTATCCAGCCTTTTGAGAACGAAATCAATCGTTCAGATTTTTTAATGTTAACTTTATTAACATATTTTAGTGTTAAATGAGGTTAAATGTCAATATTCCAAGAAGATAATTTACAGCTTGTGACGATAAACTACCTTTCCTTTACTTAGAAATCGTATCCAGAAGGAAAACGATCACCAGCTATGTTGGTCCGCACCGGGTTCTGAACTCCCATTTGCGAGGCGGAAGCCTTACCGCATGGCTCGGTCTCAACAAAAAAAATAACTAGACAATAAATAACAATTTCAAATTACAAACCTAAATATTAAATAAACTTATTTTCAAATTTACTTATAAATGGTCTGTATACCCTATTTTGTGCAACCAGTTTATGGAGCATTCACCCTATATGGACTGTCAAAAGTGAGGTTCACTTTTTGACAAGCTTGCCACCAGTCTGGTAAAAACAAACTGAAAAGTGTACAAAAAAAGGTAAACAGAAAAATCACTTTTTTCGATATGAATTTTCAGTCAATATTGGGATGGAATCTCCAATAATATGATAGAATTGGCCATCAGCAACACAATTCACGTGTTTTTGAGGAATTTATTGCGAAATTGTGAAAAATTGTTAAATCAAAAGCTGCATTTGACAGCTAGTGCTTTTTTGTGGGCTCTTATTTGACAACCGTTCTAATGTTGACTGCTGTCAGTTTGCTTTGGTCGGAATAGGGTTGCCACCCCCGGAAATAACGGACATTCGTTACAGCGAACTTCAAAATAACGCATCCAATCTGTAAAATTTTCGATGCATAACCACCACGTACAGCACTCATTTGTAATTTTCTCTGTGAACTGCGTACCTCACACGCCTCATTATAACAGCCTCGATGGCGCAGTAGGTAGCGCGTAAGTCTCATAATCTTAAGGTCGTGAGTTCGATCCTCACTCGGGGCATATTGTTTTGTTTTTTTTTTGTATTTGTAGCAATGAGGGATTTTAATAAAATTAAATGTATTATTCACGTTTTCATTCAACCATTTAACTATAAGTACCTTTTATAAACAACATTGTTTTATTTTTGTTAGTCTCATGTTATGTACCTTTGTGAAGGTACACGGATAGAAATCTTGTAAATATATCCGTTAACTCTATGTTTCCAAAATTATCAACATTTTTTTCCGATTTCGAACAACAATGTTGTCGATTTAGGAAAAAAATACATCAAAATCGAGAAAAAGGTTGACGATTTTGGAAACATTTCAATGTTTACAAATTCGAAAACGAAGATTTACCGCAATTCCATACAAGATTTCTATCCGTGTAACAGAGATTGTGACGTTTCAATTCGGACATCCTTTGACAAGATAAGCATCAAATTTAATGCTTGTTTAAAACTGTTATCATTAGTTGATATTAGCGTTCGCCAAAAATCTAAAAATAATATAACCTGACGTTATTGCAAGAATGTAAACAATTTTGAACTTGAAACAATTTATTTAGTTGACGACTCCAACGCAACAGGATTTCAGATTTCAGCAGCTGATAGTAGTCATAAATCTCATCCTTTATCGATAACATTACTCTGATGCATGTCAACCTGGGGAGCATTCGGCATTTATTTGCGGCCATTCATTAATTTAACGTTTATTGCCTGCCCTTTTATCACATTCCGGCCAATGTTTCCACAGAGTCGGTACATAAACTCGGAATCATTTTCACCGGGACAATATAATTAAATCGCAGGAAAAAAACGGCAGCCCATCAACGTCATCGGCTCGGTCGTGACATAAAAGTCCACTGTCCCCAAATTTGTCATCGCAAAGTCCCATTTCCCGGCTCAATACTTGAGCTGAATTTTAATCGCCGCGTGTGCAAGCAAAAAACCCGACACGGAATGAAGCCGAATTACCCCAAATCTTAATTAAGTATAAAAAGAAAGCTCACTTTGTTTCAAGTTTACCGCCCAAGACCAAGTGTGCTTGACATTATTGTGTACAGAACTGTGCTTCAGAGGACTCCATTATTGGTCCGTGAGATTGATTTTCGGGTTGTGTTTTATTGTCACAATTAAACATGAAAATGGGTCGATAAACAGGGTGACTGCCGGGTTTTAGTTTTTTTTTGTTAGCGGTGCAATAAACTCTCAGCTTTGGAAAAAATCTGTAATAAATTCAATTTGAAAAAAGTCAAAAATCTCGTAGACTAAGTAAACTAAGTTTTTTTTTTCAGTTTGAATTTTATTTAAATAAGATTTTTTATGATGTCATGTTCAAGAATGGTTTGCAGCTGAGGGATAGTTAAATTCCAAACGCTCCCCAAATATTGCATCGTAAAATTGAATTGCGCACGCCGGTACCGCCTTTAGGACCCTCGCGGGGACAAACCGCTCTGATGCTCTCGCAACTCCGGTGGTCCAAAATCGATGACAATTAAGGGTCCTCTGTTTTTAGGGAGCACGCCGCCTTTTTTCCCGCGCGAGCGATCTTTCATTTGGCAAACCCAGCTTTCGAGGTTATGTTCCGCAGTTCGTCGACGACAAATCGTACAGGAATCGCCGCGCAGACAAAATAATTAACTCAAATAGTCAATAAAAGATTTATGCTAACTGATAGCGTGGCGGGCGTCTCGCCTCGGTTGATCGCAGAATTGCGCGTGTGTACCGTTTGGCCAGCAGAAGTTCCCCGGTCCCCAAGGTTGGTCCCACGATGGCCACCGTGGCGCTGCTGTGGTAGGGCGGCCCGAAGGTTATCCTCGGAGCAGGGCCAGTGTGGAAAAAAATGGCCCACGATTGCGATCATGATTATGATAATGCCCGTAATTGAATAAAGCTTTAATTCGCAGTATTTATTTATGTTTATTTCCATTTTATGGGACAATGATACTTTTGAGCTTGTTTTTAGCCGGGTGGCGCGGTCCGGGTGGGCCCAGTTCTGGTTCTCTAAGATGACCAGACAGACCCCAGAAGTAGTTACGCGGGATCAAGATTGTTGAAAACGGTTAAAACGATAAGACACAAGCTACAGGTAAACCGTTTGAACGGCAGACTTGCGATCTAGAATATTGCAGTTTATGGTGGGATTTCCCAGTCGTTGTAGATGGATAGGAACTAGAAGGTTTAATTAGTTCGAAAGTAAATTTTATATTGATGGCTTATAATTATTTTTATGTACTGGTATTATAATGTTTATTTATGCATAACTTACTCAAAGGTTTGAGTAGGTGATGTTTTTGAAAGTCTTTATTTCAAGATATTAATTTTCAGATTCTAAAACTATAAACACTATTTCTACAAGTATAACAAAATTCTTGGGAACATTAACACTAGAGAACCATCAGAAGATTAATCAGCGTTAACCAAAAATAGATCATATTGAAAAATTGTTTCTAAATTATTTATCTAATCTAATCTAATCTAATCGAACACAATCGCAGCCAGTCCGAAGAAAGCATCCTGGAAGAACTTGTGGTAAGATTACGCCTCAAGTCCTTTCTTGTCAGTATTAATGATTACAGTACATCCGAGTAACCCCGAAAATGTATAGCAAAAATTAAAGCGGCCAGGCCTACTGCGTTGCATTAACCGCAGAGACAGATTCTGTGAACGGATCACATTTCACAAAATCATCAGGGGAGGAAGGATGCGTGGACATACCGTACCAAACGCTCCGAATCAGTTGTGGTGTGGTGTGTAAGTGTAAATTTGGCAAATAATAATATTTAGGGGCAGGGGGAGGAGAGAGGGGAGAGGAAATGAGGATAGGCCAGTTATCGAGCGCCCAGTTCAAAAGTAACCCAGTTAAACAGCGCCCAGTTACCGAACAGCAAACAAAAAAACTATGGTAAAATTGCATGCAAAAGCATGCACATCACCTTTGTGAGCAAAAGCATTAGATATTGTATGAGAAAACGTGTACACAAAAAGCATATACCGAAGAAAAAAAATCTGGTGTGTCCACATCAAAAAATTTTTTTTTGCTGTGTACTGTACACACTTGGGAGCTGTCAATAAGTCCATATTTATTTTTAAGTTTCAAGAAAATAAATCATTCGAAAACGAACTATTTTTGATAAAACAATTGAAATTGTAATCGGAATATTTTTGAGTGGTGTTTGATTAGTGCGTCCATCCCGGGAATTCCCGGGATTTTTCCAAAACCGGGAATTCCCGGATCCCGGGAATTTTCATATTTTATCCAGGGAATTCTCGGAATTGAAAAAAAAACTGATATGATACTTAGGTATATAATTTGAATCACATTGGATTAGAAATTTTGGTGCATTTTAAATTCAAAGCACAACAAGGAACAAAAAAACATTCAAGCTATCTAAAAACTGCTATCCTTGTTTACATTGCAGTGTGGATTATCAACAATTAATAGTATTTAGCTGATTTCATGATTTTTAACAAATATAATTAAAACATATATTTTATGGTATTCAAAAAAATTCTCGGGATCCCGGGAATTCCCGGGATTTAAAAAATATTTTTCCCTTTTCCCGGGATATTCAAAATCCAGGAAAATTTGACGCCCTATGTTTGATGAAGTGCATCGTTTTGAGCCAATACTCAAAAACCGAACTATGCGGTATTCATCCCTTTTTGTTGAAAAGTACACCATGTACTTCCGAGTGCTGCGTAAAATTTAACTTTTTTCAGTAAAATCGCTGTATCTTGCCAAAAGTTCATTTAAGTTTGAGGTCTACATTGATTATTATGTAAAATTGTCCGGGGAACACGATGTTGGTAAAATAAAACAAATAAAAATATAAGGAATTGGTCTATTGGTTAAAATATATTGGGCATTTAAGGGTTAAAAAAATTATTTTTAGCGAATTCCTTGGACTATTTTCTATAAAATTCAACCTGTAGAAAGTCTTTTACTTAAGTCTTTGCAAAGTTATGATTAAAAGAAAAAAAAAATGTTTTCGAAAATCGTCAAAAAAGAGGGCGATGCCAAAAATAGAGGGATGGTTCAATCAGCACCAAAATTGGGATTTCTGTTAACTATCGATAGATGAACGTTCCCTCCAAGTTTGGTTCAAATCGGTGAAGGTCGAGTCCAAAAGTGTACTCAGTTGACCTGGAATGACCCACATAAGAATTTCAAAGGGTTTCACTTTTTGACATTGAAAATCAAATGAATAGTTTCGAAATTATAGATTCGATTAGAAAAAAATAAGCTAATTTAGAAGCACTTTTAGAAATATGGCTATCAAATGTAGAAGAGCAGTTCTCTAGGATTTCGGTCATTCGATTTTTTTTTGTATTTTTTAATCCGACTGAAACTTTTTTGGTGCCTTCGGTATGCCCAAAGAAGCCATTTTGCATCATTAGTTTGTCCATATAATTTTCCATACAAATTCGGCAGCTGTCCATACAAAATGATGTATGAAAATTCAAAATCTGTATCTTTTGAAGGAATTTTTGATCGATTTGGTGTCTTCGGCAAAGTTGTAGGTATGAATACGGACTACACTGGAAAAATAATACACGGTAAAAAAATTTGGTGATTTTTATTTAACTTTTATCACTAAAACTTGATTTACAAAAAACACTATTTTTAATTTTTTATTTTTAGAAGGCATAAAATGCCAACTTTCAGAAATTTCAGGTTGTGCAAAATACTGACCGAGTTATGAATTTTTAATCAATACTGATTTTTCAAAAATCGAAATTTTGTCGTAAAATTTTCAACTTCATTTTCGATGTAAAATCAAATTTGCAATCAAAAGTACTTTACTGAAATTTTGATAAAGTGCACCGTTTTCAAGTTATAGCCATAGTGACTTTTTGAAAATAGTCGCAGTTTTCATTTTTAAATTAGTGCACATGTTTGCCCAGTTTTGAAAAATATTTTTGAAAAGCTGAGAAAATTCTCTATATTTTGCTTATTTGGACTTTGTTGATACGACCTTTAGTTGCTGAGATAATGCAATTTAAAAACAGGAAAATTGATGTTTTCTAAGTTTCACCCAAACAACCCACCATTTTCTATCGTCAATATCTCAGCAACTAATGGTCCGATTTTCAATGTTGATATATGAAACATTTGTGAAATTTTCCGATCTCTTCGAAAAAATATTTTGGAATTTTCAAATCAAGACTAACATTTCACAAAGGCCAAACATTCAATATTACGCCCTTTTAAAATGTTTGTCTTGATTTGAAAATTCCAAAAATATTTTTTTTCGAAAAGATCGGAAAATTTCACAATTGTTTCATATATTAACATTGAAAATCGGACCATTAGTTGCTGAGATATTGACGATAGAAAATGGTGGGTTGTTTGGGTGAAACTTAGAAAACATCAATTTTCCTGTTTTTAAACCTTTGCATTGCAATATCTCAGCAACTAAAGGTCGTATCAACATAGTCCGAATAAGCAAAATATAGAGAATTTTCTCAGCTTTTCAAAAATATTTTTTCAAAACTGGGCAAACATGTGCACTAATTTAAAAATGAAAACTGCGACTATTTTCAAAAAGTCACTTAAATATGGCTATAACTTGAAAACGGTGCACTTTATCAAAATTTTAGTAAAGTACTTTTGATTGCAAATTTGATTTTACATCGAAAAATGAAGTTGAAAAATTTTACGACCAAAATTTCGATTTTTGAAAAATCAGTATTGATTAAAAATTCATAACTCGGTCAGTGATTTTTGCACAACCTGGAAATTTCTGAAAAGTTGGCATTTTATGTCCTCTAAAACATATCAAAAAATAAAAAAAATTAAAAATAGTGTTTTTTCGTAAATCAAGTTTTAGTGATAAAAAGTTAAATTAAAAAATCACCAAATTTTTTTACCGTGTATTATTTTTTTCCAGTGTAGTCCGTATCCATACCTACAACTTTGCCGAAGACACCAAATCGATCAAAAAATTCCTTCAAAAGATACAGATTTTTGAATTTTCATACATCATTTTTGTATGGACAGCTGCCGAATTTGTATGGAAAATTATATGGACAAACTAATGATGCAAAATGGCTTCTTTGGGCATACCGAAGGCACCAAAAAAGTTTCAGCCGGATTAAAAAATACAAAAATTAAAATTGAAGAAAAAAGACCGATTTCGTAGAGAATTGCTCAGAACAAACAATGTTAAAAAATCTGTTATTTTTTAATTTGAACATATATGAAGTAATAGCTTAAAACGAAACAGTTTATAAAAATTTCATAAATATTTTTCTTGATTGAAAATTTACTTTAAAAAATATTTTTGAAAAATTGTTCGAAACCTTACAAAAATAAATCATAATTTGGTCGTAACTTAAAACGTCTGTCATGCACCATAGTTCAAAATTTTTAATTTTCGGTCCACTAAAACATACAGCAAATAAAAAACAGAGATGGTATTGTCAGAAACATGTTTTTGCAATAAAAAGTTGTTTTTGTGTGCTATTTTTTCTGAAAAAAACAATCATAACCTACAACAGTGCCGAAAATACCAAATCGATCATAAAACTCCTTCTCAAAAAACGTATTTTCGAAAGTTCTCAAAGCATTTTGGTATGGTCAGATCCTAAGTTTGTAAAGTTGGTATGTATGGTTGGTTTTACTTATTTGAACAAAATGAATCGATGGACAAAGTTTCATTAACATTAAAAAATACAATGAAAATTCGATTTCATAATATTGCATAAAGTTATGCAAATTTATTAATATTTCATTGACCTCTTAGTATGAAATGTAGTATGTTGAAAGGAGACTTATATGGCCGAATTAATGATGCAAGATGTCTTCTTTGTGCTTTTAGAAAAATAAACATATAGTTTTAACTATCTCAAGAATACACAAATATATGGTTGTTCGAAATATCAGAGAAGCTTTCATGATTATTTTGCTTCTTTAAAGTCGTGTTAAATTGTAGAATTTATAAAATCTACTTAAATTGAAGTGTTTCTGCATTTTTCAGTATGGTTATCCTTTGTGATTTGGTTGAGCTTATTATTTTTTTGTTTGAAGATAACAAGGTTGCGATCGATGTGAAATCAATTGCCAAAACGTGTTGTTGCATCAAACGCGATAATCACCAGCCATTTCAAACGCTTTCATTATGTGCAAATTTTCCATCCTTAAAATTGCGGTAAACCACACACGTAACACATCATAAACGAAGCACCTTTTCAATAAGCCAATAAATTGATTTTTTAAACTCTGCTGTTGGCCAACCATTATCAGCGTCATCATCGCCAAGATAAACCAACCACCCAAACCACACTCACTAATTTAATATTAGCGCAAACATTAAAAAACAAATCGCCCTCTCGTTGGGTCGCCCAAATTTCCCATAAACTTCCAATGTTTATCCCTTTTTGAAGGTTTTTTTTTCTTCTCCTTAAATTTTGCTCGCAGCCAAACAGCTTAAATCAATTTGCTGTTGATCGAAAAATGCCCATCGACCACGTTGCTGTTGGTTGTTGTCTCGAGAATATTATTTGCTCAAGCCATTATCTTGAGGGACCCCCAACCAATCGTCGAGACTAAATCCATAATCTGCCCGTCTCGTGGTGGTGGCTGCCAAGGTTGCATACATTAATCCCCACAGGGATCCGACATCCACGCGTCGTCGTGGTCCAGCTGCCCACTGCTGCAAGGAAGCTAACATGGGCGAATATTGAAAATTTAATTCAATTTAAATTTTGGCATTTTTACCCTTTGAAGCCCGCGGACCACGCGAACGCGCGGTTTTCAGAGCAAATAATGCACTTACCCCCAAACCCGTCGCAGTCTGACGCACCATCCCACAAGGGACACATACAGAAGATTTCGTCTGGAGATGATGAAGAGCTGATGCGAGGCTTAGTGGCTGTGCCACTTTACTTGATCGCCAGGAATAAGACGAGGACGACGACGATGGCGGGATGTTTGCATAGAACTGCAGCCAGCAGGATGTGGGAAATGATAAATTGGATTTTGGGAGGGGAATCGATCCCCCTATTGACGGAGCACTGAATTTACTGTAGGTTTAGTTTAGTTTAGATCACATACAAGGAAAATTGAGCTCAACTTTGAAATGCTTTATTTTGAATCAATTGAATGAAAAGTTCCATGAAAGAGTTCGAAAATCCGTATCTTGAAAAGGGATTTTTTGATCGTTTTGAAATAATGAGTGCAAGGAAAAAACTCAATATTTTTATTTCACTTTTTATCGCATAAAAACAATGTTTACAATCATTAGCAGACGAAAATAACTTGAGAATAACATTTTTTGATAATTGAAAATACTAGGCCAATAACATTGTATGTTATTTATAACAAGATTTGTTATTCATCGTTATCATTTTTTTGTTATTGGATTGTAATAAAAGACTTAAACAATTTCTTAGTTATTCTTCGAACAAATCTTTGTTGTTATTTTTTGTTATTTTAACAACTAATCCGATAATCCCAATAACAGTCGGAGGTATTCTTCCATAGCAGAAACTGTTATTTCAAAGTTGTTTGGCTTTCAACCAAAATCAAACCAACAACAAATTTTGTTATAATTAGAAGTATAATCCACTGAGAATAACTTAAAATGCATTTTTCTGGATTGATATTTAGCATGTTAAGGATCGTTTAAAAATATTTTTAATTTTTATAAAATTCCGATGTACAGCACCGAAAAAACTTTTTTTTTAGATATTTTGGAATCTAATGATTGCAAAATAACTGGATAGGTGTATAAAGCATTTTAAAACACTTTTTTAAATTTAAATTTTTATGCTATTCGACATTTGTCGGAGTCGAGGAACAAAAACTTCAAAAAATATTTACAATGGCCTTAATTTGAAATCAAAATTCTTCTTATTTGGGGAATTTTGATAACGTTCACCGTTTCAAGTAATAATTTTTTATTTAAAGATGTTGCAAAACAGTAGTCTTTGTTTTAATTTTGATTTTTTTTTGTAATTTCTTAGTTCATATTTAAAATTTCAAGCCCATTTTCGAAATTTTAAAGCAATAACTATCACAAAATGTTTGGTAGGTCGCATACGTGTACTTTGCACACTTTTTGTAAGGGCACTTGTATGGAACTCCAAAACTCGTGACTTCCGAAAGGTTTAGAATTCATGCTAATACTTTTTCTTCCTAAAATTTTATGTCTTTTCCCTTCCGTGGTCAAATTGCAAATTTTATTGAAATATTTTTATTTATTTATTTATTTATTTAACAAATATTATTCAACCGGTAAGACTTTTCTCATACATTGACCATTGATCATTTTGGAAACCGGGGTGAATTCCACAGTCACATTGTTTTTTTAAATACAAATTTTAGCTTAAAAGTGAGCAAATTGAATAAATTACGTCTAATTGATTGTGAGTAAGATTTCTTTTAGTTTTTCATTTAAAAAAAAAACAAATAAATGTTTGTTTAATAAAGGTAATAAAAAAGTTTCAAATGTAACAAAATTTCATAAGAAATTGTTTTTTTCATAACAATATTTATTAATGTTGCCATCAAAACCAATCATTAGGGTTTGTGAATTTTCACAATTTCGCGGACAGTGCAAATTTCCTCAATTTCCACGAAATCCCATGAAATTCAAGGAATTTCTGAAATCTATGCATATTCATCACCAATTTTACAAATATTTAATCCGAACAGGATGAAAGTTTTAATTTGATAGTATCTAATTGAAAATCGTGATATTTACTTTTTGAACTCATGACTATCAGAAAGGAATGGATTTGTTACAAAATGTTTGTAAGTAATGAATAAATAATTGAAGCTAAAAAAAATAATTCAAGTAAAACAAAACATATTTCATAATCGGGATCATAAAATGATCCTAAAGTTAGAAAAGATTGATTGGAGTTAAGCTAAGGCAAATTTGGATTGTCCAGAAAAATATGAGGGAGAGGGAGGGAGTTGAAGAAATATTTATGCTAACAATTAAAATTTCCATCGTTCAGTCGATTTTGAACATTGTAAGTTGCGTATTTTAGCGTTTTAAATTGAATTTGGTACTTAAAAGCTTTTTCCATATTTATTTGTGTTTGAACTACAAATTAGAAATACCCATAGCATTCCAGAACTATTTGATATTTTGCTTTAACATTAATGAACAAGGTTTTAAAAACAAAATGTTTTTTTACGCTGAAATCCAAATTTTCACTGACAAAAACATTATTTTTTTCAAAATACGTACATAGAAACTTTTAGTGAAATTAAAATGCAATGAACTGAAAACAAATGGATTTGCAGCATTTATTGAATTTAAGCACGATTGAGCTTTTGGGACGATCAGTGAAATTTCCATGTACAGCTCGGCTATGAGTTTTTTTTACCATTTTTAGGGAAAATATTTTTCATAAGTTAATGTAATAACAATTTGACAACTGGATTTTTCACGTTTCGTGAAATTCCCGTGAAATTTTTGTTTGTCGGACAGAGGTCACCGTGAAAATTCAATTTTTTCAGCGTGAAAAATCCCTTAGCCTACTAATCATGTAACAAGATTGCAGCAAGATTCATAAATTTTCAAATTTGCTTAAAAAATCTTCTACTGAAAATCTGAAGATATTATTGAATTCCGTTTTCATTTCTCTTAAAACATTCAATTCAGAAACTAATTTTAGATGTTCTTAGTGTAAAATTATCCAAATAATCCAATAAGAAAAGTTCAATTTATCAATGTCACCCCGGGTTTAATGTGACCCCGGTTTAAGATATTTTAAATAGTCTCCTGATTTTTGGGATTTTTTGAAGGTGGAGGGGGAACTGAAGCATCTGGTTTAAATACAATATTGTTATAAAGGTTGAGAGTCTTCATTCTGCCAATACGGTCCATCCAGTCTCCGCTTCGTGTGTGGGTAGTGTTTAGAATGAGTGATAGCTAAAAACTATCTTTTGATAATTCCTTCACCACCTCTACAGCTTGCGAGTTTTTTCCTTTGTCTCGTAATTCCTATCGAAGGGATTTTATTTCTATCTCCTCCTTCGTTTTTCCTCAAAAAGCCGCTCTCACCGCTGAAGGATGATTGTGCAAGGAAGAATGGGAGAGAAAAAGGGAATATCAAACGTGAGTTTCATTCATGATAGTTGTAGTCGCTGAGAACTGAGAGTTTGATATTTTAAAATAAAAGGACATTTCAAAATACTTTTTATTAAAAACAATAACAATAGCTTTCAACACACATTTCAAACGATCTTGTTCTATGCAAACGTCTCAGACTTGTGAACACCGTAACACCAGAGATTAGCCGTCTAAGAATCGCGAAAACCCACGTTGCTCGTGAGCCTCGCGGCAGCATCCCAAACCAAGGGGCTCCTGCTTCGGCACACAGGATATTGCATTTCGTCGGTCGTGCCGTGTTCATGACGTGTCCGATCGTGTCCAGAGGTATCCTCGCGTTGCGATCTCTTTTCGTTTTCGAGAAGAAAAACGAAAAAAAGGTAAATGACGAAATGGAAAATATATCCAAATTAGATCTCCCCGCCAAGATTTATAGATCTTCATTCAATTTATGAAAGTGGCCACAAGCGTAAAAATCGAAGGCTTCGTTTTTTTTGCGCCGCAGATCGTGGGTCCTAATCCCACGGATTTCGCCTGAACTGCACCTTCGGACATGATCTTCGTTGGCCTCGTTTGGCAGTCCGAACAAAAAAAAAAATCGAATTCCGCCGCCGAAAACGCGAACCCGCCACACGATCGGAGATAAATCAATTTTTTGGCGCGCAGGGATTTTATGACGCTGTGTGTTTGGGTTCGTCGGTCGTGACGACAACCGACTTTCGACGCTGGCTGCTTCTGCCGAAAGTGTAACGCCGCGATTCGTGCCAGAATCGCTCCAGGTTCCGTGCCAGGCTCGCATCGTGTGTGTTGTTGTGATGAATTATAATATTAATTAAAATATAATCTTGTTAAATAGCTTTCAGATCGGGCCCGGCTGCACCATAAATCCTGATGATCCTTGGTCACGCTATGGGATTCAGTCAGTTTGAATTTTTCAAGAATTCGTTTGAGGAAATTTTTTTCGACAAACCTAAATTTTAATGTTATTTCTCAAAGGCATAATAATTGTTAGTTGATGGATACCTTATTATCATTACTATTCAAATTTAGATTACTCAATTATGCATTAGGGTGGTCCAAATCCGGACTTTTTTGGGGCTACCCCCTGAAATCAAAGATTGACCCATCACTAGGCTAAATTCCAAATTTGAGCTCATTCTGTCCACGGGAACCCCTCCCTCCAATCGCTTAAAGTTTGTATGGGAAAAATCGTCAAAATGTATGGAGAAAAGCAACTGTTTTACTTTTTTACCTGTGGAAGGCGCCAAAGTTATCCGATTCTTACCTTTTCTCAAATGTAGAACCTTCATTAAATTTAGAACAACTTTCCCGAAGACACCATATTTTTAGGATTTTTTCCCGCGAAGTTATTAGCGCCCAAAACTGACCCTTTTTGCGCGGCCAGCTGTAAGGGGCTACCTAACAACGATGTTTATTTCCAATTCGTACACGCACGTGCTCTCTCTCACGAGCTTGCTCGCCTGCCTGCCTGCCTGCCTGTTTACCAACAAGCGCGTGCTGTTTCTCTGCTTGGTCTTTTGTCGTCGTCGTCGTTTTCGTTTGCTATCCGCTGCGCTGCGTTTCTGGCATGTTTATTATGATTTTCAACTAAAATAGCAGGATTGTTTTGAGATATATTTAGCATATAAATTCTTAAATTATGACAAAAATAAAAAAAAACTGCGCTGAAAACAATAGTTTAAAGAAAAGACAGCTTAGGCTCGATCAAAAAATTACAGCAAATGTCATGAGAACAGGGTTTGTTTGTTTTTTCAAGCATTACACGCAGTTTTTCGTATATTCTAAAGAAACATGATAATGATTCAATTATTTAAAAAAAACTTCAGATAATATAAGTGTTGTTCCTTTAGGTAGTTTGCTTTAACAAAAATATACTTAGTACAAATCAAAGCAATTTTACAATTATTGCTGCAAATTTTCATTCATACTCTCTAAAATTATTTTTTTATTCTTTATGGAAATTTCTTTCTGTGTTCCTAGACCACCTGCAACAAATTTTGCAACTGTTTATCATTTTTTGTCAGTTTACCTGTAAATTTAACGATTCAGAAAACATCTCTTTCTACACAATCGTAAACTACCTTCAGATCTTGCAGTTGCGGCCTTACTTTCCTTTCAGTTTAAAAAAAAATCTAAAAAAGATTCCTTCATTTTTTATCCAAAAAAAACTGCATGGTATTTCTTGTAACAAGAGCAGATAAATTAAAATCCAAAACGATGACGATTCATGGATGAACCAAGGATGAACTAATTCATCAAATTTGTATTCTCCCTCACACGCTCTTATAATATGATATCTTTTGTTGATCACATATTACATTAAATTTTATATCTCAAAACAAACCTGGTATTTTAGTTCAACATTATAATAAACATGTCAAGAACGCAGCGCAGCGGATAGCAAACGAAAACGACGACGACGACAAAAGTCCAAGCCGAGAAACAGAGCACGCGCTTGTAGGTAAACAAGCAGGCAGGCAGGCGAGCAAGCTCGTGAGAGAGTTTGAACCTGAGAGAGAGCACGTGCGTGTACGAATTGGAAATAAACATCGTTGTTAGGTAGCCCCTTACAGCTGGCCGCGCAAAAAGGGTCAGATTTGGGCGCTAATAACTTCGCGAGAAAAAATCCTAAAAATATGGTGTCTTCGGGAAAGATGTTCTAAATTTAATGAAGGTTCTACATTTGAGAAATGGTAAGAATCGGATAACTTTGGCGCCTTCCACAGGTAAAAAAGTAAAACAGTTGCTTTTCTCCATACATTTTGACGATTTTTCCCATACAAACTTTAAGCGATTGGAGGGAGGGGTTCCCGTGGTCAGAATGAGCTCAAATTTGGAATTTAGCCTAGTGATGGGTCAATTTTTGATTTCAGGGGGTAGCCCCAAAAAAGTCCGGATTTGGACCACCCTATTATGCATCTTAAGAAAAATGGTCCCAAATTATGCAAATCAATACCACAAGGAGCAAAGTAATGATTCCAGAAGAATTTGAATCAATTTGAATATTCATTCCCCGGTACTCAAGCAGTTAAATGGCCTAATTTAGGTCGTCCAGGCGCATCTCCAAGGCTCCATTCGCCGTTCATTTGCCTGATGAACCAAATTACAAAATTGCCTCTAACAAACATTTGCGGCTCAATTTAGGTGGCCCGCTAAATGTGACAAAGTGATTCCACCCCGTTCGCTGCCTAATGTCTCAATAATTTGAGGGCTCAATCGAACCGCTTAAGGGGTTGCCTCCCCGAAAATTGACTCTTCTTCTGAAATTTAGATTTTCGCTGGTTTGGACTCGGGTACACGCGAAAAATCATTCTAATCGTTTAGGAAGGATGAAAATTTGAAACGTTTCAGAAAACAAAATCATCGAGGCGCGAAGTGCCAAGGACCTAATGAAGAAAATTATAGATTATTCCTCGGTAGGAATGTTCGAAAAAAGCACGTGCCCTTCTTTTAGGGAATCTAAAAACGCTCTCATTCTTGAGGGAACCGCCCACCCCAAACAGGTCAGCCCGATCAAAACATGTCGACGAAAGAAAAACATGGTTTGTTAAGTCTAAAAGCAAAATTTGTTATTCTCAAATCGTCGTGATTGTACTATCTTGACGAACGTCATTTTTCATTGTAAAACGAAGTGAGGCCAAACAGCATGTGGGTCATTTAGAGCGTCCAATTTTCCGTCCCGGGAAAAAAAAAATCTCGGGAACTCATAAAAAACCCACCATTTCTTAATGTAGATATCTCAGCAACTAATGTTCCGATTTTCAATGTTAAAATATGAAACATTTGTGAAATTTTCCGATCTTTTCGAAAACAATATTTTCGAAATTTCTAAATCTGGACTGACATTTCAAAAGGGCGTAATATTGAATGTTTGGCTATTTTTAAATGTTAGTCTTGATTCAATTTAAAGGGACTTTCATGTAAAATTGCTCGCTCAATTTGATGGCGTACTCAAAATTCCAAAAAAAATCACTGTAAAAGATTTAAAATCTTTGACATTTTTCGTTACTCAACACATGAAAAAAAAAACAAAATTTGTTAATTTTCATTCAATAAGAACAATATTTGTAAATCTCACTTTTCTTCAATATTTCGACTTTTAGAAAAAATCATTATTGATTCAAACATTAATAACTCGTTTAAAGATTTTTTGCACAACCTGGTAATTTCTAAAAAGTTGGTATTTGATTTTCCCTTTGAACACATAAAAAAATAAAAAAAATAACACGTGTTTTTTTGCAAATCAAGTTTAAGTGACAAAAAGTGAAATTAAAAATCACCAAATCACCATTTTTGTTACCGTGTATCATTGTTTTTAGTGTAGGCTTTATCTATACCTACATTTATGCTGAAGACACCAAATCGATCAAAAAAATCCTTCAAAAGATACAGATTTTTTTCATTTATTGGAATGTTTTGTCAAAAACATTAGGGCAGTAATTAACCTAAGCTGAAATATGGGGTACCATTTAACAGCTGACTAATTAAAACGGTGTTAGAGTTTACTAGTACACGGGAGAACAAATTGAGCAGGGGAAGGAAAAAAGTTACAAAATAACCTTTGAAATCGCTTATAGATAGGAGATAGTTAGAGGAAAGGAGGTATTATTCTAATATCACATCAAGCGATACAGATTTTTGAACTTTTATACATAACTTTTGTATGGACAGCTGCCATATTTGTATGAATGATCATATGGCATCAAAATTTTCAGCGGGATTAAAAAATAGAAAAAAAACCAATGACCGAAATCTCAGAGAATTGCTCGGTACGACCCCTTCAATTTTTGAACATGCGAAAAAAGACATTTTTTCAATAATTTGCAGTCTGAATGAGATGTGATGGAAAATTGGTGTCAAAGGAACTTTTATGTAAAATTGGTCGCCCAATTTAATGGCGTACTCAAAAATTAAAAAAAAATCACTGAATTTGATATTTTCCGCTACTCAACAACTGAAAAAAAAAACACAACTTGTTAATTTCCATTCAATAAGAACAAGATTTGTAAATCGCACTTTTCTCCCATTCCCATTCTTATTAATAAAAGTTGTTTATTATCAATTGTTTTTTTTCTCAAAACTTTTTGCTCGGGTTTCCACAAACGACGAAGGACCTAGCTCCGCATGAAAATTTTGATAATTCCGACCCGAACTACAACAACCAAACTTCTAATGCTTCTCTAAGCTCTTTCGGCCCTTCCCTCAGTTTTGGCCCTGAGGACGCGCGTTGATTTGACCGCCCTCGTGGGCCCCAGCCGCGTATGTAAATTTGATAATTACACTCCCCACTAGAGAATGAGGACCGACCGGGGCAATAGCGAGAGACGAGATAATTTTCGGGTTGTGCGGGTCTCCCAAAAACTCCGGACACACAGGGTCCCCGCGGGAGATGACTGCCGCGATTCCAGCCTGACGCGGATCTTCTTCCAGGATGATCGTCTAGTTTGATATAGAGCGAATGGGGTACGAGGATGGGCCGAATTTGGTATTCAGACTACAGCGGCGTTCGTCGGGGAATTCTAAGGCCCTAGGGACGAATGCGCATGTCATTAGTTAAAAATATGCAGCTCTTTTGGGATGTTCGAGGTATCGCTGGGGGCGAATAGTTGTCCGAAACGCCGATACACCTGCATAGAACACATTGTATTAAGGGGTGTCTCGTCCCGCGGGACACCGTCGGAACTTATGGTAATTCCCAAACGTTCTGTAGCACAGTCATGATTACGTCTAAAACATCTCATTTACATCGCATTGGGAACCTGACTACCTGTTTGGTATTCCGAAAGTCCTTAACCAACCCGATAATTTATGACTCTCACCGAGCTAGTCACAGTCACTGATTGAGGTGGGAGGCGTTCAAATCCCACGGAATGCTCGGAGTCTTGAGGCCAGATTTCCCCCCCTGAGTCCAGATTTGAAGTGGAGGCGGGGCTGTGGCATAACAGCACGTACCGGCCGGCGTTCGACCTGACGTCTCACTTCATCATTAAGTCCGGGCTAATAGATTAAACGATTTGATAGTAATTTATTCCTACTTCTTATGCTGCGCACATGGTGTGTAATGCTACACGCGCTCTCGGACTCCGCAGCGGACGTGTCGTACAAGTCCGGCCCGGCCAGATTTGTACGAGAGCGTGTTGTTCGGGGTACTCGACGGTCCTCCTACTGCTTTGGAGGAGGTCTGCGCGGTTAGGGTTATCGGGATTTTTTTTTCGTGACAACTGTTTGAAATCAAGTTCATTACGGATTAGTGTGTAACGACTTTCTTGGAAATCAGAATGTAAAGCTCTACTCACTTCATTCCGGATTGTAAATATTAAAACAGGTCACCCTAAACAAATGAGGTCTACTTGTTTCACATGCCTCCAATTGAAGTAGGTACTTCCAACTCTGAACGGAATCCGTGCGCCACTCGTTGTATACAACTCCAGAGGTCTAAACTACGGGACCAGTGTTGAATTTTAAGCTGCAACGAAATTAGAATCGACTTTTGAATTATTCAATTAAGATTACTCAATGAGATATCGGCTGTACGTTTCAGTCTGGAAGTTTTTTCGTGAAGACCGTACTTTGCATTCATCCCTGGAGCCTCGGGTGGAACTCTGCGTGGTACTCGTGGCCAAATGGCGCGCGATGGACAAGAGATCGTAATAAATCACCTCGTTAACGACGCCTAATGATTGCTGATAAAGTAGTCCAAAGGTGTATGCGTTTGGGATCGTGTGACTGCGGGGGACGACCACTTCGACGACGTGATTTAAAATATCACGCTTAAGTGAAATGAAAAGGTTATTATGGATTCCAGTTTCGAAGACCAACTACGTGGAATGAAAAGCATTCTCGTCTGATTCTAACGCTTTTAACGTTAGAAAATGACACTAACAGTGCAACAACTGTCAAACCCCCCCGAAAAAGTTGAAAGTTGAGCAACGTGTGTAAAATTTTTCGGGTTTCCATGGAAAGATCCCCCTTCAGCGATACCACCACAGCTACCTGCTGAGACCTCTGGGGTCTCTCGGAGGATGCACGGGCGTGGGCGTCTGGACCCAATCACGAAGGCACGACTTTTGCAGCTGCGTCGTCCGCAGTCTATGGGAAAGATCTGATTCCAATCTTGGAGCTGGGGAGCGTGGCCGCGAGTCTCCACCGGGTCTCGTGATCGCTGCCAAGATCGAGTTGAGAGGCTTTATGGTCATCAACCGGTAACGAGTTTCGGTTGACGGATCCGACGAAGCGTGACAGATGACGGATAAATTGTTGGTGCCATGTGCGATCGTGAGCGTTTGGAGCGCACGCAATGATGGGTAATTCCGGTTATGACTTTCTTGTGTGAGAAAAGCATTATTTTCACATTGGTTAACCCAATGATCAACATGGAATAAGACCCAAAATCACCCTACTAGGTGATTCAAACCGTGTTTTTGTGATACTTTGTTTCCAATCGACGAAGCGACATGTTTCATTTTTTAACCTAATAAGGTACCGAATGGAAGCAGTTTCGATAATTGTCGTCACCAGGAAATGTTTGACATGGAGCGGACATGTTGTGCCGTGTTGTACCTCCTGATCGAATGATATAATTCGACATTGTTGGAAACTTGTTTGTTTGAAAAACATTTTTTTCGTCCAAGATTGTGCGTGTTTTTCCACTTCATGACACTACATTGTTGCTTTAGGGCGAGCATCCAATAACAATACGTCTTTTTGCATTTTGCTCAATGTTGACCCCCGGGGGTCAACCCGTTCTGTGTGCAATGTTCCCGCCACAGGTCGAAGGTTCAAGTTCTGCGAACTCGGTGTCGTACGACTCGCCGTGGACAGGTTCATGGCGTGTGCGATTCGATACATCGTTATTTATTGTTTATGACAGTCATTCTACACCTTACGCGCTGGGGTTGCTGGCCGGATCGTGGTGGTCCCTCATACGCATAAATCGTTTTTCGCTGGGCCATAATCCACCCCGCCAGTCAGTGCAGCGGTGATGATCTCCGACGGCGAGTGACTTATAAACCAGTCGGGGACACACGTCGGAGAGCCGTTCACTTAAATCTTGTTTTTATAGTAATTTTTCATGCGCCGAATGTCTTGTTATTGCGCTATTGATTTTGCGAGGGGCTGGAGTCCATGGGTGGGATGCACCTACGCAAGAAAAAAAATGGAAATAAACCAATTTAATGGGCTGGGGATTTAATATTTTTATGTTCAATTGAATTACTTTGTTCAATTTTCGATTTAAATTTTGGTACATTATTTTTTGCTGATGGTCTTTAGAATATATTTTTGAAGGTTTTTTTTTTTTAAATTCGCGTTGGATTTTTTTTTTACAACCTGTATTACAGTAAAAAAATGAGTAAATTTGGAAGGTGTAATTTTCGTAAGTTGAATATTACCTCTTTAATGATGTAATTTTACCTTAATTTAGACTGAAAAAGTGTTACTACACCAGAAAAGTGGTAAAATTACACATTTTCAGACGTTAAAAAACACATTTGTTCTGACATAAAAGATGTACCCCTTCCCAGATGTAATATTACCATGATTTTTTTACTGTTATCTTTAATAATCTTTATCATTAGTAATCTTAGTTTTTTTGTTTAATTGTATTTTTGAATAAGGCTTCATCCATAAAGTACGTCACGCTAAAATCAGCCAAAATTTATCCCCCCCTCCCCCCTTGGTCACGCTTCCCCTATACTTATAACACGCAATGTCACACTTTCTCAGACCCCCTCCCCCTAGAGCGTGACATACTTTATGGATGACGCCTAATGTGATTGATTTATTTTTAGTTTGTTTAGTTCAATTAATTTTTATTTTTCTAGTACTGAAGGGTACACAGAAAAAAAATCATGGTAATATTACATCTGGGGAGGGGTACATCTTTTATGTCAGAAAGAAGGTGTAATTTTACCTCTGAAGATGTGTAATTTTACCACTTTTTTGGTGTAATGTCACTTTTTCAGTATAAATTGAGGTAAAATTACATCATAAAAGAGGTAATATTCAACCTTCCAAAATTACAGCTTCCAAATTTACATTATTTTTTTCTGTGTACACACCAACCAAGGAAGTTGTTGTCTTCTTATTTCCAAATTGTTAAACTTACGGACCCAATCCTGGAATAATTTGATTATGAAAATTGAGAAATTTAGTTGTAAATCTTTTTGGAAAGAGTAGCTTAGGGGTAGAATAAAAAATTGAATCGTTAGTTCCCGTAGTTACTTAAATGTCTGTGTCAATAATCTTGGTGCAAAAGCTTTGGTTGATGTGCACCGTTAAGAAAGTGCTTAAGAAAAATAATTTCTTGGAAGAGTTAAAGCTTTGAAAGATTATTGAAATTATGGAATGATATTTATGCGCTACTTTATTAAATTTTATAATAATATTTTCAATGATAAATTTAGTATTTCAGCCGTCACAAAAATTAGCAATTCTTTAGAAAAGTACCGAATGTCTTTAAATAAACAAAAAAAATGAAACATTTTAATGTTAGCAATATGGAAAAAGAGTCAACTACAGTCCAGACTCGATTTTCAGAATTTTTTTTGCTATTGTCTTATTTTGTATTGTTGAGCTTAGGTATGAACCCTAAATTTCTCTAAAATGATTTTTTTTATTCCGATATGGCGACAAAATGGCGTTGATGAAGTATTGAAAAAATACATTTTCTAATTTAATGGGCATTCAACAATTCAAATTTTACTAAAATGGGGCTGCAGAAATCGAATTTGATGTCAAAAGTAAGAAAATAAAAAGATACGAAAAATTACAAACCTTCGGACTGTATTATTCAACTAATATTTTTATATTTTTCATTATAAACAAGTTTTCAAGTTTTTTTTTTCAAATACTGTTTTAAAATTTGTTTACCTAAAGCAAAATTATAGAAAGCCCTGGTTAAAAAATTAGTGTATTCAAAAGCCCAAAATAAATATTCAAAAAAATATCACCAAGCGAATTAGTGAATGTTTTTATTTTAAAGTTTTGGATTTAGCAATGATCTTATTATTTTTAAGTTAAGAACGATATTTTTTTTAGAAGGTATTTGATCAAGCTTGTTGTGTGTAAAACAATCTTTTTAATCATGTTTTTTAAATTAACAATTTCATTGAAAAATCACAGTTGTGAATAATATTTTAAATACGATAATATCTAATCATAAACTGACTTCAAAAATACGTTTTTAGGCACATTTTTTTTTGTAAATTGTAGTCTCTTAGCTAAAAAATATTCAAAAAATGAAATTTGTTGATATTTTTATGCCAACTATGACTCTAAGTCCATTGCAAGTTCAATTTTTTTGGATGAAAAATAAAATGCAAAAATTAAAATTACAAGCCATGGTTTCAACAATTGAGTGCAGCTGTGATTTAAATACTTTATTTGTCAGTCTGATTATCTTGCAATCATAAGTTTTCAAAATATCGAAATATACAGCAGTTCCATATGAAAGTCAAATAAAAAAATTAAAAGTGTTTCGATTTGGCGAGGTTCATAAACAGGATTTCAAGATATGATTTGAAAAATATAAAAATCTAAGTTTTTCGTCGCACCGAGCGCATCATCGTTCATTTGCGCCCAAGACAGCTAGAATCGGTAATAATGGAGCGAAGCAATGATTTTTTGAAAAAGTGTTTTTTTTTAATTGACTAAAATGGCAACTTTTGGACCACCCAAACACGGCGTAGGTCACCCTAATGAAAAAAAAACACGAGTTTAAATATTTCGGTCAAGGAACCCCCAGTCGAATTTCGAGCCGAATCGAAGTACTTTTTTCATTAACTTTCATATGAAACTGCTGTATGGACGAAACATAGAAAAACTTTCTGCGTTACATTGGATTTTCACAAAGAAATCAAATTATCGGTTTGCAAACTAGCCTAACATGCGAAATATGAATGTCAATGAGGAATATAATTTTTGTGCTAATTAGATTTTTAAGTTTTTGAAAAATATTTTTTTGTCCGTCATATTTTGAGGCCGATTTTGAAGGGGGTGGGGAGACATAAACTTTGAAAAATATTTGCAACGGCCTGGGGTAGATAAATATAAACATAAAATATGTGTTTAAGCTCAATTTGTTTAAAAAAAGGTAGATTGTTGTCAAATGTAAGACCATGAGATTTTACTTGGTCTTTGCACTTTCAAAGATCGCCAAAAATCAATATTTCAACCAATTTTGAACGTTCAAAAGCGTTAGAAAAATGAACTCATGATTTTTTAAGGTAATCTTGGGAAGGTACCAAACCTTCAAGGTACCTTCATCAGCGGTGAAATTCGGTCTAGGGGGTGAGATTGAGTCATACAAAAATGTAGAAATTTGTAAGACCCAATTCCACCCCGAGTCCCAATGTCTGAATATATTTTTGTTATGAATTAAATGTTTTGAAATAAATAAAAAAAAAAATCTTTTTATTCTAACACATTTTTCCCACTCAGTACCAACCCCAACAAGGTCTGCAAATATATGCGGGTGTCCCAAAAGCTCCCTTCTCCCTCCCCTTTTTTATGTGACGCGAGGCTGACTCCGTCGAGGCACGCGCGCGCTAGGCCAAACCCCTGGAGGCAAAAGTTTACCACTTTCCCACAGATTTGTTTCCCGGGAGAAGCAAGCAGTAGAAATGAAAAAAAAAAAAAAAAAAAAAAAAAAAAAAAACTGGGCGTTCAACAAGTAGAAAACGGGTGGTAATGGGTGGGTGGGCCGTGCGATCAAATCGTGCCAAGACGCCCTCACCCTCTCGTTTTCCACCAACCTGGACCACGACTAAGTGAGCGCGTGCGACTCGATTATAGTCATTGAGGATGTTTCTAGCTGGGAATGGGTTTACGAGATGGAGAGGAACCTGAGGAAGATTTGGCGTGGGGAACAACCACGAAGTTTAGGGTTGGTTTAGTTTGGTTGGAACTAAACGAAAATAAAATCATAAATGTTAAACCAGTTATCAACAATAGGTGAACTTACCTTAACAAAAGAGCAGTCAAGTAGGCAAACACGAAAAAAAGTCGAAAGAACTTCAGAAGCTAGTGAACATAGAAGAAGAGGTCTTTTGGCGTGATCCACGAGGTTTAACGAAACGTGCCGAGGTAAGAAGGAAAATGGTAGTAATTTAGTGGAGTGAAATGTTTATTGTGACACTTGACAGCAGTTAGGGTGAGGATTAAATTAAGTAATGGATTGCTGGTTGGCTTGAGATGTGCGTGATTGGAAAAGATGAATTTGTGAAAATATTGCCTATTAGCAAATCTTTCTGAAAACCCGGATGTTGAGTTGAAGCAGCCAATTCTAATCCGTAATTTAAGTCACGAATCTAGAACTCAGAATCACGATTCTTTTCGAGCTAACGAAACGCATCGCGATCTTTGGCAGATTTATGACGGTACGACCGATAAATTTGTTGGACACGTTCCCAGTGCACGGTATTCCCATAAATCACTCACTGCTGTTGGTGCCGCGGCGTTCGAATCTAACGTGGAACCGAGCATGTGTCCGTTCTGGTAATTTGACCCACCACCGCACAGGTGTCCGCGCCATGAACTCATTACTAACAACTCGGACAGGTTGGTCGATCGGTGGTTCCTCCAACATCGCCCCCATCCCCACACTCAGTTCCCACGCGGTTCAACCGCGCACGAATCCGGACAAAACTTAATTTATACTTAGGTCTCCGATTTCTTATTTATAGCGCACACACCTTAGTATTTTCTGTTGCTGATGCTCGAGCCAACCCTTAGAAGCGAGACACAAATGGAATCACGTAACGTGTAAATCTATGGGAAAACGGTAAAGATTTTGGTGCGTATCCTCGCTGCCCGGACCAGGTAGCGACCTGTTTTGAACTTCAAATTGTTTGTGTTGTGCGCAGTTGCCCCAAAAGGAAACTGCTGGAGATAAGAGCAAATTAAGTTTAACCCTTTCACGCCTGATGGGTTATATACGACCCAAAAATCAAAATTTTCTAAAGTTGCTTATAATTTTCGTATGGTCCTCTGAATCATTTTCCCATCATCAACTTTTTTTTTAAATCCAGGCCTAAATGGTTAGCAGCGATTTCACTAGCAGAGCATAAATATTTTAGAGACTATGGATTATATGTGTTGTAAAAATGAACGGTTCTGTTTTAGATCTGTGGTCCATAATTTAAAAATTCTTTAAAACTTTAAACCAGTGGTCGACTGTGAACAGTAAGTAGGCTCAAAAAAAATCTGGCCTGCTTATTAAGATATCGCATCAAATCTTGATCAATCATTGCGTATTTTCATGTTTATTAAAAATATGTTAAACAATAACAGGATTAAATTTTTAACGCAATACTGGTTTGTCATTCTCAATTGCAAGCTTTTCACTCCCATTTTTTTACATTAAACAAACTCAACATAAAACATTAACGAATAGCTTTTAAAATTATATTTTTTTTTTGTAGAATAGAATTTAGTTGAACGGATAACTCGAAATCATTTTAAATTTATTTGCAGCACCGTATTTTGTATACGTTAAGTTGCGTTTGTATTAAAACAAAAATAAATTCGTCCTAGTTTCTTTTTAATCCTGTGTAAATTCAAAAAGCATTCTCTTTTAGCGCGTCCAATTTTCCCGGGTTTTGAATTTCCCGGGAAACGGGAAAAATATTAATATTGGAAATTTTTGAAATAATTAGAAAATCTATGTTTTCATTATATTTGATATTTTTTAAAAGCTTTGAAAAATAGAATAAGCTCAATGATATTATTTGGTGAAAATCTACATTTCAATCTAAAATAGACCGACAATTTTTAAATAGCTTAAAATAATTAAAAATTTGATCTTTTTTGTTCTAAACTACAATTTTGTATCCAATGAGATTTAAATTAAATAAGTATTTAATAAATATATATATTATATATATTTTTTTTAAATGACAAGAAAAGCTTGAAAAATTTATTTAAAAATGTCAAAAAACATGAAGCGAAAAAATCAAATGATATCAGTCAATGTAAAAAAAATATATTTTTTTTTCAATGTAAAAATGTAAATGATTTTTGATTTTGATTTATTATATAAAACATATTTTACAAATTATTTATAACATAATATTGTCAACTGCGAACAGTCTGAATAGGTACAGGAGATTTAAAAGCAATAAATAACCGAATTCGTTCAAAACATTATGCGAAAAGTGGTTTAAATAACTGTCTTAAGGGGTTACATACATGTAAATCGACAAAAAAGTCAGAGGTACGTGTGAGCACACACTTAATTTTATTTAAAATCTGTTTTCAGGGCATTAAAATATACATTTTCAACTATTAACCAAATAAATTTGAAGACATTTGGTTGTATCATTGCTGAGATATATCTATTTGAAGTTAGCATTTTCAAAAAACGGGTGCCACGATATCTCCACACTGCCTTGACCAAACCGGCTCAAAATTTTGGAGAAGACTCGTCAAACCGGTCCTGTGTGCATGACGAAGGTCGATTTCCAAAAAGTTTATTTTTAAAAAAGATAAAAATATTTTTATGTTTTTCATATAAAAAATCATCAGTTTTTGATTTTTGTATTTTTTTAAAGCAAAATTTCAAAATCGGGCATCGTCATGCACACGGGATATGTCTCCAGAGTCTTCACCCCGAATTTCAGCCAATTTGGTCCATCCCATCTCGAGATATCGTGGCACCCGTAAATCAACTCGGTGTTTCGAGAAAAACGCTCAGAAAGTTTGACAGTCCGCTTTGCGCACGGCAAAATGTAGAGCTTAAAATCGTCTCTAACTCAGTTTAATCATATAATATCTTCATGAAACTTTCAGGAGTGATTGAAAATCATCTTTTTAGTGGATTCGATAAATTTTCTGTAATATGAAATTTTGTGATTTTCTACATGTATGTAACCCCTTAATTCATTAAATTTGTCTTAATTTGCCCAAGATTCTGGTGTTTGATGAAAAATAATTTAATAATATATTTTTTTACAAATTTAAAATCATAAATATACGTTATTGTAGTACCCAGTCTTTTAACTATATAAAATGAATTGATAAAATTTAAAACTAAAATTATTACTATACTCCCTGATTCGCCAAATTAATTGATAAGCCAAATTAATTAATTTATATCTTGAGTTTTGTTTTAAAAAGTTGAACTTTCCAGCACTTGTTTTGAAAAGTAACACTTTTCAACATTATTTTTGATTTAAACGATTTATTGACAAAATACATGAAAATTTGACATAAAATTTAACTCAGTGTGTGTTTTTGAAATTGAAAAAAATGTTGTATGGAACTTTTTGCAAAACTTGATTTTTTCAGCACTCTTCGTATTTATCCAACTCGGTGAACCTCGTTGGATAAATGTACGACTCGTGCTGAAAAAATCCTCTGATTGCAACTTGTTGCATAAACTACTATAAAATGTTATTCGTGCAATAGTCAGAAGAAAGCTTTAATACATATTTTCTTTGAAAATATTTTTCAAAATTTCAATAAATTGCAAGAATTTCAATGATAATAGATTTGCAATCAAGTGAGCTATTTTAAAGTTGCATTGCATTGATAAGTTTTTTTTAACATGATTCAACCAGTTGGCAGTGCGTGGCCGAATGGTTACGCTGTCCGCTTTGTAAGCGGATGATTCTGGGTTCGATTCCCATCTGCTACAACTTTCCATCGGATGAGGAAGTAAAATGTCGGTCCAGGCCTTGGTTGTTAGGCCGTTAAGTCATTCCAGGTGTAGGAGTCGTCTCCATGCCATAAGTACGAAACAACACACCAAACCAAGCCTACTCCGGTGGAATCGCTGGCGGTGGTTGGACTCGCAATCCGAAGGTCGTCAGCAATAGAGACCACAAAAGACCCGGGGGTTTTTAATGTGGATGGTTTGATTTTTTGATTTGAACCAGTTAAACTTTTGTTTATTTTTTATTAATTTTCCAATTTTTAAAAGTTCTTATTCGTTTTTTAATGTTTGAGCATTTTTTGGAACTTTGGACCACAAGCGTAAAAAATACAACTTATGAAAATAATTCTTATTTTCCTTTTTTTTTCTTTATTTCTATGGAATCATGTTTTTTTTTGCATAATTGAAATAATGTACATAAAGCATTATGTGATGCTTTTTACTTTTTAATGTTTCAAAAGTTGGGCTTCATTTCCGCAAAAAAAAATTAAAGGCAAAGATGATATGTCTAAAACGTAAATATTTATATTTTTAGTTTACATTATGATACCATTTTGTTATTTCTAGCAGAAACATTTGAAAACAAGAATCATAACTTGAATAATAGTAGAAGCCATGTAAATTTTGTAAATTTTAGTAAAACTTACAATGAAATAAATAATAATAATCATGAAAATAAAAGCGAGACTAGAACAAGAAATTTAAAAATATAGCTTATTTGAATTTTTAAAACCATTAAAAAAATTGTTAAAAATAATAATCATGCAAGAAATTTTTAAATACGTAAGAAAAGAAAACATAAAAAGCCAAAATGTTTATTTCAAAAAAAAAAAAAAAGCGCCGGTTTTTTAAATGCTATTATGAATATAATTAATTAATGTTTTATCAGAAGTCATAAAATGTTAAAGTTGGCAAGTGAGCTCAACCTCAACAAGATAGAGGTGAAGTCTTAAGGTGTGTCAGCCAACTAACCACCGCCAACGTCATCCGGTGGGTAAAGTGCAAAATGACTGCAAGTCACGAGCAGCCGCGTTTAGTCTAGCCGTAATGGCGGGCATAGATCTTATTTTCGCGTGCCAAGGAGTTCAAGTCAGGAGGGCCCTCCGGTTGCCTGGTAGCTGGTACTAATGTGAAGTTTGTAGCGTCGGATTGAATTTCTCGGACGCGTCAGACTGTCTACCGTGGGTTGGAATGAATCCGGTTGAGATATGCGCTGTACAGAGTGTACAGTATGATTAATGATACGGTGGAAGCAATTAGCGGGATTAAACGATAGTTATTGGGATTGAGTTGAGTGGATTGCGTTCCTGGCTTGGAATGGAAGTGGAGGTTTCTTGAAATCCTTTAAATATTATGAAGGTCATTTTGCTGAAAAATATGTCCTTTTACCACCTGCTTCTGTAAACTGCAAGCAGTTGGTACTCGTAATATTTTTTTCCAGAAAGTTATGACCCCATTCAATTCTAAACTCCCTTCGAACAAACCTCTTTCTAAGCAACTAGCCCCGTTCATCCATCTTGGCCAAGATTTATGTACTAAAAACATGCGCTGCGCAGACTGCTCCACTTTTTTCAGTTCTACAACGCATTCATCCTAAAAAAAGAGAAAAAAAAACTTGAAACCTAGAGCTGAGCGATGATTCATTTCTTGCAGTTGCTCGAATCGAAATTCGCGGAAGAGTTGGTATTCCTTCAAAAAACAAAGAACCATTAGCCCGCGACGGCCACGCGAGTTCGTTCGAGGGACCCTTGCCGGCGTTGAAATGTTTATGGTTTCGGTTGGCTTTCACGACCCCGGGGGGATTCGTTGCCGCCGAAGGCCCTTCCTGAGTTATGGGCCCCAGCAGCAGCGGCAGCCGCCAGGAACCCCAGGATCTGTATTTTATTACCTTCGCGCGCAGCGACCCGAAAAAAAAACACGTAGAGACCCCCGTTTAATCTCCGACCTGCATCTGCGGGTTTGGCCCCGAGGAACCCCCGAAGAAGATGAATGGAAATCCTCAAGGATAGGGCCGTAAATCAGTTTCAGAGTGATTCGCGAGGACGGTGCAAAAATAGAGCAGACTTGGCACTCAAACCGTGAGAAACCCCTTGCCGTCCATGGCACTTACGTCAGCGGACCTTGTCGCAACGCCACAGCAGGTCACTTGCTGTAAATTAGAGTCTCTCTCGCGGTTGGTGTTCCGTTTCGGGAGAGATACGCGGCGTTGATTTACAAGATCTGATGTCTGCGGCCCAGTTCCGATAATGGTCACGTCGTCGACGACCTCTCCCGGGTGTACTTGGTACAACAGACATTGATCTGCGGGTGCGAGCGCACACACGCGATATGGACTGTGGCGGGACGTGAAAGTGTGACCGCAGCGTGTAGGCGCTCGGAATTGGGACGCTGCAGCTGCAGGCTGCAGGTTGACCGAAATTGGTGGATTTGTATATATGGTCATTGCAAGTGGCGGGGCATTAAGCTTCTGGAATATGGCAGGTTGTGATCTCATTGGTTCGAGGAGGTGTTAAAATTTTTTTTTGAAAAATTGGCCCCAGCAAAAAAATGCTTTCCTTCTCGCAACGCCATTTGAGATGAGCGATGAGAGATGAGAGATGAGAGACGAGAAGATGAGATCATGAGAAGATGAGAAGATGAGAAGATGAAGAGATGAGAAGATGAGAAGATGAGAAGATGAGAAAATGTGAAGATGAGAAGATGAGAAGATGAGAAGACGAGAAGATGAGAAGATGAGAAGATGAGAAGATGAGAAGATGAGAAGATGAGAAGATGAGAAGATGAGAAGATGAGAAGATGAGAAGATGAGAAGATGAGAAGATGAGAAGATGAGAAGATGAGAAGATGAGAAGATGAGAAGATGAAAAGGTGATAGAAGAGTAGATGAACGTAAGAATACTAGGAGCTGGACATCATGGAATAATGGGTGAGAAAATAAAAGGATGATTTGGAAATATAATGAAAAATTTCGTTGGCTTAACCTCGGCCAATTTCGAAACACATCTGGTCCCACACTGTATCCACTAAAAAGTCACCCAAACCGCAAATTAGCAAGCTCGAAAAATGCGCCAGGATTTATGTTCCCCTCTCTAAATGATCTTTTAATTGTTTTTCAAACCTGACCGCAGAGCCTCACCAGACCACAAATTTAAAAAACGACCCACTTTCAGCTGCAAACAAAATCATTAGCTGCGCGCCGTCCACTTCCCAGAAATCCGCAAAAGTTGCAGTTGCAATTTAGAGCAAACCCGTAAATTTAGTCATCCAAATCATTTTCATCCCCGCCATCGTGTGCCGCCTAATGATTTAATCTGAAATTCGATCCTTTCCAGGCGGGGGGACCTCCGTTTATGGCCAAGAGACCCAAGACACGTCTCGTGCGAATTTCCTCACGCGAAGCGGATCACGCGGGGATTTCTGCGGAATGGGTCCTTAATTGCATCCGCAGCCGGGGCCCGGCCCAGACGAAGGCCACAAATAGAATCATTCATTTTCTAAGGAACTTGGCGTTTAGCGTTTTCTCGATTGGTTTTGATGATTTATGAAAGTTTCTCGTGAAGTTTTATACCTTTATGATGATTATGGTTTCGTGTGTGAGCGCCGCCGACTTGGAAGGATGAAGAGCGTGTTCAAGGACCCACACGACCCGGGATCGGGAATATGCAATCTGCCAGAGCAAACAGCCTCTATTGGTCCATAAAATGTGCTTTTGATGAGGCTCCCTGGATGACTGTGGGCTCAGTGATGAGATTTTTGTTGAATTTGCTTAGGTAATATTCTCGTTAAACGTTTTCAAAGGTGAGATTTTGCCATCCCTGTCCGGGCGTGTGATCCCGGCTAAGTCGAAGAGCGTCAGGCAATTAACATCTGATTTTATGTCCGGGAATCCGACGCAACCGCGCAGTATGGCGTTTATTTCGAAAGGTGAAGGACAAAACTGCAGCTGCAGATTTCTGGTATCGTCTGGGACCACAAGAATGGCGACTGCAGGATGCATGTTGCATGCTGCACGGACGCCATTTGGCTTTGCCGGACCCGCAAGTCACGATTGAGTGATTATCAGCTAACTAACGGGTCGTTTTGTATCGGTAATGGATGTTGCTTTATCTTGGAGGGAACATGTCGTTAAACAAAGTTAGGATGTCGTCAAAGTCGTTCTGCTGATTTTATTCAGTTATTTTATGGCAAACTATAAATTTGCTCATCTCTCATCTCTCATCTCTCATCTCTCATCTCTCATCTCTCATCTCTCATCTCTCATCTCTCATCTCTCATCTCTCATCTCTCATCTCTCATCTCTCATCTCTCATCTCTCATCTCTCATCTCTCATCTCTCATCTCTCATCTCTCATCTCTCATCTCTCATCTCTCATCTCTCATCTCTCATCTCTCATCTCTCATCTCTCATCTCTCATCTCTCATCTCTCATCTCTCATCTCTCATCTCTCATCTCTCATCTCTCATCTCTCATCTCTCATCTCTCATCTCTCATCTCTCATCTCTCATCTCTCATCTCTCATCTCTCATCTCTCATCTCTCATCTCTCATCTCTCATCTCTCATCTCTCTCTCTCATCTCTCATCTCTCATCTCTCATCTCTCATCTCTCATCTCTCATCTCTCATCTCTCATCTCTCATCTCTCATCTCTCATCTCTCATCTCTCATCTCTCATCTCTCATCTCTCATCTCTCTCATCTCTCATCTCTCATCTCTCATCTCTCATCTCTCATCTCTCATCTCTCATCTCTCTCTCATCTCTCATCTCTCATCTCTCATCTCTCATCTCTCATCTCTCATCTCTCATCTCTCATCTCTCATCTCTCATCTCTCATCTCTCATCTCTCATCTCTCATCTCTCATCTCTCATCTCTCATCTCTCATCTCTCATCTCTCAACTCTCATTCTAATGCCAATTTCATTGAAATTTCTTCATTTTTGAATGGGAGCCAACCATCCGTTCACTGTTTAACCTCTGAAGATCTCTACTTTATTAGTCAATACCGGCGCCCTCCCAAGAAGCCTGCAGTTCAACGAAAGGGAGGAATGTTAGTCCTATAGTTGAAGTTGCAGACTAATCAAGCACAAAGTTTTTTGCAATATACTTGTTGATACCGCTTGAGACCGTTGAATCCATAGCATCTCCTTCAAGCATCACGTGATTAATTTTTTTTGGGTTAGTAAGATAAGGTATTGGCTTTTCGATGCCTCCCGAGCTACGATGCTATGGTGAGGACTTTCATAACAGACCCGTCGGCGAGCCTTCCGAGCAACGATGCTATGGGAAGGTCTTTCTGGTTAACACACAAAATCACTCACACACAGTTATTTTGCTCCACTATTAACTCAACGATCCAAATTGTCAGTGCGTCTTTCGTTCAGTATATAGAAATGGCTTTTTCACCGCAAAAAATAAAAACTTATTCGGAAAATTTAAACACAATCCACCCGATGCCGTGCCTTCCGATCAACGATGATATAGGAAGGGCTTTGAAAATCACAAAAGAAATCACTTTTCACTCCAAATATTTTTTACGACCACGCGCTCCCTTTGCCAATTATGCACTGATCTCTTCATTTTTGAATTTGCTGATTATTTGAAAAAAGTGTTTGCTACCAAATGGTTAGGCGAACCGCTTCTAATTTTTATGAAAAAAAAAAAAAAAGAACCGCTTCTAAAACTATAAAAAGGATAATTATTTTAACTCCATCATCCAAAATTCCCCGATTACAATCAAACCCGACTACTTGCGTTTTGTTTCACCGTCCAAGTTCCCAACCCCAAAACCCTTTTATTTCGCTGCGATCTTGACAGACATCTTGAAACGCATTCAACCATGTTCCCAACTGGCGAGGCACCCCGCCATCAACTCATCAAACGTCACCCGGGCGCACCATGTGTGATGCCTTCGCGCGCGCACAATCGTCATCGGGCGGGCGGCTCACCGAATCCGGCCAAACACCAAATTAGGCAAAACGCGGTGGCCACCACTTCCAGGGCTGCAGTGGATGCCTGGGAATTGCACATTGTCAGTTGGTTGATTGGTTGTCTGCTGCTGCTTCTGCCAACCGCGCACGTCAGAGTCACAATGAAAAGAGTGCATTCTTACAGGTTCTGACCGTTTGACTGACACCGTGAAGTTGGTGTTTGAGGCACGGAGAGATTTTCACTTGAAGAAAATTAGTCATACATTTAGATAATAGCCAAAGCCCAATGATTCAAGACTAACAAGTTAATTCTGTAATTACAATTATTGTTCGATGTTCATTGTTCATTGTTCAATGTGCAATGTTCAATGTTCAATGTTCAATGTTCAATGTTCAATGTTCAATGTTCAATGTTCAATGTTCAATGTTCAATGTTCAATGTTCAATGTTCAATGTTCAATGTTCAATGTTCAATGTTCAATGTTCAATGTTCAATGTTCAATGTTCAATGTTCAATGTTCAATGTTCAATGTTCAATGTTCAATGTTCAATGTTCAATGTTCAATGTTCAATGTTCAATGTTCAATGTTCAATGTTCAATGTTCAATGTTCAATGTTCAATGTTCAATGTTCAATGTTCAATGTTCCATTCCTAGTCCAAAGTAAAAACTTGTAGACTTTTTCTGAAAAATTTTATAAGTTTTTTCTTTCCGTGCACCCAGAACCACTTTGCTCGCGCAAACAGTATCACGTCTTTTGCATCTCTGCGCGAAAACTTTTCAGTGGCAATCACTCGGCGCACACACTTCTTTCGTATTATTTTCATTTTCTTTAATTTCCCTGTAGCCACCACAAAATATGTATAAAAAAAAGTAATTCCAACCAGCATCCCAGCATGGCCTGCAAGCAGGCGGAATGTTGCGTCAAATAAGGGAGGCAATCAATATTATTCAATCTTGAAGGTTTTTTTTCAGTGTTGCGCTTGTCCTACAGTCCACACGTGTCCCCGAGACCGTCCACAAGATGACAGCTCCCCAGCCTTTGCCAAGTCAAATCGATTTGTGGCCATTACCCGACTGATTGTGTGGGATTCTGCATGCAAGTGCATCGATTCGTTGTTTACTCACTGGGTTGGAGAGAATGTGGTTTTAGTGGAACTGATGAAAAATTGTTCAAAATATCTTTAGAGATTAATTTTTAAAATTCAGCAACAAGTAAATCTAAACATAGGTTGAGACACAAACCCCGAAAAACGCAAAAAATATCAACCAAATGTTTTTCAAAGTGCACACTTGCCACAGTATCTACCCAGACCTGCTGGCAGTCATGGCGGACCACAAAGAGCCATTTCTGAATTGTTTATTTATTTGTTTAAATTGAATTACACCCATCATTGATGCCACGATGCACATGATGAGAGAATGACTTGGACGCCGGTCGTCGCCGCCATCAACGCAAAAAAAGATTGGATCACCACCGTCAGAGCAGGCGGCATTGTGACCGATTTGGGAATGACCATACTGGAATCGATGGATGGAGCCGCGCCACCAAAGTGCATTCAGCAAAGACGGATACGGACGTGCATCTGCCGTGGCTGGCTGACTTTCCACTTCCAGTTTGTGCGTCGTCGTACGGCGTGGTCATTGGTCATGCACTTGAAAATTAGGGTGGTGCAGAATTATTTGTCAAATTAACAAAACCGTGAAGAACGTAAAAACGTGATCAGTTTCAAAACACAAACTGTGAACCACCCTACCGTCCACCCAGAAGGTCGCGTGTTGCCACTGGTCCGCGCTGATCGGTAATGCATTCAAGGGCCCCCAACCAGCTCCTCAGACATGTGCGCGGGTGTGAATTTGTCTAGCCATCGCCGGTGCATCCGATTGTCGCGTCTACCCTTATGCCTCTAATTGGGCACGGTATTGAGACGTCAATATCTTGAAATATGAGAGCAAAGCCAGGGTTGGCGTGTCGTCGCGGTTGTGGACTACTTAACCGCTTATCTGCCACCTCCTCCCTGGTCGGGAGACCCGCGTCGGATCGCGTGGCCACCGGCTTTCAACCCGCGTGAGACCTCAACACGTCTTTATTCCAAGAGTGTTAATCCTTCGGTCACGAAACCTCAACAAATCATCAAGTCCGAGGGGAGTGCGAGGGAGGAACTCGATTGATTCGCGCGCGCGCGCACTCTCGTCACCGAGCCTTAAGCCGATTAGTGGAGTTTGGGGGCAGCGGGTGTTATTACATGAACACTTGAAACTTTTGGGGGGTTTGGAGACTCTAAAAGAACTGCTTTGGAGGAATTTTCTCAGCAAAAATCATTTGAGCAGGATGATTTTACTTCATTTTTGGGAATTTAGGTTTGTGAAGTTCAAGGCTTAGGTAAAAAATTTGCCAAAAATAATGTAAAAAAAAAATCATGGCGTCAACTTTGGCTGTGCTTTCTACAATTTTTTTTAAATATTTTATAATATCAATCATTTTTCTAATGTCCTAGAATATGCCTCTACGCATGTTTCCACAATTTGAATCATAATGGTAACATTTTTTTAACAGAAAATGTGAAAAATAAAGAAACTTGAATAAGTGTGTGCTTGTAAAAATGGAAGAAAACTCAAATGCATAGGCTGGTAGGACAAAACATATAATATCAGAAACAAATATAAGCTAAACAGTTAGAATCGCATTTACATATAGTGCCTTTTCCCAACTGAGCAATTCTCTACGAAATCGGCCGATTTCGACTATTTTTTGTATTTTTTTTATTTGGCTCAAACTTTGTGGGGGCCTTCCCTATGACCAAAGAAGCTATTTTGGTTCACCCATACAAGTCTCCATACAATTTTGGCAGCTGTCCATACAAAAATGTTTCGTAAATATTTAAACAACTGTAGCTTTTGAGTGACTTTTCTGATCAATTTGGTGTCTTGGGCAAAGTTGTGGATATTGTTGAGGAGTATTGAGAAAAAAAGATTTTTATTTATTTATTTTTTTTTTCATGCTTATTTTTTGATTTTCTAGTTTTTTATATATGTTTTAGGAGACAAAAATCCGCAGCTTTTGCACTATAGAGAGTTTTGAATTTAAAAAAAAATGACTTGATTTTTGAAAGTAAAATTGAATTTGCAACCGAAAAGTATTTTACAGACTTTTTGATCAAGGGCTCCGTTTTCCGTTTTGATTTTTTTGAAAAATCGTACCTTCCATTTCATTAGGGCATATAATTTTTGTAAACAAGGGTGTATCTAACTCACATCTTATATTACACTACTCGACAAAACAAAACTTGTGTCAAGGGATTGACGATATCTCATCGGTTCCTCAGAGAAAAGGCATCCCCGAATCCGATGCAATCGACAGAATTTGATTTTATGTCCACGCGGACTGACGAGAAGCTGGTAAATTTTTTAACATAAAAAAATCGAACAATTTAAAAAACTTGCGTCTCCTCCCAACTATATGAGCCATCTACAAAAATATGGAGGCGCCTGGTGCATAGCCATTTCCTTTAAGCACAACGGAAACAACCAATACAAATGTATAAAAAGTTGTCAAGTTCGGGGGGTCCACAGCTAGCATTTTTTGTACGATTATAAAAATAAATATTAAAAGTTTAAAATTAAAATATTTGAAAAACATTTTTTTTAAATATATTTGTTTACTAAAATTTTATGTTTCTCAAGAACTATGGGTACTTCGGGATGTCCATGGTAATCCAAGGACTCCCTAGAGTTAAGATCTACGAGTCTACCGCCGTAACAAGCAAGAGGTCGTCGGATTTTGACCCCGGATTATGTGCGTATAGCATCAGTGGATATGGTAGACTACTATATGAATGTAATGGGATGTACATGGTCATCCAAGGACTCCCTGGAGTTAAGATCTACGAGTCTACCGCCGTAACAAGCAAGAGGTCGTCGGATTTTGACCCCGGATCATGTGAGTATAGCATCAGTGGATATGGTAGACTACTATATGAATGTAATGGGATGTACATGGTCATCCAAGGACTCCCTGGAGTTAAGATCTACGAGTCTACCGCCGTAACAAGCAAGAGGTCGTCGGATTTTGACCCCGAATCATGTGCGTATAGCACCAGTGGATATGGTAGACTACTATATGAATGTAATGGGATGTCCATGGTCATCCAAGGACTCCCTGGAGTTAAGATCTACGAGTCTAGCGCCGTAACAAGCAAGAGGTCGTCGGATTTTGACCCCGGATCATGTGCGTATAGCATCAGTGGATATGGTAGACTACTATATGAATGTAATGGGATGTACATGGTCATCCAAGGACTCCTGGAGTTAAGATCTACGAGTCTACCGCCGTAACAAGCAAGAGGTCGTCGGATTTTGACCCCGGATCATGTGCGTATAGCATCAGTGGATATGGTAGACTACTATATGAATGTAATGGGATGTCCATGGTCATCCAAGGACTCCCTGGAGTTAAGATCTACGAGTCTACCGCCGTAACAAGCAAGAGGTCGTCGGATTTTGACCCCGGATCATGTGCGTATAGCACCAGTGGATATGGTAGACTACTATATGAATGTAATGGGATGTCCATGGTCATCTAAGGACTCCTGGAGTTAAGATCTACGAGTCTACCGCCGTAACAAGCAAGAGGTCGTCGGATTTTGACGCCGGATCATGTGAGTATAGCATCAGTGGATATGGTAGACTACTATATGAATGTAATGGGATGTACATGGTCATCCAAGGACTCCCTGGAGTTAAGATCTACGAGTCTACCGCCGTAACAAGCAAGAGGTCGTCGGATTTTGACCCCGGATCATGTGCGTATAGCATCAGTGGATATGGTAGACTACTATATGAATGTAATGGGATGTACATGGTCAACCAAGGACTCCCTGGAGTTAAGATCTACGAGTCTACCGCCGTAACAAGCAAGAGGTCGTCGGATTTTGACCCCGGATCATGTGCGTATAGCATCAGTGGATATGGTAGACTACTATATGAATGTAATGGGATGTACATGGTCAACCAAGGACTCCCTGGAGTTAAGATCTACGAGTCTACCGCCGTAACAAGCAAGAGGTCGTCGGATTTTGACCCCGGATCATGTGCGTATAGCACCAGTGGATATGGTAGACTACTATATGAATGTAATGGGATGTCCATGGTCATCCAAGGACTCCCTGGAGTTAAGATCTACGAGTCTAGCGCCGTAACAAGCAAGAGGTCGTCGGATTTTGACCCCGGATCATGTGCGTATAGCATCAGTGGATATGGTAGACTACTATATGAATGTAATGGGATGTCCATGGTCATCCAAGGACTCCCTGGAGTTAAGATCTACGAGTCTACCGCCGTAACAAGCAAGAGGTCGTCGGATTTTGACCCCGGATCATGTGCGTATAGCATCAGTGGATATGGTAGACTACTATATGAATGTAATGGGATGTCCATGGTCATCCAAGGACTCCCTGGAGTTAAGATCTACGAGTCTACCGCCGTAACAAGCAAGAGGTCGTCGGATTTTGACCCCGGATCATGTGCGTATAGCACCAGTGGATATGGTAGACTACTATATGAATGTAATGGGATGTCCATGGTCATCTAAGGACTCCCTGGAGTTAAGATCTACGAGTCTACCGCCGTAACAAGCAAGAGGTCGTCGGATTTTGACGCCGGATCATGTGAGTATAGCATCAGTGGATATGGTAGACTACTATATGAATGTAATGGGATGTCCATGGTCATCTAAGCACTCCCTGGAGTTAAGATCTACGAGTCTAGCGCCGTAACAAGCAAGAGGTCGTCGGATTTTGACCCCGGATCATGTGCGTATAGCATCAGTAGATATGGTAGACTACTATATGAATGTAATGGGATGTCCATGGTCATCCAAGGACTCCCTGGAGTTAAGATCTACGAGTCTACCGCCGTAACAAACAAGAGGTCATCGGCTTTTGACCCCGGATCATGTGCGTATAGCATCAGTGGATATGGTAGACTGCTATATAAATGTGTTGGGCTCCCTGGAGTTAAGATCTACGAGTCTACCGCCGTAACAAAAAAGAGGTCGCCGTTTGGCTAAAGTGGTAAGCAAGGACTTTTGTTCATCGTTCAAACTTAAATATTTCGATAACTTTACATCGATTGTAGATCTTAACTCCAGGGAGTCCTTGGATGACCATGTACATCCCATTACATTCATATAGTAGTCTACCATATCCACTGATGCTATACTCACATGATCCGGGGTCAAAATCCGACGACCTCTTGCTTGTTACGGCAGTAGACTCGTAGATCTTAACTCCAGGGAGTCCTTGGATGCCCATGTACATCCCATTACATTCATATAGTAGTCTACCATATCCACTGATGCTATACTCACATGATCCGGGGTCAAAATCCGACGACCTCTTGCTTATTACGGCGGTAGACTCGTAGATCTTAAATCCAGGGAGTCCTTGGATGACCATGTACATCCCATTACATTCATATAGTAGTCTACCATATCCACTGATGCTATACGCACATGATCCGGGGTCAAAATCCGACGACCTCTTGCTTGTTACGGCGGTAGACTCGTAGATCTTAACTCCAGGGAGTCCTTAGATGACCATGGACATCCCATTACATTCATATAGTAGTCTACCATATCCACTGGTGCTATACGCACATGATCCGGGGTCAAAATCCGACGACCTCTTGCTTGTTACGGCGGTAGACTCGTAGATCTTAACTCCAGGGAGTCCTTGGATGATCATGTACATCCCATTACATTCATATAGTAGTCTACCATATCCACTGATGCTATACGCACATAATCCGGGGTCAAAATCCGACGACCTCTTGCTTGTTACGGCGGTAGACTCGTAGATCTTAACTCTAGGGAGTCCTTGGATGACCATGTACATCCCATTACATTCATATAGTAGTCTACCATATCCACTGATGCTATACGCACATGATCCGGGGTCAAAATCCGACGACCTCTTGCTTGTTACGGCGGTAGACTCGTAGATCTTAACTCCAGGGAGTCCTTGGATGACCATGTACATCCCATTACATTCATATAGTAGTCTACCATATCCACTGATGCTATACGCACATAATCCGGGGTCAAAATCCGACGACCTCTTGCTTGTTACGGCGGTAGACTCATAGATCTTAACTCTAGGGAGTCCTTGGATGACCATGTACATCCCATTACATTCATATAGTAGTCTACCATATCCACTGATGCTATACGCACATAATCCGGGGTCAAAATCCGACGACCTCTTGCTTGTTACGGCGGTAGACTCATAGATCTTAACTCTAGGGAGTCCTTGGATTACCATGGACATCCCGAAGTACCCATAGTTCTTGAGAAACATAAAATTTTAGTAAACAAATATATTTAAAAAAAATGTTTTTCAAATATTTTAATTTTAAACTTTTAATATTTATTTTTATAATCGTACAAAAATGCTAGCTGTGGACCCCGAACTTGACAACTTTTTATACATTTGTATTGGTTGTTTCCGTTGTGCTTAAAGGAAATGGCTATGCACCAGGCGCCTCCATATTTTTGTAGATGGCTCATATAGTTGGGAGGAGACGCAAGTTTTTTTTAAATTGTTCGATTTTTTTATGTTAAAAAATTTACCAGCTTCTCGTCAGTCCGCGTGGACATAAAATCAAATTCTGTCGAATGCATCGGATTCGGGGATGCCTTTTCTCTGAGGAACCGATGAGATATCGTCAATCCCTTGACACAAGTTTTGTTTTGTCGAGTAGTGTTATTTGTCATTTGAGTGTCTACAAAAGTTATATGACTTTTTTAAAAGTTAAGCTCCAAATATTCAACATGAAAAAATAAATTCAGAATTTTTTGTACGTCAAAATTGGCTCAAAGTGACTTACTAAACACGGAAAAAAATCAATACAATGAGCATTGAGGGTTAAAAAAACACTTACGACAAAACATTTTTCCTAGTTATCGCGAACGAGATGTTTAAATGTGGGGTTAGTTAATTATTAATGTTTTATGTTTATTTGGAATTCAAGAAAATTTAGTTCAATTGAACTCTTCGTTAAAAAAACTCACTAATTCAAAAAAACGCATCATTTTTGGTAAAACTATTTTTTTATAAATCAGTTTGACTTCTTTTTCACATACAACAATATCCACATAAATTAATGTGAAATATTAAAGAGGAAGCATTACAGCATCAAATTTGAAATCTCTAAAAGTTATAATAGTTATATAAGTTCGTTATAAACTTAAAATTGGCGGCAAAAAGTTAGAAAAAAAATAATTACAAATCACGGTTTAAATATTTGAATGAAAAAGTGTGCAACATGTACTTTGATGTATTGACGATTTTTTTTGCGAGAAAAAAGCTTTTGCGGTGCTGTAAATTTGAGTTTCATAATGATTCCAAATATTGTTAAACGAGCCCAAACTAAATGATCGTCAGTACAGACTGTTCCAGTTAAGCGAACTGTGTCAAAGAATTACTTTACATTTAATATTTGTTAAAAAAAATCCAGGAAAATAAAATATTCTTTTCAAAAACTTAGTATAATAATTATGAGCATGAAATGTTATCGTAATTGAGCAATTCCAGCCCAAAACAGAATTTTATTTTGGCGAATTTAAAACTATTATATCGTTATAAAAATACAAGTATTTTTATTACATTTATTGACTATCAAAATTGTAATGTTAAATTTGAAGGTTTGGCCAAGATTTTCATTGCTTATTTTTTGGTCTATTTGTTTCAAAAATCCTCTCAAAATATGCATAATGGTTCGACACTACATAAAATAAAAACATTTCTTTAAACCGTAAAAAGTGGTCTAAACGTCCAAATTTAACATGAGCACGAAATTTTATCAAAATTGAGTAATTACAGAACAGATTTTTTTTCTGCGAATTTTAAACAATTAGGTACATCCCTTTTCCCATATGTTTTCCTTTGACTTTTTAAACTTTTAAAATCAAAAAATCTCAAAGCATTCTAGTGCATTTTTGTGGTAAGCTTGTTCAATGTCCTACACGCTTGTGATCTGGCAATGCTTTTATGAGCTTAGGATACCATTTCTACAATGTTATATTGGTATCAGTAATGATCGGGTACAACTGATTGTTTAAGAGATTACAACTCAAGATTCAAAAGAGAGTCAAAATCGGGACATATGCCGATCTATATGTTTAAGTAAAAAGCAAAGCAATCCACTTTAACGACCCCCTGGTCTTTTGTGGGCTCTGTTGCAAGTTTCTGCTCATTTCTAGGCGTCCGAAGGTTATGTGTGGCGAGTCACCCAAAACCTCTTTTGCGCAAATGGACCGACGTTTTACTTCCCCATCCGATAGAAGGCTTTTACTGTTTAGGTATTACAAGTAAATACTTGTTGATTTTTGATGTATTTTCCCAAGATTTTTCCATTTTTTTAATACACAAAACTGAAGTCAACTTCAGCCTGAACTTTGATTTCTTCTTAAATCAGCCAAAATCCCCCGATCGCCAGATCCGGTTCCTCCGTTAATCCACTTGAACTTGACAAAAAACAAGCCTGATGCCTTTTCGCGGCCTACCTTAATGAACCCATGCCATTGAATTCAATAACTTCTTCCCCGGTCTCCCGCGGCCAGCCATTCCGCGGGAGTCGACTTCACCGCGCACAGATCATAAATTATGACAAGGACCTGCCCAGATCGTCAGATTTGTACCCGACGCGACCCCGCGATCCATTGTTTCGCGGTTCCGTTTGAAGTCCCCCGCGAACCGATTTCATAATTTATCAATGTTCTGCCGCCCGAATCCCCAACTTTGGGCGCGCAGGTGAAAATCTTGATCCGGTGGAGATTTGGCCATTTTTTTTTGTCGGTTGTTTTCGAGGGGGTGCTTTTTGAAGATTCAATTACTAGTCGCCGCAGGAGATTGTCGGTAATTGATTTTTGCTTCTGCATTCTTGCGCTTTTTTTGCGACTCGGTTGAACAATTTTGAATTGAATGCACAACAGGGCAAAGTCAGGAATCTGAGAACCGAAAAGCTCAATCAGTTCCACGGTCTGTGCGCGTCGGAGATCAGGGTTTCGATCTCTGAACCGGGCCAGTCGGGTTCAAGAGGTTCGTGCACGGTGTGGCCTCGGACCTTGGTCGTAGTTGCTGCTGAATATCTCCCCCATCGGAGCGCATGAGGGCGAAGAAAATTGCCAAGGTCACCTGCGGAATTCAACTGCCGGCCTCGCGCTAGAATGATTGACCAGCGGATCACGAACGCCGAGAAGACAGCGACGGTGGCGGCATGATTGGATCTGAACGGTGGATATTTCGTGGAGGAGGTAACCTTGGCCGGATCACGATCCGTCCTGCACATGCTGGTCAAATTTTAAAAATGAGGGTGGAATTCTTAAAAGTTTTAGGGTAACCATAAGAACTATATGAACTTGCATGCAAGTTTCTGCCTAGAATACAATACCTTACTACTTTTTAGTTTTTTTAAACTTGCCGAAGTGTAACCCCGATTGTGATGAAGTATCATTCAAGTTTGCCGAAGAGCGAAACTCGATTCACTCCAAGGCCAAAGGCCTAAACGTCGATCAACCTCGACTCATTTTAGCTTCTTCAACGCAATCAACCTCAAAGTGTGAGTGTTGAGCCAAGTCGCATTCTTTCCCAACTTTGTGCAGATTACGATAATGAATTAATGGATAAACAGTGTACACACACAAACACACGCAGTCGGTTTCCCCGTGAAGTTGCCGAATCTTCACAAATTGACCCGGCCAAACTCCGGGGCACATTTTTTGTTTTGGTTTATGATCCGGCCGCCGCCGCCGCCGCGGTATCGTTGATCTGTCAAAGCGCGTGGTTTCCACACGCCAGCCGCGCGCACGGCCTGCTTCGACTACTAGCCGCGCCAGCGTGGTTTTGCTCTCTTCGTTTTCTTATCTGAATCTGATTGGCGGCGTGTTTATTAGCGCGCTTTCGAGTGCTTCTCAAACTGCTTGCTGGCTGCTGTTGTTGTCTGTTCTTCCTCCACACTTCCTTGCCGCCTGGTATTCTTATCGGAGTTCGACCTGTGTGTGGACTGACGGTCGGTGTGCGCTGTGTGCTTCTGCCGCTGCTGTGCTGAAATCGACGATATTTGAGCAAGGGAAGCTCTGCTAGAGACCGTACGGCAGGTAATTATGCCGGGCGCGTAGCTATAAATAGTTACAAACGGCAAGGGATGATGTACTAAAAGTAAATGTGAAGCAGAGTGGCGCAGTGGAAGCGTGCTGGGCCCATAACCCAGAGGTCCGTAGATCGAAACTACGCTCTGCTAAGCAAGTGGGATTCTTTTTTGAGGGAAGTTCACGCATATATAAAATAGCATGCGACGGCTTGGAATTTAAATAAGAATGGGAACAACACCATTATCAAGCCTCGATGGCGCAGTAGGCAGCGCGTAAGTCTCATAATCTTAAGGTCGTGAGTTCGATCCTCACTCGGGGCATGTCCTTTTTTGCGTGTTGTTCAATTAAAAAACGGCTTTGATAACCTTGGTTGTTTGCCCTTACTCCCCTCACGACTTAGGTCAGAGTCGGGAGAAATAAATTAACAAAAAATTCTAGACGTCGAATGAATGAAAAATAATTCCGTATTAACTTTTCAATTGGGCAAATCCGTAGATGTAAACAAGAGGCCTTTCCCTTTTTTACTCAACGTGAATTGTCACTAGAGCAAGCAGGATAGACTGTTTTTTTACATCTACAGATTCGCCCCATTGAAAAGATAATATTACGGAATTATGTACTATCATTTCCTTTTAAAACATAAATTTTGAATTTGGGTCTGTGCATTTTAAAATCAATGTTAAAATAAATTATGAAATCTGTATTTTAAAACGTGTGAAAAATTATGCTTAAGAGGCAGTTTTTGTAAATATTGCTCGGTTTGTTCTAGAGGTCGTATTGAGGTGCTCCGATTTGGATGAAACTTTCAGCGATATTTTTATGTTTTTTCTACCTCAAACTTCAAAGCCCGTTTTACCCCACTTCCCTTTGTCGTAGAGGGCTCATATTTGGCATGAGTTCATCTCATGCCTCGATACGATCTGTTACACATTGGTGAAAAAATCGCTCTTAAAATACTGTTCTCAGATAAGTTGAATTTAATTAAAATTAAATATAGATGTTCAATTAACATTTTGATGACATTTTATCATTCTAACAAAAAAATAAAAAAATAAATAAAAATAAATAAATGTCAATATCAGTCATTTGATTAGACATAAAATATTAAAAACAAAATCATTGTTGTTCGTGTATTATAATTTATGAAACACGTTGTGAATTAGCTATGTTTGGATGAGTAAAACATTAAGTGAAATGTTATATTTTTCATTACTCTTTAACAGTTTATCGCGCAAAAACATTTATTTTATATATTTTTAAACGTAGATTTTTTTAATTAATTATTGTAACTAACTGTGCTTATTATAGAAAATTCTACTTGCTTAATAAAAGGCCAACATGACCGCAATTTTAAGGAAAAACTCTTAAATGTATTTTTTTGCAATTCCGTCGTGAAACTATTTACTTTTCCTGTCATTCTTTAACGACGAAATAGCCTACTTTTCTGTACCAAAAATAACAGAATCGAATAGCAACACTTTTCAAAATAAATGCTGAAAAGTTCTACTTTTCAGCACTGAAATGGGTGCTGAAAAGTGGAACTTTTTGTCACTTGTTTCGAAAAGTAACACTTTTCAACATTTTTTTATATTTAAACGATTTATTGACAAAATACATGAAAATTTGACTTAAAATTTCACTCAATGGGTGTTTTTCGGAATTGCAAAAAAATGTTGTATGGAACTCGTTGCAAAACTTGATTTTTCAGCACTCTTCGTATTTATCCAACTCGGTGAACCTCGTTGGATAAATGTACGACTCGTGCTGAAAAAATCCACTTTTTGCAACTTGTTGCATAAACTACTATTTTAAATTTGTTTTATTTTTTAAAACTCTATATTGTATTGTCAACAATTTTAAAATTGGATGACAATTGATTTCCTTTTAGAATCCAATAAAAACATTGTGAAAAAAATTTGCTAAAATTCAGCATTTATAAACTTGAGGAAACATTTGAGGAAGTTCATGTTTAAAAGGATTTATGGATTTTGATTCAACATGTTTAATTATAAAAGAATGGTTTCAGAGTTTTTTAGCGTTTGTAGGGAAAATTCTCGTATGTTTGGCAGGTTAAGCAATCGCTCCTAACTCCATCCAAATTGCTGATTTTCACTATTTAAACAACCTGTTTTGTAAAACTGTTGATAGAAACTTGCTAACTCACTTCTTATTAAGCCATTTATCACACGATTTCAGTTGAAAACGCTTTTTGTGAGCTGTAATTGAACATCAAAGTGCTGACTTGATTTTGAATATTACACCTTTTGACCATAAAGTTACTTATAAACTCAGAAACACGAAATTTATGTATTTCTGCTGAAATTTGTTGTATATTCGTGAAAGAATTGCAGATTAGGATTTAGAATTTTATATTTATCTTATTCAGTTCAAACATGTTCAGAATCAGTGAAAATCAATTCTATATCAACTACATGATCTGCACCTGTCAATTATTTCTCAACAGGTATGAAAATATTACTTGAGGTTGTTGCAACCGGAGTTGAGGGACAACAACTTCGAATATTTACATCGACTTTATGAATGTTGTCATTTTTCTATTAAAAGTTACTAACCAGCATTAAAATTAAGCTATTAAAATTTACTAACCAGCATTTTGTTTTTAACTGTGTACAAAAGGGCAAACACATTCTTCTAAAATAGCTTTTCTAAACCATAAACAACAACAAAGTCATCTCACAGCGATCATCTTTGTCCAATCAAGCTTAAATGAATTTTGCGGTCGATTTTGTCGGTGGTGGTGCTTTATTGCCGCCCGAATCAACCTCAATTACATTAAACTAATTTTATTCATTTGCATCCGAAAACCACATCAGAAGCCGACGACGCGCCGGCACTGTGGTGGTCGGCTTCCGTCCGATTGACGCGATTGAAGATCGTTGCTGCTGCGGTTCCGAATCTCATCGTTGAAAAAAAGAAAAGAAAAAAAACCGCAAACGGGATGGATCATCTCACGAAAAAATACTGAAAGTTAAGAAAAAATGAAAAAGAAGCTTCATACGATAAAGGAAAACACAATCGACTAAACAACGAAAACAGCAAAAATAAAATAACAAAAAAAGGAACAGAAATCGAAACGAAACGAAAGAAGTGGAAGTAGCCAAAAGTCATATAAAAGGCCGTGAGAACGTTTTCTGCGAAGATCGGCCCGTTCCCAGACTCGTGCCACCGCGCCGCGGTGGCGTGGAGTCGATCGGCGAGTGGCTCGCGTGTTCTATGACTCGCTCTCTTTCTCATTCTCTCTCTCTCTTCCAGCGCGGTCGTGATCTCGCGGGTCGGGTCGGGTCGGACGACGGCAGCATGCCACCGAACCGCCACACTTATGGCTTGGCCGCGATCGAGATGCATGGTGAGTGTGGAAGCTGAGGATCACGACCAGGCCAGCAGTGACGAGTTTGTCGCGATGAAATTGATGTTGTTTTGATAGAGATGGGTGCGCGAAGAAGGGTTGGATTGATGCTGGTGTCTCCCGCTGGATTAGATTAAAATAATGAGCTAACTGAATTGTTTTTGTTATCATTTTATTACACACTCTCACTTATATATCATAAAGTTCACCTTATTTATCAAAAGCACCATTGATCACGGAGTATTTTCTAGAACAAACTTAAAAAATAGGCAACTTTACTTTCAAAATTGTCTTTTAGGAATTATAGGAGCAAAATGTTTTATTGAAAAATGTTTTTATTTAAGTTTTTTTGTTTTAAATTTCATGATTATTTTTTTAAATTTTTGAATATCGATTCAGGAAACTTGTCAAATGCTGTGTTTTATGTGTCATTTCGTCAGCTGTGTGCTATCTTGTGACATAGACCATTTTGGTCGAAAATGAGTTAATGATGACGTTTTGCTATACTTAACAAACACTACAAGATGCTTTAACCCGATTTTGGAAACTCGCTTCCGTTTCCCGGATATCGCAATACACACTTGTGACATAGACCAATTTATCATCAAAATGATTGTGCACACTTGTGACACGTCATACATGTTGTTGGAAAATGTGGAAAATTTTTCTTGTTTTTCACAAATTTATTTACACACGTACTTTCTAAAGGCAATGCAACCTTTTGTTTATAAAAATATACTGATTAAGTCGATTAAACCATTGATTTGAGCTTATTTTAGTTTGTATGGGAATTCTGTGCACACTAGTGACACGTAGTACAATTTTACTTTTGAAACACACTTGTGACACGTGCTTTTCAGATTTTTGTTAACATTATTTACTGTATCTTTTAACTGGTGTAACCAAATTAGTTGAAACTTGGAGCGTTTGTTAAGCGATAGTATACGAACCGATTGCCTCAAAAAGTTTGGCTCTATCATTTATAGTTTGAAATTATTTACCAACAAACTTTAAAAATCGATTTTCTCAAAAAGTACTAAATGGTCGTTGTCACAAGATAGCACACAACTGACGATTTGTCAAATTATGCAACATAAGTCAAGAAACATATTTGTAATAGGTTGCAATTTACTAACACTTTGAAAATTGATTTTTGATTGTGTTTTTGAATACGCGGGATTTATTAGAAATGAAAATCATAAAACCGTAATACGGTTCAATTTTAACAGGTACTGTCATCAGGGGTGACATTGGGTCTGGGGGTGAGATTGGGGCATACAAATTTATGCATTTTTGTATGAGCCAATCTCACCTAAATATTTTTTTTGTGTACAAATATTACCTCGTGTGCTATAATTAAGCTGACACAATCGAATTCTTTGCATGTAAGAGATGGTTAAGGGTATTATAGAATTGTTATCATTTCCGGTCAGCCATATGGCAGCCATGTTTGTTTTAGAAAAAAATTCAAATCTTGATTCAGAATGTTTCAATCGACAAAAGGTTTTCTTTGTGTTGTTTGTAGAAGCATTTGACATATAGTGATTATTTTTTCATTCCAATTTACTATTTCTGGCCTCTGAATTTAGAACCACATTGACAGTCGTTGCCCCAAGAGTGAAAGATACCATTTACACCATCTTGCAAGCTTCTTAAGGGGTTACATACATGTAAATCGGTAATAATGTCAAAGGTTGATATTAGCACACACTTGAACTCTTTTTAATCTGTTTTCAGGGCATTATAGTATACATTTTCATATTTAAACAATAAATTTTTGGAGACATTTGGTTGTATTATTGCCAAGATAAAGCTATTTGAAGATAGCAGGTTCGAAAAACGGGTGCCACGATATCTCGACACTGCCTTGACCAAATCGTCTTAACAGTTTGGTGAAGACTCGTTAAACCGGTTCCGTGTGCACGACGAGGGCCGATTTTCAAAAAGTTTAGTTAAAAAAAAGATACATTTTTTTGGGTAATTCTCCGCCAACTCACACAGCAGTTGCCCCGACCCCTCTTCGATTTGCGTGAAACTTTGTCCTAAGGGGTAACTTTTGTCTCTGATCACGAATACGAGGTTCGTTTTTTGATATCTCGTGACGGAGGGGCGGTACGACCCCTTCCATTTTTGAACATGCGAAAAATGAGGTGTTTTTCAATAATTTGCAGCCTGAAACGGTGATGAGATAGAAATTTGGTGTCAAAGGGACTTTTATGTAAAATTAGACGCCCAATTTGATGGCGTACTCAGAATTCCGAAAAAACGTATTTTTCATCGAAAAAAACACTAAAAAAGTTTTAAAAATTCTCCCATTTTCCGTTACTCGACTGTAAAATTTTTTGGAACATGTAATTTTATGGGAAATTTAATGTTCTTTTCGAATCTACATTGACCCAGAAGGGTCATTTTTTCATTTAGAACATTTTTTTTCATTTTAAAATTTCGTGTTTTTTCTAACTTTGCAAGATTATTTTTTAGAGTGTAACAATGTTCTACAAAGTTGTAGAGCAGACAATTACAAAAATTTTGATATGTAGACATAAGGGGTTTGCTTATAAACATCACGAGTTATCGTGATTTTACGAAAAAAAAAGTTTTGAAAAAGTTACTTTTTGCGTTTCTCTTTGTTTCATCGTTCGTGTCTGTCGCGGGTGACCATGAACGGCCATGATCGATGACGACCAATTTTTTCAAAACTTTTTTTCGTAAAATCGCGATAACACGTTATGTTTATAAGCAAACCCCTTATGTCTATATATCAAAATTTTTGTAATTGTCTGCTCTACAACTTTGTACAACATTGTTACACTCTAAAAAGTAACCCTGCAAAGTTAGAAAAAACACGAAATTTTAAAATGATTTTTTTTTTTCTAAATGAAAAAATGACTCTTCTGGGTCAATGTAGATTCGAAAAGTACATTAAATTTCCCATAAAATGACATGTTCCAAAAAATGTTACAGTCGAGTAACGAAAAATGGGAGAATTTTTAAAACTTTTTTAGTGTTTTTTCGATTAAAAATACGTTTCGGAATTCTGAGTACGCCATCGATTCGGGCGTCTAATTTTACATAAAAGTCCCTTTGACACCAGATTTCTATCTCATCACCGTTTCAGACTGCAAATTATTGAAAAACACCTCTTTTTTCGCATGTTCAAAAATGGAAGGGGTCGTACCGCCTCTCCGTCACGAGATATCAAAAAACGGACCTCGGGTTCGTGATCAGGGATAAAAGTTACCCCTTAGGACAAAGTTTCACTCAAATCAAAGAGGGGTCGGGGCAACTTTTCCCGATTTCGTGTGAGTTGGTAGTGAATTACCCTTTTTGATTTTGAAATAAAAAATCGTCAGTTTTTGATTTTTGTATTTTTTAAAAAGGAAAAATTTAAAAATCGGGCATCGTCATGCACACAGGATATGTCTCGAGAGTCCTCACTTCAAATTTCAGCCAATTTGGTCCATCCCATCTCGATATATCGTCGCACACGTAAATCAACTCGGTGTTTAAAGAAAAACGGTCAAAAAGTTTGACAGTTAGCTTTGCGTATGGCAAAATATTTAACTTAAAAACAACTGTAACATACTTTAATCACGAAATATCTTCATGAAACTTTCTGGAGTGATGAAAAATCGTGTTCATGGCAGATTTTTTTTTTTGAAATAAAGAATTTTGTGATTTTCATGACTTTGTAATGAAGATAAAGTTTTATATATAGTTTTCTGTTTAAAATGCAATTAAAAGTAGCAACAAAATTCGAGTGTATTGAGAATAAAGAATGACTGTTACTTTTCATAAATTAGACCGAATTTATTTTTTCAGAAATGTAAATGTTGATATTTTGAAACTCCAAAAATTCTCTCAACATCTTTTTACTCAATAACTTGACCCTGAATTGCCACGCTAAAAAAATCTCGTAGAAGACGTAGATTGCGAGATAATGTGATGTCTTCAGAAAATTTGCTACGAATGGTAAACCCCAAAAATTGTGTAAAAAAAATCTGAAATGTTAGATATTTTGAAACACCCCAACTTTCCAACCATGCCAAAAGTAGCCCCTTTCCATTTCTAACAATCTTCCGAAAACTGTACCATTTTCGGAAATTCTAACTATCATTTAATTTGTCAGTATGAGCCATTTTGTATTGTAAGTACACACATTTTTTGAACACTTATAATTTAAATGTTAAAAATTTTGTTCTCTTGAAATCAATCCTCACAAATATCCCTTTTTTTATAAAGTTGCGTCTTTCAATTAAGGAAATTTCAGTACCCAAAAAAGTATAGGCCATCGCTGAAATTTAAAAGTTATCGCAGTTTTGGTTTAAAAAGCTGTTTTTTCTCGTTTTTTGCACGCGGCGCGTTCGAAAACCTAGGTTTCATTATCAAAAAATCGTATCTCAGAATATTGAAAAAATAACTTTATCATTTTCTGATGTGTTATGTGAATTTGTATTTTCCCTAAAAAACTTATCTATTCACCCTTCAATTGACTGGTAAAATTGATGGAAATGGCGCGGGGTTGTGATTTTTTGATAAAAATTTGCTTTTTGGGAAAATCGAAATAAACGAGTCATACTTCGCACCACCCTAACACGGCCTAGGTCACTGTAATGATTAAACAAAAAAAAATACGATTCCGTGTACGTATCGGTTGTTGCGTTTGTAACGGAATACGTAAACGATTCGAATTGAATTCCGTTTCAGAATTCCGATTGAGTTGACTGGGAATTATTTCGCCCAAGGAACCCGCATAAAAAATTTGAGCCCGATCGAAGAACTTTTTTCTCGAATCATACTGTTTTTGTGTGGAATTGCTGATATGTCAAGAGTTATTGATTTATTTCAAAATGCACCAGCTTTAAAAAAAGAAACAGATTAAGTGACATCTAAAGTTTAAAGAATTTTTATTTTTTGAATTTTAATCCGATTCGTAAAACAGTTTAAACGCAATTTTGCTTTGCTCACACTGAATAGGATATGATATGTTTGCTTCATTTATTCCATAACAACCATGTAAAAAGCAATCACGTAATCACCATTGTCTTCCTTTTTGTACACAACACCTCTGACTATCTTATCCAAAGGCACGTGTGAATAATTAGGCCTAATTTGGAAAGAATCCAAACACCATACCAAATTTGAATCCATTCCCTAAATCTCTTTAAAAAAAAACCTCTCTCGAGCTCCAAAAATAATCCAAACCCCGCATCAATGAGGCGTACAATCGTTTGTTTGAAGAAACACTCTCCTGCGGTAAACGGCAACTGGAAGATCGATGGACCGTATCGCCGTCGCCGTCGTCGTTGGACACAAGGCTTGTCCGTGGTTGAAGAATGGACCCCTGTCCATCAACGGCGAGAAGCGGCGCGCGTTCCGGGGCCCAATCAGGGAACAAAACGAATGTTTTGTTTTGGGCCAAAGAATAGAACCTGCCTGAATAGCATCAATTTCATGCGCCTCATTGTGGCCACTTTTGGCGCGGACAAAGCGATCGGGATCCGTCCTGTGAATGCACTGCTCAGCTGAGTGATGGACACGGGAAGGTCGAAGAAGATCTTGAGCGGAGGAGGGGAGAATCTTGGAGGAAAGTCAAGTCATGGCTGACGGCAGTGGATAAGGCTGAATGAAGTGATCGTACGGAGATTTCTAAGGATCCATTAAATTTTGAAGAAGATATGTTTTTTTTGTGTTAACTCAAATAAGTTAAAAAGAAGATCTGTGTTAAAAATGGATGAAATAAAATGCATACGACATAGTTTATTAGAATCATTTTATAAAATGGGCATACGAAGGTTAAAAACTACTGAATGGTCAACAGTAGTGGTCTTCCTGTTGTGCGTACCTCATGTGTGGAAATGGCCAATAATGGTCCCGGTCTGGGATCTGGAACGCACCAACAGGGATGATGACTCGGCAAGTCACGATCCCGATGCAATTCAGTTCTACGCACGAAGCCATTGAAACGGCGGGGCGGCGCCGGACCGGTCATGTTTCCATGAATGAACTGGCCGCTTAATGACTTTACCAGTACTACCAGCGTGTGTTCTATTGGGCTATTGTTGGGGAATGATAGTTACAAAAGGTTCTTCATTGTTTGGGTTGGATGCTTTGTATTGAGCTGGATTAGGGCGTGACGCCACCACTCTGTGGTAATTAGAAGGAAATTTGTCCATCAAGAATGCGGAACAAATTTTGAGTTATCTGACGGTTTGAAAATATTTATCTTGCGAAGTGTTATAGCCTTTCAGGACATAATAAACTCGTGGTTCGTGGCTCAAATCCGGGCTTCATCAGGGATTGGTCCATCACTTGGCTGAATTCCAAATTTTTAGCTTAGAACTTAGACAAAAAATGACGACTTTTGAGCTTTACGGTATGAGGGACGTTTTTTTTTGGCCAAGCCAAAATTGTTTTTGAAAAAAAAAATATTTTCTAGAAAGTATAGAAAAAAAAAATTCAAAAAAATCATTAAATGATGCAAAATTAATTTCTAAATCGAAAAGTACTTTTGTTAAATTTTGATTAAGTGCACCGTTTATGAATTGTTTCCATTTTCTACACTACAACATTTTTTTTTTCATTTTTGAAAATGTTGTCCATACCTGTTCAGTACATTTATAAGAAAATATGTTCAAAAACTGACGAAATTTTCTACAATTTGCTTTTTTGGACATTGTTGATCCGATCTCTGATTGCTGAGATATGGCCTTGAAAGAATGACAATATTTTAAAAATTAGTTTTCTAAGTTCTACCCTACACAACTGACCCTTAATTTGTAATCGATATTATCTTGCAAACCATAGATCAGATTTTCAATATTAAAAAGTTAAACTTGTGTGAAATTTTCTCAACATGTTTATTTAATTTTTTTACAGATTTTTGATATCACGATTTACATATCATTAGGGCCAAATAATATGATACACGAGCATGAGTATGAGAGACCTCATTAGGGAAAAATAGTATGATACAAGCCCTTTAAAGTCATGTTGGCCCAATGACACCCCAACATGACCTTTCAATTTTTTGAATCGGTTATTTTTTGGGAAACTTCAAGGATTTTTGTAAACAAAACAAAACTTTTTAATTGCAATGATTATTTTATAGAAATACTGACAATTGAGAATCGCCCAAACATTTTTAACAGCATTTCATTAGGGTGCGTAGAAAAAATGACCATTCACAAAAATACGTATTTTTCCTGTATTTTGAATACTAAAAATTATTGTTATAGCAATATGGGTATCAAATGATCGGGATTTTTCATACATTTCGAATTTAGTTTTTTTCAATACTTAAAAATTTCATAAAACTTCGTATTTTTGAAAAAAAAAAATACTCAAACTTGTAGATTTTTACATTGTGTGTATCAAACGATCGGGATTTTTTAAACATTTCGAAAATTATAACACATTTTTTTCAAATTCTCAATTTTTTTACAAAACTGCGTATTTTTGAAAAAATACTCAAATTTTTTTTTCACGATATGGGTTTCAAATGATTGGAATTTTTATGCACAAAATATTACAAAACTACGTAATTTCGAAAAAAAACTCAAAGTTTCAGTTTTTTCCAATATGGGTATCAAATGATTGTGATTAATTCATACATTTCTAATAAAGTATTTTTTTTTGAAAATCTAAAAAAAAAAATCACAAAACTCCATATTTTCGCAAAAAACACCCAAATTTTATTTTTAACGATATGGATATCAAACGATCAGGATTTTTTGTGCATTTTGAAAATTGATACACATTTTTTTGAAAATACTAAAATTTTTCTCAAAACAACGTATTTTTGAAAAATACACAAAATATCAGTTTTTCACAATGAATAAATTTCGAAAGCTATAACAATTTAAAAAAAACTCAAAATTTTCACAATACCACGTTTTTAAAAAAAAAAAAAATACTCAAAATTTCAAAGGGGTTTCAAATGATCGGAATTTTTTATGCACAAAATATCACAAAACTAAGTGTTTTCGAAAAAAACTCGAAGTTTCAGTTTTTTTTCAATATAGGTATCAAATGATTGAGATTAATTCATACATTTCTAATAAAGTGTATTTGTTTTTGAAAATACTTTAGAAAAAATCACAAAACTACATATTTTCAAAAAAAAAACACCCAAATTTTAATTTGTTACGATATGGATATCAAACGATCAGGATTTTTATGCATTTTGAAAATTGTTACACACTTTTTTGAAAATATTCAATTTTTTTCTCAAAACAACGTATTTTTGAAAAATACACAAAATATCAGTTTTTCACAATGAATAAATTTCGACAGTTATAACAATTTAAAAAAAAACTCAAAATTTTCACAATACCACGTATTTTCAAAAAAATACTCAAAATTTCAAAGTTTAAAAATTTATTACATTCGAAATGTTTGAAAAAATTCGGATTATTTCTTACTCAACTGAAATTTTCAGTTTTTTTTTCGAAAGTACGTAGATTTGTAAAAACTTTGAGTTTTTTCAAAAAGGTTGTTATTACATTCAAAATGAATGAAAAAATTCCGATCATTTGATAACCATATTGTAAAAAAACTGAAATTTCGAGTATTTTTTCGAAAACACGTAGTTTTTTGAATATTTTAAGCATTTTCAAAAAATGTTGTTATTACTTTTTAAATGTATGAAAAAGTCCCGTCAAAACTGAAATTTCGAGTATTTTTTTAATTATAGTTTTGTGAAAATGTTGAATATTTTCAAAAAAAATGTTATTACATTTGAAATGAAGGAAAAAATCCCAATCATTTGATATCAATATTGCAAAAAACTGTAATTTTGAGTATTTTTTTTCAAAAATACGTAGTTTTGTGAAAGTTTTCAGTATTTTCAAAAAAAATGTTAGTTATTCGAAAAGTATGACAAAATACGATAATTTGATAACAAATATTTTGAGGTGTTTTTACAGTAAAAATTAGCATATTCAAAATACAGGAAAAATTCTTATTTTTGTGAAAATTTTCATGTAATTTTCATGGATAGCTGCCATCATCACGATTTAAAAAAAAAAACTTTTTTTTATAAATTTGTTGATGTTTGCATGATTTTTATTCGATGATAGCCAACTTGTTACTCAACTGTACTTTTTTTTGATCATTTTGTTATGAGGGAAATTTAATGTTCTTTTTCGAATCTACATTAGCTTAGAAGGGTAATTTTTTCATCGAAAACAAAATATTTCATATTAAAATGTTGTGTTTTTTCTAACTTTACAGGGTTATTTTTCAGAGTGTAATAATGTTCTACAAAGTTGAATTACCCAAAAGTTTTCGAAAATATTATGTTTTATGATTTGTTTAGGATTTTATTATATCAACTATTAAAATTGAATTGAGTGTGAAATGTTATTTTTTTCGATATCCGTGTTGGAAAAACATGAAATTTTTTAAATACGTAATTTTTATTTTTTTTATGTTTTAGAAAAAATCAATCATATCTAGATTAAATTTTCAATAGGATCTTCATTACATCAAATTTTCTCAAGTGATGAACAAAAACGTAAAAAAACGAATTCCTTTGGGTGGAAAGGGTTTCATAAAATAATCATGTGATTAACAATTGTGATTCACTAAAAAGCACACATAAAATGTTATAGTCTATTTTTATTCCGCATAATATCGTAAATTTTGTTACTCAAAAAATAAGCAAGACCTGTTCACAGTTTGAATGCTTAAAATATATATTAAAACCAAATAAAATAAACCTTTAAATCAAATTTTCTGAAAGCTGGTTAGCTCATTATGAAATGCAAATTGAATTGGTTTGAATAAAAACAAGTTTATTAATTTTATGATTTTTAGTATTCTAGTGAATTTTTAAAACATTGGCGTCGAAAGTTTAGACAATAAATTAGAAATTGAATTCAGGGAATTCTTGGGAAATTTAATTATTTGCCGGCAAACGGGGGTTTATTTTTTCACTGTAAATTCTAGGAATTGCCTATAATTTTTCAAGACACGGGAAATTCGAAGCTTTTTTCGAAAACTTCAAATAAATTTCCTGTCAATTCTGCAACAAACTTGAAACTCGCTCTTATCGGTGCAGCCTCAATTTGTCAGCTATGTTGGGTCGGAACAGGTTGGAGGTGCCCTTTTAACTGCACATCGTGTGCATCTGTCCTGGAGCGTTTTTTTTTCACCCGCCACAAAACCTTTTTAGCCTAAATGACATGATCGACACGCTTTTTGGCTTGTCCGAAAACCACTTCTTGCAGCGGCGGCGGTATCACGCTTAATGTTTAAAAGCTTCCACATCGCCACTCGCTCAAAAGTCAAGCTGGAAAAATATTTAGATAATATATTGATAAAGAATAATTTCCTTAAGAGGATTAACTCCCGTCGAATTCCCGCCCCTTCTGGGGCGCGCAGCTTTCGAGGAGAAACCCGTCGGAAATGCAACTGGTTTTTTGTTTCGCTTCCCAGCGATCCACTGGAACAAGTCTTTAAAGTAGCAGTTTTTTTTTTCTGGGAGCTGCATTCCCAAACCCTCGTCATCAAATCCTTGCCTTGGAATGGTACCTGAAACGCCTGTAAATATTTACAATTTTATGTACACCATTAAGATATTTTAACGGCAAAAACGCAGGTTAAAGCTCGGGCCGAGGTTCATCATCCGTGGAAAGAAAGGCGCATAATGCCGTCCGCGGATGGCTCGTAAAAGTGGTCTGGAAGTTGCGTGTCCCAGCATGCACGGCATGAATTAGGGCTCCGGTAATCCGTTTACAAAGTACATCATTTGAGGAGCTTAAACACTGGCTTTGCGGAGAGTTGCCAAGTTTTTTTGCGCTACTATAAGTTTGAATTTTGCTTGCAAAAATACAGTAATTATTTTTATTTGTGGAATATTTTTTTTTGTAATAGCGAATTAAATTTAGCTTTTCCTTATACCATTAGTATCTGTAAAAGAATAATTCCATTAAAAAGCACAATTCAAAAACCAATCAACACAAAAAATCCAAAAAAAAAAAATCCATAATGAATGCTATCAGTTCCATTGTTTGACAACGAAAGGCATCGGGCATAATTTCGGTTCAATTAGTGTTTGGGAGGGGCTTTTCGGGTGGGGCCACTTTTGGCAGGCCAGTGACACAAATCCTGGAAGGTTTTTGCGATAAGTGGACGCTGATGGCCAGCCAGGGTGACACACGCACGCGAGGGAGATCCTTTTAAGAGCCGCCAACATCGCCGCGTGTTTTTGCTCTTCGGTTTAATGTATTGTTATGAAGGATTTTGTTGGCGTTTTTAAAAAGGGCGAAACAGGGTAAATCCTAAGTTGATGGAAAAAAATTGAACTTGTTTTATTGGTTTTGATTTTAGAATAAACATGTTTTTATATGTTTTTTTTTTTTGTCGAATCTTCAAATCTTCAAATCTTCAAATCTTCAAATCTTCAAATCTTCAAATCTTCAAATCTTCAAATCTTCAAATCTTCAAATCTTCAAATCTTCAAATCTTCAAATCTTCAAATCTTCAAATCTTCAAATCTTCAAATCTTCAAATCTTCAAATCTTCAAATCTTCAAATCTCGAAAACTTCAAATCTTCAAATCTTCAAATCTTCAAATCTTCAAATCTTCAAATCTTCAAATCTTCAAATCTTCAAATCTTCAAATCTTCAAATCTTCAAATCTTCAAATCTTCAAATCTTCAAATCTTCAAATCTTCAAATCTTCAAATCTTCAAATCTTCAAATCTTCAAATCTTCAAATCTTCAAATCTTCAAATCTTCAAATCTTCAAATCTTCAAATCTTCAAATCTTCAAATCTTCAAATTTTAAAATCTTCAAACCTTCAAATCTTCAAATCTTCAAATCTTCAAATCTTTAATTTTTTTAGTATTTAAAACTTCAAAATCTTAAAATTTTAGAAAAAAGAAAAAAAATCTCTGTCTCTAGTAAAATAAATACCGTTAAATTAGTATACCAACAACAGTAAACTTTTATAGAAAATGAGTCATTTAGGAGAGTGGTTGACCCTGGGCTGATCAGATTTGGAATACAATTGAAACTTGATTTGATTGATTTGAATTTTATATATTTTTTAAATGATCGCTTATTAAGTCATCTTTATAGTTCTAAGATAATTTAGAAGAAATATATTTTTCTTACATTTAATCGAAATCCAGATCGCGAAATAAAGTGGAACATTGACTTTTTGAAAAGTTGTAGAGCATCGGTGTCTTCAAAAGGGCTCTTATTGCAAATCGAAAGAGGCAATTATTGTCTTGGTTATAAATTAGGGTGGTTCGCGATTAGGAGTTTCGTTGAAAATCTAAACATCCAGGATTAATTGGTTTTTTTTTGTCTTCAAGAAAATTGTTGGTCTGGCCAATCTAAGAAACCTTATCAAAAACTCAATTTTTTTCCCGCTATCAGCATCAGAGCAACGCTCAAAAATCAGTTTTTTTAACGTAGCAATTCGGGTCAGAATTTGAAAAGGACTACTACTGGACTACTGCCTGAAAAAAGTCTGTGCATGTCTGTGCACAGTCAAAACCATCCTGATCTTCAAAAATCGAATTTTCACTCCGTTTTTGGAATGTCTGTGTATTTGGCTGTTCACAAAATGTCTGGACACAACTTCAAAAACCAGTGAAACACAGACAAATCTGTGTACCTGGCATCCCTGATTCGGGGTTTAATTTGATAGAAAAGTAATGTTTGAGGCATTTTAAAAGCTCTACAATACAAACATTTTAATTTTTTTGAGTCAATTTGGACCTATGGGTCAAAAGTTACAGCCATTTTAAGGTAAAACAGTACAATTTTTAAAACTTAAATAGCACTTAAAGTGGATAACTTTTCTCTAAAATTTAATCCTGAATTGCTACGTTCAAAACACAGATTTTCAACAGTTTGCTCAGATGAATTTTCTAAATTTGGTCGTAGAAGGCGTCGATTGCGAGATAAATTGTTGGTGTCTTCGACAAAGTTGCTTGGATTGTAGTTGCAGTGACCAGCCAAAAATTGTCCCTTCCCATTTGCAATAACTCATCTCAAGACACCAAAGCTCCAGAACTGCATCATTTTTCAGAAAATCAGTTTTCCACTCAATTTTATGATCTAGACCAGGCCTGCCCAACGTCCGGCCCGCGGGCCGGATCCGGCCCGTGAAGCCATTTCATGCGGCCCACGACGGCTTTTCAAAATAGCTCTATGACCGGCCCTTCATAAAATACTCAATAAATAATTTGAGTGTCTATATAAAAAAAATATCTTGAGATCAATTTTTAAATTATTATAACCTATAACAAAACATTTATTTGTTTATTTTGCTTTTGACATACAATGTTGCTAATTCAACGTTTGTTTGGAATATGCCTTTGTTTTTTTAAATGATTAAATTTCACATATAAACATTCTCTATGTTTGAATTAAATTCTTATTATTTCAATATTGATGTTATCAGAAATAATTATTCAACTTGCAAAATATGCATAAAGATTGCAAAAGGCCCTGAATTCTAATTTCTTAAAGTTTTGGCTGTTTTTATTTCTAATTCAATTGTTTCTTTTTTGAGGATTTTGATTATTTATTTTTTTTCAGAGCAACTTTTCAATGATAATGTTTTGTTGGGAAAAAGCTTAAAAAGGCAAATTAATCATATTGAAAATAAAGATCGCTGCAAATATTTAAAAAAAATAAAAAACTATCTCAAGAAGTTGAGAAATCAGATAGCATTTTTTTCATAATCTTCAATAATTCTATGAAATTTGAGGAATGACGAATCAGATATATATTTGTATTAACTTTTTTTAAATTTCATGTCTTTAAAAAAAAAATTGAAATGATTTGTAAAATTTTTGAATAAAGGTTCACAACAACGCAAAAAAAAATTCGTAGAGAAGATTTGAATCCAAATTTCGTTTTAGTAAATTTTATCTTGTCTCGTTGATTTTTCAAACTTGAATAAAAACTTGCAACGACGAAATTTTGATATTTTTTAAAGTTAATGATGTCGACAAAAACAATTACAATATAATTTTGCCCAAAACAAAATAAAAGTAATTCAAATAAACACATTTTTGAAAGTAATCTTTGTATCTCTTTCTTCAAAACAAATTATTTGAGTCTTATTTGCAACAGTTGTTTATGTATTTGTTTACTTGAATTGACCTACTAAAATAAATTTTATGAAAAAAATGTTTACTATTTTTTACTTTCACCAACATTAGTTCCGGCCCACCTCTGCTTTAGAAAAATCAGATCTGGCCCGCAGGGCCAAAAGGTTGGGCACCCTTGATCTAGACCACTGTGCATTGTTGGGGAGCTTCATACAAGTTAACTTCACAGCAAAAAATCCGTTGGTAAAATCGCAAGCAAAAGCAAGCACATCACCTTCGTCAAAATAAACACTTAATATTACACACTGCATGTAAAAATTTTATAAACACAAAAAAAATTGCAACCGACGGGATTCAAACCCAGCACCAACAGTAAGGACTGGCGCCTTAGCCCACTCGGCCATCAGACCGATGAAAAGATGGTAGGATAAACGCATATATCAGCTTGACATTTTGGTCAAGTAGGTTTCCCATACTGACGGGCTACATATTTCAGGGAGTAAAATTACATAAAATTACATAAAATAATGCAATATTTATTTTACACCCAGCACTTTTACACGCAGCTGGATTACTACTTTTTTAGCTGTGTTGCACATGCAAACCTAGTGAGACAAGTATTCTTAGAGCACAATTGGGTCCTAAAATGAAGCTTAGATTGCTGATATTATTGTTCACAGCGATAAAGCTTATTTTTCTGAGTACAATGACCCTTTGTACGACCATAAAGAGCTTAAAATAGATTTTTAAATCAATTTTGAAAAATTAACCTCGCGGTCCTTCTTGACAGAAAAGCTCCTACTTGACAGGTTGTTCCAAGGGGACCATAGTTGATCCATTGAAAAAATGTTGTCGTGTCAAAAAAAAAATTTGCTTTAAAATGAAAAAAAGTGATCAGAAATGGTTTTTAATCGTGTTTTTTACCGTTGTACATAAAAATTGACTTAGGGCTTTAGTACCCAATTGTGATGGGGCAATGTGGGTCATTTACCTGATAAGTTTAAGGCTTGAGATAATAACTAGAAAATAAACTTTGCTATGGTAAAAATTAGCCTATTGTTGTATTACACCCCACTTGACCCACAACCACACATAACCTCTTCTATAACAGGGGGCGCACAAAGCTTCAGCTCCAAAAGCAGACTCTGGAGGACACGAAACTGGGTGTCGAAATGTTCGACATGCATTTTAGCTTAAAATTTACGCATTAGTGTTATCGCCCATAAAGCTTTCAAGTGTACGTTTTTTGCATCCCCTCTCCGACGTCGCACACACGAGACCGCGTGTGAGACTTTTCATTATGCTCACCGTGAGAGCCAAACCGAACTCATTAAAGCACTTTGTTTTCACCTTTGGGTGACTTTTAATTCGAGCGATTAACCTTTTCGCCGGCGACGCCGCTGAAACACCTGTTGAAGGAGGTCGGGGTTGCGGCAATATTTGGAGAGTTTTAAATCTTCGCTAATCCGTCGCGTTTTTTAATCCGTTAGCGAGTTGACATCTTTTTGAAACGGACGTATTTACGCGAAGCGATGTGAGAAATGTATTTTTACCATAAATTTCAACCATTGTGTGATATCTTAAGCACTTACCAGGTAGCAATAGATTACGCTCGCTCGGCGAACTTGACGCTTCAAAGTCCCGAAAAAATAAAAACAGCTAAAGCTGATGCTAATGAAGTATCAAAACATCGGCCCCCGATAATAGGCTAAAGCTCTCCGAAATGTTGCACCTGGTTGGGAAAGATCAATCGAAAATGACACCGTTTACAGTTGTTTTAAATATCCGACTCGACGACGACGACCGGCGCGCGGACTTATCACTAATCGAACGTGTATAAACAAATTAGCCACGGTAAGTTACGGCCCATTTGTATCATCATTTATATGGAGTCCGGTCCGCAAAGGCCGGGATTTGTGTTTATATGATTGTTTTATTTATCTTTGGGCCGGACTGTCACACGTTTTTAAACAATTTCGATCGGAATCAAATCGAATGGTGATGGAGCTCTGGTGCTGCTGCAGTGGCGGTGTCTTATGGTAATTCTGATAGTTTTTTCGGCTCTTGACGCGATACTAATGAGCTTCTTTGTGTAAATTGTTTTTCCTCATTGTATCTAGTGTATCAAAAATTTTAAACCATATACTTTCAAAGTTATGAAAATGAACAGTGTTAAAATCACGAAAAGAAAACTAAAGCTGGAGAGCAACAGCTAAATTAAATGTAATTATTATAAGAAAGATTAAATAGAATATATTTAATTCGAAAAAAAAAATACCTGAAATAATATTATTACTTTAAACCTCTAACGCCCATGGTTACTCCAGTGCACCACAGATTTTTGTCTTCAAAACTGAATTTCTCTGCAACCATGCATACAGTCATGCCTCGGTTTAGCACCGCATATGGGGGATGCAAAACCGAGGCGTCCATAACCGAGGCACAGAGCTTATGGAATTTTGGCTATATGGGAGACATTGGCTTTAATCGTACGAAAAATCATGCAAATATAAAAAAATTATAGTGTTTTGGAATCGGGATGATGTCAGCTATCCATTAAAATTATTATTTCATGAAAATTTTCACAAAAATACGTATTTTTCCTGTATTTCGAAAATGCATTTTTTTCTCTAAAGAAACCAAAAATATATTGTTATTTCAATATTGGTATCGAATGATCAGGGTTTTTTCAAACATTTTGGATGTAATAACAACATTTTTTGAAAATACTCAAAATTTTCACAAAACTACGTCTTTTCGAAAAAATACTCAAATGTCAAATTTTTACAATATGGGTATCAAACGATCGGGATTTTTCATACAATTCGATTGTAATAACAACATTTTACGTATTTTCGAATAAAATACGTATTTTCGAATAAAATACTCAAAATTTCCGTTTTTACAATGTGGGTATCAAACGATTGGGATTTTTTCATACATTTGGAAAGTTATCAAAAAAAAAAAAAAATGAAAATACTCAACGTTTTCACAAAACTACATATTTTTGAAAAAATTGATTTGATTATCTGATACCCCAATTGTAAAAACTGAAATTTTGAAAAGTTTTACAAAAATACGTAGTTTTGTGAAAGTTTTGAGTATTTTCAAAAAATATTGTTATTACATTCGAAATGTATGAAAAAATCCCGATCGTTTGATACCCACAGTCTGCCTGTGTGGATCAATCGGACCGCGCGCTGGACTCACAATCCAGAGGTCGCTGGTTCGAATCCCGAGGCGGACGCAAAAAAATTCTAAGTGTAAATATAGGTATTCGGTGCCCTCTCCCCGTGCCATACCTTCACACTTGGGAGACCCGGGAGGCGGAGTCTTGTCGCAAAAAGAACGATACACACCTGTGGATCCGTTGACGAAACCGCAAGGTTTAAGAGGGTCACATTATAAGGTGTTACGTCGATTCCGTTCCGTTTTTGATACCCACATTGTAAAAACTGAAATTTTAAAAAGTTTTTCAAAAATACGTAGTTTTGTGAAAATTGTGAGTGTTTTAAAAAAATGTTGTTATTTTATTCGAAATGTATGAAAAAATCCCGATCGCTTGATATCCACTTTGTATAAACGGAAATTTTGAGTATTTTTTTCTCGAAAATACGTAGTTTTGTGAAAATTTTGAGTATTCGAAATGTTTGAAAAATCCCGATCGTTTGATACCAACATTGTAAAAACGGAAATTTCGAATATTTTTTCGGAAATACGTAGTTTTGTGAAAATTATGAGTATTTTCAAAAAATATTGTTATTACATTCGAAATTTATAAAAAAATCCCGATCGTTCGATACCCACATTGTAAAAACGGAAATTTTGAGTATTTTATTCAAAAATACGTAGTTTTGTGAAAATTTTCAGTATTTTCTAAAAATGCTGTTATTACATTCGAAATGTATAAAAAAATCCCGATCGTTTGATACCCATGTTGCAAAAATTTAAATTTTGAGTATTTTTTTGCAAAATGACGTAGTTTTGTGAAAATTTTGAATATTTTTAAAAACATGTTGTTATTACATTCGAAATGTATGAAAAAATCCCGATCGTTCGATACCCACATTGTAAAAACGGAAATTTTGATTATTTTTTTCGGAAATATGTAGTTTTGTGAAAATTTTGAGTATATTCAAAGAATATTGTTATTTCATTCGAGATGTATCAAAAAATCCCGATCGTTCGATACCCATATTGTAAAAACGGAAATTTTGATTATTTTTTCGGAAATACGTAGTTTTGTGAAAATTTTGAATATTTGATAAAAATGTTGTTATTACATTCGAAATGTATGAAAAACCCCGATCGTTTGATACCCACATTGTAAAAACGGAAATTTTGAGTATTTTTTTTTAGAAAATACGTAGTTTTGCGATAATTTTGAGTATTTGCTAAAATGTTGTTATTACATTCGAAATGTATGAAAAAATCCCGATCGTTTGATACCCCTATATTCTAAAAATTTAAATTTTGAGTATTTTTATTCGAAAAAACGTAGTTTTGTGAAAATTTGCAGTATTTTCTAAAAATGTTGTTATTACATCCGAAATGTATGAAAAAAACCTGATCATTTGATACCCATATTGAAATAACAATATATTTTTGGATTCTTTAGAGAAAAAAAAAGCATTTTCGAAATACAGGAAAAATACGTATTTGTGTGAAAATTTTCATGAAATAATAATTTTAATGGATAACTGACATCATCCCGATTCCAAAACACTATGACTTTTTGATTTTTGCATGATTTTTCATACGATTAATGCCAATGTCTCCCATATAGCAAAAAACCCATAAACTCTGTGCTTCAGTGAAGCACTGGGCCGTGCTTAACCGAGGCGGCTGAACGGTGCAAAACCGGGGCAGTGCAAAACCGAGGCGTGCAAAACCGAGGCATGACTGTATTTCCAACCTAGTTCAAACTGTATTAGTTTACATAGAATGTTAACCTAGAACTAATAAAGTTACAACTAATTTGGTTAATCCAATTACAAGATATGTAGCAAAGCGTGAAAAATCTCAATTTTGCTATGGGCGGAAAAAAGATTAAAAATTGCAAATTCAGAGACAAAACTGGAACTGAAGTATTTATTTCAAATCTAAATAAAAATTCCATATTAGACGAAGTACACTTGTTTTCTCCTTTTTTCCATTTTTCAACAAAAATAAAATGAGGAAAAGGGGAAGAAAAATAAATAAATCAAAATTATATTTAAGCTTTTTTTGCCAGGAGACCTTGAAAGTGTTTAATGACTGTGAAAGTTGTTTTTGCATTAAAATATTAAATGGAAGTAATAATTAATTTTTTAAACCTCGATTTTAATTGGCCTTAGGCTGTAGCAAATTTATGTTAAAGTATGTAACAAATCTGAACACCAAATATCCAAAACATTACCATTTCAGACTGTATTTTTTTTTTTAAACACGTATTTTGTAAATGTCTGAAAATGAAAGAGGTCGTTCCATCCCTCTCTCACGAGATATCGATAAATGAACCTCGGAATCGTAATTAAAAAAAAACGTTACTTAATCCACCCTTAGGTGGTTGGCGCCTTCCTCACATTTAAAGGGTGCTATCCAAAATGCAAAAAGTGCGTAAATAACACTTAATTGCATATAACTTTTGATAGATTTGTCAGATCTTCAATGTCTTGGACGCGCTGGAAAGGTCTTTTAAAAACCTTTCTGAAAATGTGTAGCATGACGGATTTTCTTACAAAAACTACCCTTTTTACAATCTTCCGGACTTTTGTTAAAATCGTTTTTTAAGCATAACTTTTGAAGTACTTAATTAAACTGCATGATTTTTAATAGCGACTTATGGGACCCCAAGACGGATCGAATGAGGCCAAAACGGACAAAATCGGTTCAGCCAATGTCGAGATAATCGAGTGACAATTTTTTGATCAACATCCCACTACACACACAGACATTTGCTCAGAATTTGATTCTGAGTCGATAGGTATACATGAAGGTGGGTCTAGGAGGTCTTATTGAGAAGTTCATTTTTAGAGTGATTTTATAGCCTTTCCTCAGTAACGTGAGGAAGGCAAAACGATAGTAGATATAGGGGAAATTCTCGTATGTTTGGCAGGTTAAGCTTTCGCTCCTAACTCCATCCAATTTGCTGATTTTCACTACTTAAACAACTAATTTTGCAAAACTTTTGATAGAAACTTGCTTGCTCACTTCTCATTGAGCTATTTATCATTCGATATCAGTTGAAAACGCTTTTAATTAGCTTTAATTGAATGTCAAAGTTCTGACCTGCCAACATTAGAGGCACGCTGGAATTAGATGCTGTTCCCCTACTATAGATTTTTATGGTTCAACTTTCCATGAATTACAAATTAATTAATAATTAATCAGTTTTCAAAGAGTGCATATTTTTTCGAAATAATTCTGGTCAATACTAATAACTCTGCCAAAAACACCAAATCGATCAGAAAATTCTTTCCCAAGGTAAATATTTCAGAATATTAAGGAAAATTTGTGTAAAAGCTATCTACCATCTAATTAACACAAATTTCATCATCGAAACATCTTTTCTCCTTTAAATTATCGTCCGTGAAACAACACATTCTCGGCCACTTGTTTCAAATTTATGTGTGCCAATTTGCATGATAATTAATTAGCCCTCATTTGGAAGAAAACACATCGCCGAGGCGTCAAAGCTTTCATAAACATTCCAAAAAATAACCCGATCATGTCGTGTGACACCGCGGCATCAAAAACTCGTCAAATTCTTGCTACAAAGTATCTTAACGATACGTTCCGCCCCTCCAAGGCCGATCGAAAGATCGAATACAAGTGGAAGGACTTCTTTCGAGTGAAACTTAATCACATTAAAATTGATCCTAATGAGATTGTACCCCCACACAAACACACTGGGTGCAGATTTCTTCACCCCAAGGTATAACACTGCATCGTGAGCTGCTGCAACATAGTTGCCGCAAATTGGTTTACAATAACATTTAATTAAAAGATAATTTTCATATAATGTTGGGGCTCTTTTGGGTGTGGTTAAGGCCGGCGGCTGTCATCAAAATCACGATCTGCTTCCTTTTTTTTGATGGTCGATCTGAAAAGGATTTCAGACGCACATGTCATTACCGCAATTGAAACGGCTTATTTCGCGCCTTCAGAAGAACTGAAAAAATAATCTACGGAGATTTCGGTTTGACTAACCCTCAGCTTGACACGAATTAAAATTTAAGAGAAAAGATTTTTAATTTGTAAAAATATATTTTTTAATGATCTCGATGCTGTTTTTAGAGTTAAATAAATACATTTATGATTGAGATATATTTTAAAATATTTAATCAAATATTTTCCCAATGTTGATTCCAAGTTGGATCCGCGCAACCCAGCAACCATATTGCCATTAATTTGAATTTAATTCGCTTTGCGCCACCGCCAAATTTGCGTCGATTTTACTTCCCCGGACCAGTTCTGGGCCCAGCGGCCAAACTCTCTGCGGCATCATTACGCAGTGGCCTCACTTACAATGTTGCCCGACGACGAATCAAAAAGCCACGGTTCGATCAGAATTTTCCCCCCCGGATGATGGGTTCCATAAATTCGACGAATTTGTGCGAAATTCTTTCTTTGTGCAGCGAAATCGTTCCCCCACACACATGTTAATGTTAATTTACTGAGGGGATGAAAAATTCGCAGTCCTCGCGAGGTTCAGCGTTGATTGTCGCGAGGAAAGAAGAAAAAAGCACTTGTGATAACCGCTAATGGCGTTGTTTCCTCAAAGTGGGGTAACACGTGAAAAATGCATTCAAATTTGGCGGTGGCAGTGCAATTTCAGGGTGATAAATTCCAGTGTCGGCAATCATTAATCAATTACGTAATTTATCACCGGGTTTTGTTGGGCTTCCCTGGGGGCCCCCTTTTGCGGGATTGGTTGCGGAATGAATGGCGATTGTTGGGAAAATTGATGTAAATTTGATGTTTTTGCCTTCCTCACTGAGGTAAGGCTATAATCCTGCTCTAAAAATGAACTTTTTATTAAAAGCTCGAAGACCCACCTTCATATATACATATCGACTCAGAATCGAAAACTGAACAAATGTCTGTGTGTGTGTGTGTGTATGTGTGTGTGTGTATGTGTGTGTGTGTGTGTGTATGTATGTATGTGTTCAAAAATCTTGCCAAGTTTTCTCAGCACTGGCTGAACCGATTTTGATCGAACCAGTTGCATTCGACTTGGTTTAGGGTCCCATACATCGCTATTGAATTGTTTGAAGTTTCGATAAGTAGTTCAAAAGTTATGTATAAAAATGTGTTTTCACATATATCCGGATCTCAATTATATGCATGTAAACGATGTCCAGATCCATCATCCAACCCATCGTTGGTTAGGTAATCAAAAGACCTTTCCAACAAGTCCACAACATCGAAGATCTGGCAACCCTGTCTCGAGTTATGACCACTTAAGTGATATTTATGTACTTTTAAGCCGGATCTCACTTAAATGCATGTAAACGATGTCCGGATCCATCATCCGACCCATCGTTGGTTAGATAATCGAGAGACCTTTCGAACGAGTCCACATAATTGAAGATCTGGCAACCCTGTCTCGAGTTATGACCACTTAAGTGATATTTATGTACTTTTTTGAAGCCGGATCTCACTTAAATGCATGTAAACGATGTCCGGATCTATCATCCGACCCATCGTTGGTTAGGTAATCAAGAGACCTTTCCAACGAGTCCGCAACATCGAAGATCTGGCAACCCTGTCTCGAGTTATGACCACTTAAGTGATATGTATGTACTTTTTTGAAGCCGGATCTCACTTAAATGTATGTAAACGATGTCCGGATCCATCATCCGACCCATCGTTGGTTAGATAATCGAGAGACCTTTCGAACGAGTCCACATAATTGAAGATTTGGCAACCCTGTCTCGAGTTATGACCACTTAAGTGATATTTAAGTACTTTTTTGAAGCCGGATCTCACTTAAATGTATGTAAACGATGTCCGGATCAATCATCCGACCCATCATTGGTTAGGTAATCGAGAGACCTTTCCAACGAGTCCAAATAATTGAAGATCTGGCAACCATGTCTCGACTTATGACCACTTAAGTGATATTGTTGTACTTTTTTTAAGCCGGATCTCACTTAAATGTATGTAAACGATGCCCAGAACCATCATCCGACTCATCGTTGATTAGGTAATCAAGAGACCTTTCCAACGAGTCCACAATATCGAAGATCTGGCAACCCTGTCTCGAGTTATGACCACTTAAGTGATATTTATGTACTTTTTTGAAGCCGGATCTTACTTAAATCTATGTAAACTATGTCCAGATCCATCATTCGACCCATCGTTGGCTAGGTAATCGAAAGAACTTTCCAACGAGTCCACATAATTGAAGATCTGGCAACCCTGTCTCGAGTTAGGACAACTTAAGTTATATCTGTGTACTTATTTTTCTGGACCTAAAAAAAAAATAGCTGAAATATGTGTCCAAACCACTCATATTACCCATTGTTGGTAACAAGTGAGGAAGGCATCAACCACATAGGTGGATTAGGCTAGTTTTTTATAAAAAAGAGAAAAAGAGTGAAGTTTTGATGCAGTGCAATGTTTTTGAATTATACAAATTATTTGATTTTTTTTTCAAATGCTTTTTTCCTAATTTTGAAGGTTGTGTGCTGCCCCTGATTACATAAATGTCCCATATGCAATTTCATCGCTTTTGAGTTATTGGTGCAGTTTAATTTAAAATCTTTTGATCTTTCAGTAAAGCCAACTACATCCAGTACTTTGTTTTAGAAAACCGATGGAAATCCAGTTTTTTCGCGAAACACGTAGCCTTGCTGTTTTTGCATATGAGCAATTCTCTACGAAAACCGGAAATGGATTTTATTTGTATTTTTTTATTTGGCTCATACTTTGTGGGGCCTTCCCTATGACCAAATATGCTATTTTGTGTCATTGGTTCACCAATACAAGTCTCCATACAATTTTGGCTACTGTCCATACAAAAATGGTATGTCAATTGTCAATATTCAAACAGCTGTAATTTTTGAGTGAATTTTCTGATCAATTTGGTGTCTTCGGCAAAGTTGTAGGTATTGTTGAGGACTTTTGGGAAAAAATAGGTACACGGAAAAAAAAATTTGCAGATTTTTTTATCAACTTTTTTTTTACTAAAACTCAATTTCCCAAAATACGTATTTTTTGATTTTCGAGATTTATTGATATGTTTTAGGGGACAAAAATCCGCAACTTTTAAGCCATAGAGAAGCATGGTCAAAAAATCTGCCGCCGAGTTATGATTTTTTGAAAAAATAGTGATTTTTGGAAAAAATCGAAGTTTTATGCAAAAACAAGTTTGACATTACTTTTTAATGCAAAATTGAATTTGCAATCGAAAAGTACTTTTTGATAAAGGGCTCCGTTTTCAAGATATAGCCACCGAAAGTTTGAAAAATATTTGCAGTTTTTCAATTTTTAAAAATAGTGACCATGAGTGACCATTTCTTAAAATATTTTTTTTTTGAAAAGTTCAGAAAATTTGCTATAAAATTGTCTAAGAGACATTGAAGATTGGACCTCGGGTTGCTGAGATACAGCCGCTTTAAGAAAAAGAAACCCGAAAATTAAAGTTTTCTAAGTCTCACCCAAAAAACTCACCATTTTCTAATGTCGATATCTCAGCAACTAATGGTTCGATTTTCAATGTTAAAATATGAAACATTCGTGAAATTTTCCGATTTTTTCGAAAAAAATATTTTCAGATATGGTTACTAATGGTCGCTATTTTTAAAAACGAAAAACTGCAAATATTTCGCTAAAAACAAACTTTCGGTGGCTATATCTTGGAAACGGAGCACTTTATCAAAAAATCTGTAATGTACTTTTCGATTGCAAATTCAATTTTCCTTTTATAAATAATGTCAAATTTGTTTTTGCATAAAATATCGATTTTTTCCAAAAATCACTATTTTTCAAAAATTCATAACTCGGCGGCAGATTTTTGGACCATGTTTCTCTATAGCTCAAAAGTTGCGGATTTTTGTCCCCTAAAACATATCGAAAAATTTCGAAAATCAAAAAAATATGTATTTTGGGAAGATGAGTTATTGTGAAAAAAAGTTGATTAAAAAATTTGCATTTTTTTTCCTTGTACCTATTTTTTCTCAATAGTCCTCAACAATACCTACAATTTTGCCGAAGATACCAAATTGATCAGAAAATTCACTCAAAAGTTACAGCTGTTTAAATATTGACATAACATTTTGCCTTCCTCACTGAGGTAAGGCTATAAAGGCTGGTACAAATATTTTTAAAAGTTTTTGTCACCCACCCCTTCAAAATTGGCCCGAAAAATCAGGGGACAAAAAAAATATTTTTACAATAAGCTTCAAAATTTCAATGAAAAATCATGTGCAACCAGCTGAATTAAATTAAAATACATTCTTCTGCGTTTAAAATCATTTTTAGCATGTTTGGAATTATTAAGATTTTTTGAAAATTTTCGATGCCAAATCTTTTTTTTTCGATACAATTTTTGTTTTTGTCAGATCTTATATTTTTTGAAAACTAATGATTGTAAAACAACTGAACTAGTGTAAAATGCATTTTGAAACACTTTTTGCCTTCCTCACTGAGGTAAGGCTATAATCCTGCTCTAAAAATGAACTTTGTATAAAAACGTCGTAGACCCACCTTCATGTATACATATCGACTCAGAATCGAAAACTGAACAAATGTCTGTGTGTATGTGTGTGTGTATGTGTGTGTGTGTATGTATGTATGTGACCAACAAACTAGCTCATGTTTCTCGGCACTGGCTGAACCGATTTGACCCGAACCTGTTGCATTCGACTTGGTTAAGGGTCCCATAGATCGAGTTTTATACAGATTGAAGTTTCGATAAGTAGTTCAAAAGTTATGTATAAAAATGTGTTTTCACATATATCTGGATCTCACTTAAATTTATGTAAACTATGTCCGGATCCACCATCCGACCCATCGTTGGATAGGTTATCAAAAGACCTTTCCAACGAGTCCAAAACATTGAAGATCTGGCAACCCTGTCTCGAGATATGTCCACTTAAGTGATATTTATGCACTTTTTGGAAGCCGGATCTCACTTAAATGTATGTAAACTATGTCCGGATCCACCATCCGACCCATCGTTGGTTAGGTTATCAAAAGACCTTTCCAACGAGTCCAAATTATTGAAGATCTGGCAACCCTGTCTCGAGATATGGCCATTTAAGTGATATTTATGTACTTTTTTGAAGCCGGATCTCACTTAAATGTATGTAAGCTATGTCCGGATCCACCATCCGACCCATCGTTGGTTAGGTTATCATAAGACCTTTCCAACGAGTCCAAAACATTGAAGATCTGGCAACCCTGTCTCGAGATATGTCCACTTAAGTGATATTTATGCACTTTTTGGAAGCCGGATCTCACTTAAATGTATGTAAACTATGTCCGGATCCACCATCCGACCCATCGTTGGTTAGGTTATCAAAAGACCTTTCCAACGAGTCCAAATTATTGAAGATCTGGCAACCCTGTCTCGAGATATGGCCATTTAAGTGATATTTATGTACTTGTTGGAAGCCGGATCTCACTTAAATGTATGTAAACTATGTACGGATCCACCATCCGACCCATCGTTGGATAGGTTATCAAAAGACCTTTCCAACGAGTCCAAAACATTGAAGATCTGGCAACCCTGTCTCGAGATATGTCCACTTAAGTGATATTTATGCACTTTTTGGAAGCCGGATCTCACTTAAATGTATGTAAACTATGTCCGGATCCACCATCCGACCCATCGTTGGTTAGGTTATCAAAAGACCTTTCCAACGAGTCCAAATTATTGAAGATCTGGCAACCCTGTCTCGAGATATGGCCATTTAAGTGATATTTATGTACTTTTTTGAAGCCGGATCTCACTTAAATGTATGTAAACTATGTCCGGATCCACCATCCGACCCATCGTTGGTTAGGTTATCAAAAGACCTTTCCAACGAGTCCAAAACATTGAAGATTTGGCAACCCTGTCTCGAGATATGGCCATTTAAGTGATATTTATGTACTTGTTGGAAGCCGGATCTCACTTAAATGTATGTAAACTATGTACGGATCCACCATCCGACCCATCGTTGGATAGGTTATCAAAAGACCTTTCCAACGAGTTCAAAACATTGAAGATCTGGCAACCCTGTCTCGAGATATGTCCACTTAAGTGATATTTATGCACTTTTTGGAAGCCGGATCTCACTTAAATGTATGTAAACTATGTCCGGATCCACCACCGACCCATCGTTGGATAGGTTATCAAAAGACCTTTCCAACGAGTCCAAAACATTGAAGATCTGGCAACCCTGTCTCGAGATATGGCCATTTAAGTGATATTTATGCACTTTTTGGAAGCCGGATCTCACTTAAATGTATGTAAACTATGTCCGGATCCACCATCCGACCCATCGTTGGTTAGGTTATCAAAAGACCTTTCCAACGAGTCCAAAACATTGAAAATCTGGCAACCCTGTCTCGAGATATGGTCACTTAAGTGATGTTTATGTACTTTTTTGTAGCCGGGTCTCATTTAAATGTATGTAAACTATGTCCGGATCCACCATCCGATCCATCGTTGGTTAGGTTATCATAAAACCTTTCCAACCAGTCTAAAACATTGAAGATCTGGCAATCCTGTCTCGAGATATGTCCACTTAAGTGATATTTATGCACTTTTTGGAAGCCGGATCTCACTTAAATGTATGTAAACTATGTCCGGATCCACCATCCGACCCATCGTTGGATAGGTTATCAAAAGACCTTTCCAACGAGTCCAAAACATTGAAGATCTGGGAACCCTGTCTCGAGATATGGCCATTTAAGTGATATTTATGCACTTTTTGGAAGCCGGATCTCACTTAAATGTATGTAAACTATGTCCGGATCCACCACCGACCCATCGTTGGATAGGTTATCAAAAGACCTTTCCAACGAGTCCAAAACATTGAAGATCTGGCAACCCTGTCTCGAGATATGGCCATTTAAGTGATATTTATGCACTTTTTGGAAGCCGGATCTCACTTAAATGTATGTAAACTATGTCCGGATCCACCATCCGACCCATCGTTGGTTAGGTTATCAAAAGACCTTTCCAACGAGTCCAAAACATTGAAAATCTGGCAACCCTGTCTCGAGATATGGTCACTTAAGTGATGTTTATGTACTTTTTTGTAGCCGGGTCTCATTTAAATGTATGTAAACTATGTCCGGATCCACCATCCGATCCATCGTTGGTTAGGTTATCAAAAACCTTTCCAACCAGTCTAAAACATTGAAGATCTGGCAATCCTGTCTCGAGATATGTCCACTTAAGTGATATTTATGCACTTTTTGGAAGCCGGATCTCACTTAAATGTATGTAAACTATGTCCGGATCCACCATCCGACCCATCGTTGGATAGGTTATCAAAAGACCTTTCCAACGAGTCCAAAACATTGAAGATCTGGCAACCCTGTCTCGAGATATGTCCACTTAAGTGATATTTATGTACTTTCTTAATCCGAATCTAAAAAATAGATGAAATTTGTGTACAACCCCATCAAATCAGCCATTGTTGGTAATGAGTGAGGAAGGCTCCAACCACATAGGTGGATTAAGTTAGTTTTTCATTTAAATGTGAAGACTATGGCTTGTTATTTAAATTTTTATGTTTTTTTAATTTTTTTGCTCCCCCCCCCTTGACCACGGCCAGGGCCGAGGGACAAATTTTTTTTTAAATATTTGCATAGGCCTAATCCTGCTCTAAAAATGAACTTTGAATAAAAACGTCGTAAACCCACCTTCATGTATATATATCGACTCAGAATCGAATACTGAACAAATGTCTGTGTGTATGTGTGTGTGTATGTGTGTGTGTGTATGTATGTATGTGACCAACAAACTAGCTCATGTTTCTCGGCACTGGCTGAACCGATTTGACCCGAACTTGTTGCATTCGACTTGGTTTAGGGTCCCATAGATCGAGTTTTATACAGATTGAAGTTTCGATAAGTAGTTCAAAAGTTATGTATAAAAATGTGTTTTCACATATATTTGGATCTCACTTAACTGTATGTTAGCTATGCCCGAGTATATCATCTGACCCATCGTTGGTTAGGTTATCAAAATACCTTTCCAACGAGTGCAAAACATTGAAGATCTGGCAACCCTGTCTCGAGATATGGCTCCTTAAGTGATATTGATATACTTTTTTGAAGTCGGATCTCACTTAAATGTATGTAAACTATGTCCGGGTCCATCATCCGACCCATCGTTGGTTAGATTATCAAAATACCTTTCAAAGAGTCTAAAACATTGAAGATCTGGCAACCCTGTCTCGAGATATGGCCCCTTAAGTGATATTGATGTACTTTTTTGAAGCCGGATCTCACTTAAATGTATGTAAACTATGTCCGGATCCACTATCCGACCCGACGTTGGTTAGGTTATCAAAATACCTTTCCAACGAGTCTAAAACATTGAAAAATTGGCAACCCTGTCTTGAGATATGGCCTCTTCAGTGACATTTATGTACTTTTCAGAAGCCGGATCTCACTTAAATGTATGTAAACTATGTCCAGGTCCATCATCCGACCCATCGTTGGTTAGATTATCAAAAGACTTTTCCAATGAGTCCAAAACATTGAAGAACTGGCAACCCTTTCTCGAGATATGGCCACTTAAGTGATATTGATGTACTTTTTGGAAGCCGGATCTAAAAAATAGATGAAAGTTGTGTACAGCCATTGTTGTGAGGAAGGCTCCAACCACCAAGGTGGATTAAGTTAGTTTTTGTATGGACAGTAGCCAAAATTGTATGGAGACTGGTATGGGTGAACCAATGCACAAAATAGCTTATTTGGTCACAGGGAAGGCCCCCACAAAGTTTGAGCACAATAAAAAAATACAATAAATAAAAATGGTTGAAATCGGCCGATTCCGTAGAGAGTTGCTCATATGGGAGAACATGGGCAATGTGGAGTTTCAAACAGCTGAAAAAATCGGTGTTATTTCCGGTTCCTTGCCAAAAAATCAAGAAAAAAAGTTTTTTTTTGTAGATTCATCCAATAAGTTCTCATTTTACAATTTGCATTAGAACTATTTTTGGAGTCCTTTTTTTAGTTGACATTCAACCAAAACAAAACAAAATGCAAGACGTTGTACGTCCTTGCCCTCCCAAAGAATTTCTCAGATACATTTATCAACGTCCAGCTGATCTCCGTTCAATGCCAGTGGCCGCTATCGAGATTGTCGAAAGATTGTACGGTCGACCGTCTTCTACATCGCACCTGCAGCTCTACCTGTCTGCATACAATTGTTCCATTTTTTTTATATTCGTGTCAGATTTTGTTCCACTGATTTGCTGTTCGCTTCCCGGACTCTTGACATTTGCAGAATCGATACCGAATACACCCAAGTACGCAGTACGTCTTAAAAAAATTGCTTCCCAGCCAGATCTGCCCGAAGGTCTCTCGTCGATATCGCCGACTTCTCGATATCGGTAATTACGCGTTAATTTATTACCGTAATTTGCCGCTACTCCTGCGAGGACTTGCGGCACGGTAATGATGATGATTGTCCTTATTTTCACACGTATGATGGTACTGTGGGTACACTGGGTTTCTGGCCGCCTCATTCGCGATCAATCAATCCCAATTACTTGGGAGTCTTATGGGCCAATTCGCTGACCAGTGTACATGATCGTGGCCGTGGCCCTAGCAGCCGGGCTTCGTCTTTCAGCTAGTATCAGTGATATCTTTGACAGAGATCGCGAAATAATGGCTACTTTACGTGCCACTCTTATTTTTTCTGAGTTGGTCCATCCAAGAGTGAAGTGTCCTTTGTTGGGCTAAGTATTTAAAAATATTGGGAAGAAATTAAAATTTAAGCCGTTGCTTTACTCTTGGAGACACCTTGGAGATCACATCACGTTACACGTGTGTCTTTGAACACAGAACAGAAATGTGGGACAAAACCTAGGAACCAGAATAATGAGGTAACAAACTACGGACGTGGCTAGACGTAAACACTTTGATTTCACTGATTAAATAATTGAGGGTCCTGAAACGAGGTCAAACGTGAGATTTCAGGGTAATAATCGGTATCGGCCCAATACACTACGTTCTCTTTACTAAGTATTAGAATCCGAGTCAGGGATCGAGCTCCCGGGCTACCGCTTACGAGTGGATATCAAATGATCATATTTCCAAAAGTATCTTCCCCAAATTTACCTCAACAAGCAAGCTTGATGACAGCCCAAGTCGCGTGAAAGATATCTTATCTGGTACATGCGTATCCCGGTGCACGAAACACACCTCGAACACTGACAGATCATGATCTCAACTCGGATTCCAATTTCTGTGTCATTGCACTCGGCAGTAATTTTAAAATTAACTCGCGTCATCACGAATTTTCTCTCCCGCGGCAGCAGCAGCAGTTGACATCGATCTTGACACGTCGATGAGCTACCGCGTTGATCGCAATCAGCGTTTCCCCCCAAAAAACGTCCCAGCGACCGTCCAAAGTGATCGATCTGTGTGGCTGCTGGGGCAGGTGCATTTGGCCCCGGGCACGATCCGCGAATAACGGAACCCAGCAGTCAGTGGTCATTCCAACTTGCGCGCCGCCGCGGTAGCTCCCGGAGACAGCCTTATCGGGATTGTCACTCCTGTCTTGAGTGAAGAGAAAAAAAAAACACCGAGAGAAAAATAAAACGATGTAATTTATGTTCCTTCACCCCGAATGTCAACCCGGTCAAGACGGAGTATCGCGTTGAACTCGCCGGGTCTTCGGACGTTCGGATTGAGGGGTCATGTTCAAACCCATCAACATTTTGAACGGCAACAGCAGAAGCGTTATGAATTCAAAAGTACGCTTAAATCCCTTTTCTTCAGCCAACTTCAAATATGTTGGATATCATGGTTCGTTTTACTAGTGATACTTTAAGTAGGGTTACTCTCTTGTAAAAAAAACTTATTTCAAAATATAAAACGCGTGCCACAATTTCTCAACACTGTCTTGACAAAATCGTCTCAAAATTTAGGTGAAGACCCGTTGAACCAATTTCGTGTGCATGTCGAAGCCCGATTTTCAAAAAGATTACTTTTAAAAAAGATATAATTTTTTTTTGTTTTTCATATTGAAAACAAGTCAGTTTTTTTTGATTTTTTTTTCATTTTTTAAAAAGCAAAATTAAAAAATACTTGAGAGTCTTCACCTAAAATTTCAGCCAATTTGGTCCATCCCATCTCGAGATATCGTGGCACCCGTAAATCAACTCGGTGTTTCGAGAAAAACGCTAACAAAGTTTGACAGTCCGCTTTGCGCATAGCAAAATTTTGAGATTCAATCGCCTGTTACTTAGTTTAATCATGAAATATCTTCATAAAAATTTCAGGAGTGATTGAAAATCATCATTTGAGTGGATTTACAAATCTGGAGTTTTTTTTTAAAAGGTCCAATAAACCAAATTTCTAGTTTTTGCTTTTCCCGAGCAGGGGTAAATAACACGGGAATACCACATTTTGGTATTACTTGGGCAAATAACAGTGACCAAAATGTGGTAAAATACCATGAAATCGTACCAAAGTCTTGTATGTGGAAGGGCACAACAATGCCAAACAATGTTATTCCAAGGGTAAAATAATACCTCAAAATAAAACCATTTCAATACCAAGTTGAGGTCTTCTGGATTTTTGAACATTGCTTGAATACCAAAACTTGTTATTGACATGGTTCTATTTTTAGGTTTTCCCGCGCCCTTGAACAATCAGATTTTGGTATTCCTGTAATCTTCCACATACATGATTTTGGTTTGATTTCATGGTATTTTACCATCTATTACTGGGCAACCAAGAGCACATTTTGGTCGCTGGTATTTGAATATGTAATACCAAAATTTGTTATATTTATACCATTTTTAGTGCAGCAGTTGCAGTTAGTGAAAAAAACGGAAATAATCCATATGCAACAGCCAAATCTACTCACCTGATGATTCCATGTTGTTCTTAGTGATATTCTTCACCACATCGAATTCATTTGTCATTGATGAACGGCCTGTGCTTGAAGTTCTCAAAGATTCTGAAAAATAATAAGATTGAAAAATAAGGATTGAAATTCACCAAAATTCAATAATCTGTTGATTAACTCGTTTTTCAAAGTATTTGGTTATCCCAACTTAGAGAAATTTCTACGTTTTAAAAAAAAAATCTTAGAAGGTATTAATCATTTCGAGAAAAATTAGAATCGCCGCAGAAAGATATCGTCGCAATGGAAAATCTATAGAGAAGGCAAGAGAGTAGGCTTCGACAAAAAATTTTAAAAACATGTTGATTGTCAATCTGAAAAAAAAAAAATCGTTGGGACTTTTGGAGATGGCTGTCGGTTTTAACTGACTGATCTTTGGTTACGGAATCTGCGGTTCTGTGACCTTTGCGGCCGGCTTGTTGGCATTCGTACAAGTGCCGGAATCTGCGACCTTCGCAACAAGCTGTATCGTTCCGTCGAACGGAGGCTCAGCGGGCGTTGTTGGTTTCGTCGGGCAGGTTTCCCCCTCGTTGGTGAACCAGCTGCCCAGGCATACGCTAATCGTGGCATGCTCTGAGGAGAACCTCCATGAAGGTTATTCGGGCATGGCCTTCGTTTCATGCATACACCTATGGTTCTGGGGTCTATATGACCCAGAAATGTTTTTGGCTTCCAAAATTCGGAATCTCAACCGATTTTGGATGTCTTGGCCGCAAATGAAAGGTTAGGATGTCTTCTTTGCGATTCTGACTGGCAGAACCGGTTTTGGTCACTGTGGCCACCGGGAACCTACTACTACCGAAAAAAGTCATTTTTGAGGACCCGAATTTGAGGACCTGTATCTCCGAAACGAAATCCTAGCGGATTGCTTCCGGTTGCATTTGACGGGTTATTACCTCAACTTTAAGCTCCCGTATAGATAATTTTTCCAAAGTGGAACCCGTGGAATATACTAAAACATGATTTTTACAGCTTTTGTTACAAAATCAACAGTGGGCCTATTTTTTCAACCGGATTTTTTTTGTAAAACATCACATAGGTACACTACATACAGCCCCTGATAGTTTGAAATCGGTTCCAGCCACCCGAGCAGGGGTAAATAACACGGGAATACCAAATTTTGGTATTACTTGGGCAAATAACAGGGACCAAAATGTGCCCTTGGTTGCCCAGTAATAGAAGGTAAAATACCATGAAATCATACCAAAGTCTTGTATGTGGAAGGGCACAACAATACCAAACCATGTTATTCCAAGGGTAAAATAATACCTCAAAATAAAACCAAATTGAGGTCTTCTGGATTTTTGAACATTGCTTGAATACCAAAACTTGGTATTGCCATGGTTTAATTTTTAGGTATTCCCGCGCCCTTGGAAAATCAGATTTTGGTATTCCTGTGGTCTTCCAAATACACGATTTTGGTATGATTTCATGGTATTTTACCATCTATTACTGGGCAACCAAGAGCACATTTTGGTCGCTGGTATTTGCACAAGAAATACCAAAATTTGGTATTTTCATACCATTTTTAGTGCAGCAGTTGCAGTTAGTGAAAAAACGGAAATTATTCATATGCAACAGCCAAATCTACTCAACTGATGATTCCATGTTGTTCTTAGTGATATTCTTCACCACATCGAATGCATTTGTCATTGATGAACGGCCTGTGCTTGAAGTTCTTGAAGATTCTAAAAAATAACAAGATTGAAAAATAAGTGTTATTAAAATGAAACTGGATTGAAATTCACCAAAATTCTATAATCTGTCGATTGACTCGTTTTTCAAAGGTTATATTCAAATGGTTATCTCAACTTAGAGAAATTTCAACGTTTTAAAAAAAAATCTTAGTGGGTATATAAAAAAATGAAAATCAGCTTTAACATTTTTCGGTTTCAAGCCATTTTAGCGCAAAAAGCGCAAATCTCATCAAAATTTATAAAAAAAATTCCCATAGTTTCAGAGGAATTTGATAAAACACTTTAATACCAAAATAATACCAAAATGTGCCATCCTGACATAGAAAATTTTCCACAATTTCAAGTAATTTCTTCAGGGGGTATATCAAAAATGTTTAAAATCAAGTTTGAAATTTCCGGTTTTCAATGAAAGCATTCGCTTTGAGACATCATTTTAGCGCAAAATTAATTATTTTGTCAAAATTTTCCCATAGTTTCAGAGGAATTTGATAAAACACTGTAATACCAAAAGAATACCAATATGTGGTGTTCGACCATTGACAAATTCTGCAATTTTGCAATATCAAAACAATACCTTTAATTGGTATGCTAGCACATTTTGCTCTTGCATAATCCTTAAGACAAATTTTAAAGGGTCCAGGAATACCAAAATTTGATATTGATACCAGAGAAAGGTATTATTACGTATTTCCCTTGTAATTTACCCATGCTCGGGTTTGGGTGTTTTCGAAACCGCCTTGAGTCAGGGGTATAAATAACACCCAAAAAGCAAAAACTGAAAATTTGGTTTATTGGACCTTTTTTTAAAAAAAAAAAACTCCAGAAATATTCTTTAACATAAAATTTTGTGATTTTCTACGTGTATGTAACCTCTTAAGTTGATTGGTATGATTTTTTTGTGTTGCAGTTTCTTGTTTTTAGACAGCAGTTGCAAAGAAATGTTAAAAGCTTTTGTTGTTATGTCATATAAAAAATAATCATATTGAAATTATATTTATATGAGACTTATTCAAACCTTTAACTGATTTTTTTCAATTATTTTTTAAGTTAATATGGCAAAGTAATTTTTATGACCATACAAAAATTATACGCAGATTTGGAAATTTGGAATCACAATGGATTAAAAATTGTGGTTCTTTTAAAAACATAAACTGCTGCCCTTGTGTAGATTGAACCAATTAATAGTATTGAGCCAATGCTATCAATTTTAGCTTGAAAAACATAAAAAGTAAAGGGTAATTCTCCGCCAACTCACAGAGCAGTTGCCCCGACCCCTCTTCAATTTGCGTGAAACTTTGTCCTAAGGGGTAACTTTTTTCTCTGAACACGAATCCGAGGTTCGTTTTTTTGATATCTCGGAGGGGCGGTACGACCCCTTTCATTTCAGGCTGAAACGGTGATGAGATAGAAATTTGGTGTCAAAGGGACTTTTATGTAGATGCCCGATTTGATGGCGTACTCAGAATTCCGAAAAAAACGTATTTTTCATCGACAAAACACTAAAAAAGTTTTAATAACTCTGCCATTTTTCGTTACTTGACTGTACAAAATTTTGTAACATGTCATTTTAAGGGATATTTAATGTTCTTTTCGAATCTACATTGATCTAGAAGGGTCATTTTTTCATTTAGAACAAAAAATTTCATTTTCAAATTTTGTGTTTTTTCTAACTTTGCAGGGGTTTTTTTTAGAGTGTAACAATGTTCTACAAAGTTCTTACAAATGTTGGTCGTCGTTGATCATGGACGACTTTTTTAGTGTTTTTTCGATGAAAAATACCTTTTTTTCGGAATTCTGAGTACGACAAATCGGGGTCATCAAATCGGGCGTCTTATTTTACATAAAAGTCTCCTTGACACAAAATTTCTATCTCATCAACGTTTCAGACTGAGCATTATTGATAAACACCTCTTTTTCGCATGTTCAAAAATAAAAGGGGTCGTACCGCCCCTCCTTCACGAGATATCAAAGAACGGACCTTGGATTCGTGATCAGAGACAAAAGTTACCCCTTAGGATAAAGTTTCACGCAAATCGAAGAGGGGTCGGGGCAACTTTTCCCGATTTCGTGTGAGTTGATAGAGAATGACCCCGTAAGGTCTTTCATTTTTTTTGGCCCTTTTAAAAAACTTTAGATTTATCACATGAGGCTGACGATTAACAAAATCGACATTAGAGATACCCCCTGGATTTGCCCTGGATCGATTATTCCATTCTAAAAATAAGTACACAACTTATCAATTCTAGCCCGTAACTTGGTAACCTGACCTTTCTACAATGCATTTCTTATGGGAGAACTGTCATTTCTACCACTCGAATCCAGTGCTCCATTCTACCCCCAATTTTTCCCAAGCCCCCGATTCCATCCAAGCACGCCGGTCACCCACACACCAGTGCGAAGCGCAAACATAACCTACACCACACAATCGATTCCAGTCACGTGGTCACGCTAACGTTACTCACCCAGAGTGGGAAAATCCCGTTTGCTCTCAGCAGATTCGCTCTCTCTCTCACATTGCCATTCTGCGTATAGTTCGTGAATTGCACTCACGCCGTGACAGATTGCATCATCAGCTTGCTGCTGCTACAAGTCAGTAGTGCATTTAGTCAGTGTTGTTTTCCGAGGGATTATCACGTTCCGAGATGCAGCTGAAAAGTGCCTGCGGAGCGTTGCTGAAGATGGGCTTCCTGGGCGGTGGCAAAACCGCCCAAGCCATGGCCCAGGGTTTTATATCGGCCGGTTTGGTTCGGTCAACGTTACGGAGTGACAAGTTCTTTAATCGGTTCTATTTTTAGGTCTGGTTGACGGGAAGAATCTCCGCGCGAGCTTCAGTCCGCAAGACGAGGCCAACATGGTGGCGTTCCGCGGACTTGGCGCGCAGACGTTTACGGAGAATCTCCCGGTGGTGCAGGACTCGCAGGTGGTGTTCATTACGGTGAAGCCGTGGATTGTACCCTTGGTGTTGGACAGCGTCAAGTCGATTAGCGGAGGCAAGCTGTTCATTTCGGTTGCGATGGGACTGAAATTGGCGGATTTGGAGCAGTCACTCGTTCCGGAAGCTCGCGTGATTCGAGTTATGCCAAACATTCCTACGTTGGTCCGCGCTGGGGCTGCGGTGTTTGTTCGGGGCAAGAAAGCTACCGAGCAGGACTGCGCGTTGACACAGACGCTGTTCGAATCGGTTGGAACCTGTGACGAAGTTACGGAAGCGTTGATTGATCCCATTACGGCACTGTCGGGAAGCGGTCCCGGGTACGTGTTTGCCATGATTGAGGCGATGGCCGACGGAGCGGTCAAGATGGGACTGTCGCGAGACTTGGCGTACAAGCTGGCCGCCCAAACGGTGATGGGAGCCGGCAAGATGGTCCGAGAAACTGGAATCCATCCCGGACAGCTGAAGGATGACGTGGCTAGTCCTGGTGGGTCGACGATCCACGGATTGTCCTTTCTGGAGAAGAATGGTAAGAACAACTCAAGCAACACCATCACTCTCTAACTCAAACTTCCCCGCTTTCCAGCGTTCCGCTACATCGTGGCCGGTGCCATCGAGGCGGCCACCAACAGGTGTCGGGAGTTTTCCACGGAGAAATGACCCAAACCAACGGACGCTTACAGCAGCGCCTCTCGAACTAATTAAATAACCACCGCATGCAAACACACTGCTAAACATTGCGTTTTTTCCGCTCATTTCCGCATAATTCACCGGGGCGCTTGCAAGTCGCGCCGCCGCCGGCGTTCAACAACTGGGCAAATATTGGAGGTTCACAATGGTTACAGAGCTAGTGTCCCGGTTGACAAGTTTGCAAACATGTTGTTCAAGTGTCTAGCAAAAGGGGAAGATTCTACTTTGTTTGGTCGGCACACTATCGGTTACCGGGTGGCAATAAACTCTGGTGACCCGGTCGTCGGTGGGTGAGGTATACGGCTAGGTGTGGTCGTTTGTCGAGTGGCGCGTGCTGTGCACTAAGTTAAAGGGTAAACAAGATTGTAGTCATCGGTGGATGTTAGATAACGAAAACTGCAACAATTTATGCGCTTACGTGATCGAATAATTGGTTGTTGGGTGTTCAATAGTGAAAGAAATGAAAGCAATCATTTTTTTGTTCTGATAATAAAAATTGTCCCTGCTACAATGGAGTCGGTGTTAAAATTAGAAAAGTTGGCACAGAATCCGCTGCTGAAGTTATCAAATTTGAGAAGCTTTAGTTGAATTTGGCGACGATAAATTCCGAAAACCTTGGAGTCGGAATCGGAGTGAATTCGAAGTCCTTGATAAATTATCCGACTTTACAGCCCTGAAGTTTCACGTAATCCTGAAAAAAAAAACCTCAATAAGCTTAATTTTTTTTTCACTGCAATATTTTTTAAAATTTGCAACGGGAGACAAACTGCAAGGAAATGTCGTGCAGTATGAGCTTCCTTATCTATACGTTTCTCAATGTAATATAATAATTTTAACAAATTTGAACTGGGTTTGTCTCAAAAGATATTTGAAATTATTTGTTTTTAATTACAGACATTTTATGTGAGCTTGCACCCCTTAAATTTTTTTATTTTTCATTTCCAATAAAACTGTAAACTGCCGAATAAAGAATATTGATCAATTAAATACATCATTGAAATTGACCGCAAAAGTATACACATAATGTTTGAAGTCACTTCATCTGATAATTCAATAAATGTCTTCCATTGTAAACTCTAACAATAATTGTTTTAATGACATGGAATTAACGCATTCGAACTGTGTTGAATGTAGAAACTAGGACTCGTTTTATTTCAGAAGACGACTTTTGTTTGGACTTTGATTCTTTATTAAATAAATTTGTTGGAGTCTAGAAAGCTGTTTTATTATTTTTTTCAGGATTTTTTTGATTGTCGATAAATAAATGTTGGTGGGTCTCGTGGCGCAGGGGTAGCTTCGGCTGCCGATCCCGATGATGCTATGAGACGCGGGTTCGATTCCCGCCTTATCCACTGAGCTTCTATCGGATGGTGAAGTAAAATGTCGGTCCCGGTTTCTCCTGTCTCGTCAGAGGCGCTGGAGCAGAAATCCCACGTTAGAGGAAGGCCATGCCCCGGGGGGCGTAGTGCCAATAGTTTCGTAAATAAATGTTAATTGAAGTCTCAAATTATACTTTAGGTGATTGAAGTCATAATTCTTGCATGCAAATAATAGCTTGTTACATAAGCATGATATTAAGTGAGCAATTTTTTTTTGCGAAATTCTCGTGAAAAATAATTGATTTTAAATTTTTCTGTTGAACTTTGGGTTCATGTATTTATTTTAAATCTATTTCGAGTGAATCATTCTACAGATTCTTCCGAATCAAGTTCAGCAAGTATCTTCATAGCTGGATAACATTTGACTGAGCTAATACTTAAAAAGATACAGCTGTTAGAAGTTAAAACTCCAAAAGAAACCCCTTGGAGCTACAGGTAATAAAAGGCAATCAACCACTTCACGCGATGAATTTATAATCATTTAACTCAATTATTACACAAAAAAATGCATCAAAATAACAGATTAATTAAAAAATTAAAAAGAACCGAGACATTTTGGTTCAGAAAAGTGATGGTGATTCAAAAAATATCTCATATTGACTAACATTTCTTTAAAACTTAAAGTTAAGGTTCAAACATAAACAAAATGAGCTTTAGCGAGCTTCTGAAATCATAGCACCTTAAAAAAAAAAAGAAAAAATCGTTCGTTTTTTACCCGTGAACAACGCGAGTCTTAACTGTATGTAAAATAAATTATATCACCTCCCCGCATAAACGAGAATCTTAAAAAAACTTTTTGTTAAATGGTTTACTCACCATTACAGAGATCGTAACCACTATTTGAAAAATGGTAGGAAAACCTTTAAAATACCATATCGGAAATGGTACCCTACCATTTTTCATAAAGTTCAACCATCTGAGATGAGGGTGGTTAGCAACGGTAACCTTAAAAATCTCCGAACAACGTTTCGTCATTTGTGTAATGGTAAAAATAAAGTTAATTTTCGCGTGGAAGCGACACATGTTTTAATAAATAACTTTTATCAGTAAAATTACATCGAAAAGAGGTACGGCCATTAAATATGCAACTGTTTTTTCAACCATCCAAATTTAATTTGTTGGTTGTTTGGTTGATGAATGTTTCTCTTATTGATGTTATTTTGCGTGAAATATTTGAAATTATTCATAAAGAGATGTGAATTTTTTTCCCAAACTAACCTTCATTGATTACAAGTAATTTACTGTTTATTTATGTATGCATTACGTCACTTGAGTTCTATCTTGTGTTTTAATTTTATTCAAAATACCGTATTATTCGATTCAAAATTTTGCATGCATTTTCACTGTTTTAGAGTTTTATTTTAATGAAATATAAAAATTTGCCCAAAATACCGAAAAAATCGAAAATTTTCATAATTTTCAATGTAAGGTTTGCTAGGCCCAGTGAAAAAAATATAATTTAACTCAAAAATGACGAACTTCTCGTCACAGTGTCCTGATGCAAACAATGATCGAGCTGTAGCTGTCACAGCCCTGCGAAGTATGTTGGCTGACATATCGGGCAGTCAGTCAAATAAACCAGCTAGAAGTCGCTTGACAGAAAAATTTTGCTAGAAAGAGATAGGAAATCTGATGCAAACAAACGTCCAGCTGTCATGTAAACATACTTTGAATGTGTTGGTAAATTTCTGACTAGAAAGCCTTATGGGTGTCAGACGATTCGAAATTTTACATAGCGGCAAATAAAATAAAATAAAAACATAAATATTGAAATAATAAGCCATATTTTCAACATTTGCATGGAAAAAGTGTTTTAAAATGCATTTTACACTAGTTTACTGCCCATGTTCGCACAGATGTCCCATATGCATTTTTGTCGAGTTCGAGATAGATGTGGGAATCGCTTCGTTTGTTGTGTTTATTTAAGCTGCATTAATAATATTTAACACTTTTTTTTACAAAAAACCCGATTTAATCCCACCTGGGGTGAGATAGAGCCTTTCTTACAAAAGGAAGTTAACGGCAGTTGATTTTTTTTTTTTTTCAAAGAAATAGCAATATAAAGAATGGTCCATTCATAATACAATTCGAAACTCAACCATATTTTTTCATATAACTGAAAAGCGCTGGTTTTTGCCCCATTTGCCATGGCCGGTTGTAAACTGTGCTCGCACACAAGCATTTTCGATTTTTTAAATCAGAACACATTGTTTTTGAGACAGAGAATTAGCTCACAATTTGCGATGTTCGTAATGTTTTCTGCATATCGCTAAATTGTTCGTTTTCTCTGAGTGTTTTTTGCACTTTTCAAAATATAAAAAATTAACGAGAAAACAAAATAATTCCGTCTTGCTCCAATGCGTTAAAGTGGTTACAAAATAACTGGCAGAAAGTGTTTCAACACCCGAGAATTTGCCGTGTTGTAAACAACGATGTAACGGTAAAGCCGCATAAATGTTCTTGAAAGCTTTGAAACGCCTACTGTAATTCACTAAACTGTCATTTAGGCGTTAGGCAAAATTGAGAGCTTTCAATAAGCAAGCATTTAGGCGTTTTTGGGATTGGGAAGCATACAACGACTGAGCGCTCGGTGGGACTTCACTACGACAAACGCAAACGTACCGAATAAACCACCGTGGTGCGCTGGTACGATGAACAAAAATACTAATACACAAAAAGGCTAGTACCGAAGCTAGAAAACCAAACCCGCGATGTGCGTTGTCACTGGCATGGGAAGCTTGAACGCTTCCCAGAAATTCGTTCGCTCAGAGTTCGATCAGAGAATGAGCAAAACAAAAAGAAAGGCAAAAGAATGAGCATGAGGCTTCAGAACAGATAGCTGCTTGCGTCTAGTTTGCGTTAACTGAAGCTTAGCATAGAAAATAATGATAGGCGATGTGTGATGAACGAGCAATCGATAAAGCAACTTGCACTAAAAGGGGGTAATCTAGTATCAAAACTCTATACGCGCCAGCATCACGCGCCAGCATTGCTCGCGTCTGCATGTGAAGCTCAACTTGGCAACTTGTCGACGAGGCGACGAAAATCGATCGTCCATGATTTTTTGCAGATTTTTCGAATGAATATTTCTCGAGAAATGATTTGGGAACGAAGCTTGATTTGGCGTCGGAGCCAAAAGCAAACACTATACCTTTCTTTAGTAAGAAGGGCAAAAATGGAAATTTTCTAAAATCTGAACGGTAAATCCAAATGAGGTCAAATTTGTTTCAGAACATCGAGTATGGTCTAGATTATGATGTGGAGAAAAAAAAATTAGATAAAATGCCAAAGGAATAGTTTTGGCATTTGGTGAACATTGGCTTTACCTTTTTAGGTTTTCCTCACAGTGAATTAGTCCACAAGCTGTAAATCAAAACCACATTACCGACATGGATGAAAATTTGGGAGGATGTAGGGCTGGAAAATGCAATTTTTGGACAAATAAACGATTTCAATACTTCAATTTTCGACCGAATTTTCATTTGAAAACCGCCTGATTTGGTGAAAACACACTCCGAGTCCCCATAAAAATGGATAAATTCAAATTTGGTATGGAACTGGTTCAGGTTCAGCACACCCTTTCAAATGCGCCCAAGAGAGCTCAAATCCATAATGGGCTCTGAGAAACCCCCTACCACAAAATTGAGCACTTTTTACCACACACGGACGTCACGCGTGCTCTACAGTAAATTAAGCGCCAAAATTCGGATATTGGAGGTAGACGAATTCTGTCATTGTCAATCGATCGGGCGTCGAAAATCGATCGTCCATGATTTTTTGCAGATTTTTCGAATGAATATTTCTCGAGAAATGATTTGGGAACGAAGCTTGATTTGGCGTCGGAGCCAAAAGCAAACACTATACCTTTCTTTAGTAAGAAAGGCAAAAAAACTGATTTTCAACCGCAAGTTTGCTTGTCCCTTCTGGAATATGTTCAAATATGAGTCCCATCGTGAAAATGTTCACAAATCTGTCTCACTTGGGAATATTATGTTCAGAACTTACCAATTTGACTCGGTAATGTCCTGAATTTACGAAAGATTATCATAATCCTTGCCTCGTACACTGTTTTCATTCATTGAATTGTTCGCGAGTCTCACAATAGTTGAATTTGAAAAAAAAAATTAAAATTTTAATTTTAGACCATTTTCAACCAATTAATTTGTTTACATTTGAAGGTTGCTGCGATCGGTCTGGTATGCGAACATTTTGATTTACTATGAAGAAAAATGGCAATAAATCAAGAAAATTTTCAATAACAAGTATACAAAAGCATCAGAAAGAGCATGTGTGAAATAAAAAAATATAATAATTGAAATAACAAGCCATAGTCTCAACATTTGCATGCAAAAAGTGTTTTACAATGCATTTTACACTTTTTCATTTGTTTTGCAATCATTCGTTTTCAAAAAAGTAAAATTTGATGATAACAAAAAAAAATGTGAAAAAAAAACTTTTTGCTATACGAAATATCAAAAATTTTCAAAACATCAAAAGATGTTTAAATCAATCCAAACATGCTTAAAATTATTTAAAACACAGGGGAATGCATTTATAATCAATTTCATCTGATTGCACTAAAATTTCCATTGAAATTTTGAAGTTTTTTGAAGAAAAAGAACCACCCTGATTTTTCGAGCCAACTTTGAAGAGGGAGACAAAAACTAAAAATAAAGTTTGTACCAGCCTCAATACTAATATTGCAAATTATGAAAATTTAAGTATTTTTACCGTATTTGTAAAAATTTACGAAAAATTGATTTGGTTTTTCCAGTCATTTTTTTTCAATTTATGAAGCATTCTGTTTTTACAAATTTAGGTAATGTTTGAAAGTATTTTTCAAATGCAAAATAATAAACAAAAAAAAAGCAATTCGATTTTTGAACACACTTTCGATGATCCCCTCATTAGATACTGCCACACTGATGATCATTTTACGAGACCGGCAATTGAATAGCAGTGCGCACACTTTTACTAGACAGTTCACGAAGGGGCATGGCGGGAGCACTCGAAACCTATTAGCAACAAAGTTGCAGCAATTAATGGTTCGCGTGCGATGCAAAAAATTTTTGATAGCTAATCAGTAAGCTTGCATAAGTGTGGGCGTTCGTGTTTGATTAGCTTGAGTAATGAAGCAGTTGGAAATTCGTGACATCATGAAAAAATGTAGTTCGATTTTCATATGGTATCGAAAGCTTGTAACTTTTAAAAAGATGTAAAAATACAGTAATTTCCTTTCCCAGACCGGTCAACCTTCGTCACTCCTTTCCAACACGCTTCATTCTTGCAGCTCAGAATGATTTATCGTCCAATCCGTCCATTGTTGCACTTCCAAATTAGAGATAATTGCTACGCCTTGGACCGGGCGATATATCTTAATCTCTCCGTTTCTGCTGTGGAAAGTGGCAACTTTATTCAGGACATCTGATTTCAAGTTTCCTTAGCTGGTTCTTCCAGGTTGTTGGCCAATCCGGAAAAGGAGCGACGGCGGCGTCGTCGTCGTTATTGTCCTACTTGCAGTCGGTTGTTGTAAATCGAACTCACTCAAGTCTTTAGCCTTCCCTGGTAGAGGGAGGGTAAAAGTTGTCCCGAACGGATTGAGTGAGCTCACCGTCCCTGTGGTGTTGGGTTAATTAGCTGAATGTCTGAATAAATCTTTTTAAAAAGCATTTGTGCATATTTTTTTTCATCAAATTTGAGCTTGAAACAGGTTGAAATTAATTTTTTACAGTGTTTTTTTGTCTGAAACAAAGGCGAAAGTTTTGGTGTCCTGAAAGTGAGAGGACTTGTGTTCCGTGCTGCTGTGTGATAAATCGGCTTTTCAATCACTGTCTGGACGGAACCTGGGATGGAAAGTGATTGTGGACGGCATTTTTTCAACAAGTGCAGCGCCACACTTGATATTGTTGTTTTTTTTGCGGAAAATTAAAATGCACCATCGCACCTCAGGAAATTCGTCCAATCAGGCAGCTCCTTTGTCAATGTCACTTTGACACGACACGTGCTTGCAGAATGATGGATTTTGACCTGTTTGCGGGTTATTTTTTTATTTATTAAGACTCCTGATCACAAAGTTGTTTCAATGTTTTCTTTTTTCTAGAACAAGGAAAAGGATGTTTGGCAACAATGTTTTAAACTATGAGCACTTAAATTAATCTTCGATTTTGTTCTAAAATGACTGAATCCAATCCAGTTTTTTAAAAATTTATTTTAAAATGACTTCCCGAGCAGTCGGAAATAACGTAGGAATATTTTTTTTGTTATTTGAAAATACTAGGCCAATAACATTTAATGTTATTTATAATAATATTTGTTATTCGCCATTATGATTTTTTTGTTATTGGATTGTTATTGTAATAACAGACTTATAACATTTTGCGTTATTCTTCGAACAAATCTTTGTTATTCTTTTTTGTTATTTTAACAACTAATCCGATCATCCCAATAACAATTGGAGTTATTCTTCCACAACAAAAAATGTTATTCCCAAGTTGTTTTGACTTTCAACCAATATCAGACTAATAACAAATTTGGTTATTATAACATAAACTGTCATTAAGCTCTTATGCAAAAATTAATTTTGCAAGAATATTCCATAACGTTTTTTTTTATTTTAACAGTATTTGTTATTGAAATGGCATGAATTTTGTTATTACCGTCTGCCCGGGTTTGCTTATTATTTTTTAAAGTAGATATTAAAAAATCTATTGACTTGAAGGTTAAACTCAGATAACGCCTCCCGTGGCTGCTCCCTCAAGTTGGCGTCATCCCGGGCTTACCCAGAAGCCACCAGCTGTCGATGTCAATCAGCCCTGTTAAGGCAGTGACCATTTGAAGGGCTTTGAACTTGAACTCGTTCCCCTCCGGCGGTCGCAGATAATCTTCTCACGCTCAACTACAGCGCGCAAGTTTGCGTACTCGACGGAAGGGTGTGGCCACGTGCAGTGGGTTTTATTTTTCGTGGCTTCATACCAGATTAAGCGCTGCTGATTAAGGAGGCTGCGATTTTTTTTGGGGCTCAGGTTGGTTAGACGATTACACGCTGGCTGCACTTAACCCTTGACATAACCTTGATTTGTGTGATTTTACAAAATTAAACTTTTTTTGAAATGTTCCAAAATTGGTTAAAAATTTAATCCAGTACAAAGTTTTCTTGAAACCTGTATTGTTTAAAAATCGGCTAAACTAACTTTTCTTCAAATGTTCAAGGGTGCACAATACCCTCCAGCGCACTTTTGGGCACATTTATCAACATCTCGTGAAAAGTGCATCGGCCGAGGAACTCAATGAATCATTGCCGCTTTTAGGCGGATTCTTACAAATTGCAACTCGGAGTCTCTTTCGCAGCTTCCAGCACTACTGCGCAATGGCTACTTACTTTCTGCGGAACTTTTCGTTCAGAACGCTTCGCCGACCGACGACGCCTGGAAGCTACTTAATTTATTCGCTTTTAATTGCACGCTCGTGACTGGGGCGATGAATTATGACCGGCTGTAATTAAGTCTTTCTGTGGATCTGTACACATTATATTCAGTACGAATGGGAGATGTAATCCAACTCATCGTTTCATTATCACCTGCAAACAAGAAGCCGCAAACTTCTGAGGAGAAAGTCGCAAGAAATGGTTCGTCATAGTAACTATCAGCGGCCTCGATGGCGCAGTAGGCAGCGCGTAAGTCTCATAATCTTAAGGTCGTGAGTTCGATCCTCACTCGGGGCATAACTTTTTACACGATCCCCGCTAAGAGATGGATAACATCCTGAATGTTTATGAGTGTTTCCGCAGGGCAATTACATTACGGACCTCGGAAGATCGCGAGAATCCTCGCTTTCGACAGAGGACGACGATCTTCCGAGCCCGGCATCATTAATAGGCGTTTTGATTTATAAACAGTGCCATTTATTATTGGGTTGTGCCGCACAGTGCACAGAACCCGACCCGGTTCTTTTGAAGATTGCGATAAATTTTGCTTTATTAATGCGCTAAATGTGTAAAAGGATTTAACGGGTACACCGGGCTGAGGTACGCTCTGAAGACGGGATGGAGGCAGTGATGCCAGTGTGTTTTTTTATATGCTTAAAAAGTTAAATTTAAAGCAAATTTATTTCTGTAGAGACTGAATCAGGGATCATTTTTTTAGTTCCTTGGAATTAGGTTTTGATAACTGGATCCAGGCCCGTAGCCAGGGGGGGGGGGGGCTTCCGGGCTGCAGCCCCCCCCCGAAATTTTTTCCAATTTTTTTTTAAAATTGAACTACCTTAAAAAAATCTTAAATCAATGATTGTGTGTTCTCTTCCCAGAAATAATTTGTAAGATAGAGAATCAAGAATTGATTGATCAAACTAAATAATTTGCCTGTCCATTGCCGGGCTCAGTTTTTGTAGATTATGGATCCAAAATTTGGATATCTAAAAATTGAGCTGCAGATTTGAACATTGTTCCATTCAGTAACATCTCATTTATCTTGTAGTTTTAGCATTACATTGGTTAGGATGGTCCAAATCTGGGCTTACTTGGGGCTATCCTGAAATCAAAGATTTACGCATCACTAGCCTAAGTTCCAAAATTTGAGCTTTTTCTGACCACTGACCACCAAGTTTGGGCAAAATCGTCAAATTGTATGGAGAAAAGCAACTGTTTCAGTTTTTGACCAATGGAAGGCGCAATAACTATCCAGTTCTTATCAATTTTCAGAACTAATATCTTCTTTAAATTTGGAAAAACTTTCCCGAAGACACCTTATTTTTTTGGGTTTTTTGCTAAAGTTATTAACCTTCGAAAATAGCAATTTCCGAGCGGACTGCTCTAAGGGGCTACATAGAAATAATTACCGTCATCTGGGGCGAATCGGGACTACAGTCTGAATAGGGACAGCAAAATCCTTAGATCTTGTTGTCTTATTGATGTGAGCATGAGCATGAGCATAGCTTGTTGTCTTATTTTGATTGTAGAACTTAAGTATGACCCTGAAGAACCATAAAATAATTTAGAATTTTGGATTCAATGTGGCGGTCAAAATGGAGGTCAAGAAATATTTGGTGTTTTTTTAAAGGTCTAATAAACCAAATTTCAGTTTTTGCTTTTGGGTGCTTTTGAAACCGTCAGGGTATTAAAACACCAAAAAGCAAAAACTTGGTGTATTGGACCATTAAAAACAGATGCCGAATTTGATGTTAAAAACAAGCAAATAAAACATGCCGATTTCATTTGTTCCTGATTCGGTTATCCGAAGTCCTTCGAACTTCGGATAATCGAAACTTTGATAATCGAGGCTTCGGCTAGTCGAATTTGGATTGTAAAATTAATAGCCCTCCTTTATTTGCATTAAAACCTTTAAACTGTTAATACATGTTTTTTCTACATTTTTCAAAATTTATCATAATTTCTCAAAAATATTTAGATTTTGTTTTCAAAAACGAAAGCATTTAATATGAAAAACATTTGAGTGAATTTTGACTATTATCAGAAATACAATTCTAATTTTATCGTTTTGGTTTTAAGAATATGGTTAGTTACATATCTAAGACCTTAGAGAAAAATGCTTGAGAAATATCTGTGTGTATTTTTTTATTACTTTTTCGTAAACCTTTTTTCCGAAACCACTCGTCCAAAATGCTTTCTTTTGGTCACATTTTTTAGTTTCCACCGTGGCCAATCTTCAATTTTTATTTAATATATCAAAAATCGGAAGATCAACTAAGTGAATACTTATTATCAACTAATTTTCACTTTGTGCATGAGCTTGCGATTTTTAAAGGAAGAAATAAAATGATATTAAGCTTGGATTCAAAAACTCTGAAATTAAATTAATTAAACATCACTTTCAAATTATATACTTTCTGATCAATAATTCATTTTTAAACTATTTAAATTCTATTTTTTGGATTTTACAGATTAGAATTTGCATTTTGAAAATTTTAAAATTTCTTTATTATTTTTTTTATAATTTCTTATTTTTGAATAGGATCAATTGTAAATATTTTCCAATGTTTATGTTGCCATCTTTTCAAAATGGACCAAAAAACAGAGAGCAAATACAATATTTAAAAAAAAATTGCTTCACAATTTTAATGGAAATAACTTATTTCGATTAAGTCTTTTTAGGACCAGCGACCAGGTCGGTCCGGAAAACAAATTTGAAATGTTTTTCCTGCTTTGATAATCATATACGACATGTTTGGGCTCGTTTAAAAATATTTAGAATTTTTGTAAAATCGCGGAACTGCGGAAAGTTTTTCTCACGAAAAAGGATTTCGCCATCAGCTAGATATTTTGAAAACTAATGATGCAAAACAACTGTACTGATTTAAAGTGTGTTTTGAACACTTTTAAAATAATAAAACCATAGCTTGTAGTTTTGATTTGTAACCCTCTCAACTTTGGTCAGAGTTTAGTGACATAAACTTCAGAATAATATTCGCAACGGCTAATTGAAGATTTAAAATTTTACACTTTCAAATTTCTAAATTTTCATAATTTTGATTTAAATTTTTTGGTATAAGACAAAGAAATGCCAGAAATCAAAAATAAAAATAATAAAAACATAAAAATTTAAGATAACAATTCAACAGAATAATATCAAAAAATCTGAAATTCCAAAAATTAAAAAATCTAAAACTGAAAAATTAATAAAATAATTGATACTTAAGAAATCCTAAACTAAAAAAAATATCATTTTAAAATTAAGTTATTCAAAATCCAATAAATTATGTTTTTTCAATCTTAATTTTTGGATGCTTTAAATATTTTTATGTTTGAATTCTAGTATTCCTAAATTAATTTATATTTACCAGAAAATTAAGTGATTTTTGTAATGGCTTTTCCTTATTTCAGCATTTTAAGATTCAGCGTTTTGATAGTCAGCTTCATGAGGCAATTCTTCAATATTATTTAAGCGAATACATTATTTTCAAACGTTATTTTCAGTCGCATCCAAATAAACAAATCAAAATCTCATCAACACATATTGCTCCCGAAGAAATATCAAACGACGCTTTTGTTTCTGTTCCTTTTCAGCTGCGTACCGCTTAAGAGAAGTCTTTTCGTAAACCTTTTCTTGACCGTTCCTTGAGATTTTTTGTATGGAGTTTTAAGAGTCTCCGTACTACAGGACATTTTTAAAATTTTCGTTTGAAAGTAAAATATAGTTCTTGTAGCAAAATTCAGACTAAGATTTGATTTACAGGAAAAATGTAATTGATTTAAGAATTCTTACATAAAGTATTCTTTACTTTTAAAACAAAAATTTAAGATAATAATTACACATGATAATTTCAAAAAATCAGAAATTCCAAAAATGAAAAAATCAAATACATAAAAAATATAAAATATTTACAACTAAAAAATCCTTAAATTATAAAAACATTTTTTATCATTTTTAAATAAAGATATTCAAAAATAATTTTCAATCATTTCAATAAATTATGTTTTAATAATCTTATTTTTTGATGCTTCGAATATTGGTATGTTTGAATTCAAGTGCAGACTAAGATTAGATTTACAGGATAAAACTAATCAATTTATGAATTCTTACATAAAGTTTTCTTTATTTTAAATTTAGCACGTTTCGTAAATATAAAATTTCTAAACCATAAAATGTGCAGGATTTTGTTCCTAGAGTCAAGATATTGCTTGAACAAACATCGATTTTAATAAATGGTTACAATCCTAAATTATTAAACATGTATATAGATTAAAATTTTATTAAAAATTATCTTTAGAATTGAGATCTGATTAAATTTTTTTGTCATGTTTTAAAATTTTATTTTTGCTCAAATTCTGGACCAATTTTCAGAATACAATGAGTAATGAATTTGAAAATGGCGTTTAGTCGGAATATTAAAGTTAAACATGATTCGTTTTAATGTTTGATGCAATCGAGGAAAATTTTAACGGTTACATATGCATTTAAAAATGGTTACATATGCATTATTAACAACTCTTCCAGTGAATATTTTGGCGTTAAAAATTAATTTAATACATTTTATCTAAATTTTTCAACACATTAAAATTAAACACAGGCACTGATGTTTTTCTTCAAATATATATTTATTATAGGCCTACACAGAAAAAAATGTGAATTTACTCGACACGAAAAAAATGAATCACATGTAAACTCAGTTGATGTAAACTTGAGATTCGACGTAATTTTTTTTTGTTGCCATGGAGACACTTCAGAAGCTGAAATTTCAACGATTATATTTTTTTGCATTTCATTAAAATTATTTATTTTTGAGAGAACCAGGAGCTTCGCAAAATATGAAATGGCTTCAATAGCTTAGAACAATTAAAATAAAACATTGTTTAAGTTTGTTTATAAAATTTTAAGAAAAACAAATAGTCCAGTTATGAGTTTTATGTTGTGCTAGAAAAAAATGAAAAATGTTAGATAAACCATCACAATTATCACACAGCTGAAAATGTAAATCCAGACGGTTTAAGATTTCTCTCAGTGTAAAATACAGAAAACATAATTCTTATGGTTAGATAAATCGATATTTCTTTAAAAAAAATTTATGCTTTCAAAAATTTAATTCAAGTTAAGTATATTTTAAATTTAGCGACGTTTATCACGAAATTGGATTACAATTAAACAATTCAAGAAAATGTTTAAAAAACACTTTCTCTACTCCTTTAATACAAACTAGCTGTTAAAATAAAAGAAAAAAAATGACGAACGATTTTCTTCAATAAATACATTGATAACTTAATATGAAAATCTTCGAAAACTTTTTTGCATACATTAAATTAAAATTTTACAATTCATCTCAATAATTATACCACAAACCAAGTGATGGTATAAATGATTTGCTGATTTTTATACTCCTTGAATTTTTGCAACAAAGCCCCCCCCGAACAAAAATCCTGGCTACGGCCCTGACTGGATCGAAAAAAAAAACTATTGTTGGCAACACTTCCACTAATCTCCTGAGCACTGCGTGGATGAAAACCCGTTTGCTTCAGGACTAAATGGAGAAAGATAATACATTCAACACCAGAAGGCAGGAAACTTAATACTCTCTCGGAACCAGCGCTGAACCCATCAAGAAACTTTGCGGACGTAATTGTTCAGTAATCAAAGTTCTTCTTTGGGAAGTTCGGATGTCTGGCCACGATAAACTGGTGGAAAATGTCAAAAATTAGTCTTTTTAATCTGCACAACATTTTTCTCAAAATACTGATGACGCTCTGACCTTCACCATCTGTCCCAAGACGAATCTAGTCTCAAAATTGCGCCCAAGTTCGAGCGCGCGTGTCAGCCACGCTTAACCCTCTAACGCCCAGAGCTGTTTGCTTATCGCAAAAATAGTAAATGGCTAAATTTTGGTACAATACTGCAGGAAATACTTTACTTTGACCCACAAACAACGAATTGGTGCAAAAAAGTTGAATTTGAAGTGGTGCACCAGAGCACCATCAGGAAGATGAGCAACTTTTTTGTAAATCACAAAATCTCGTTTTCTTTAAATCTATTAGTTCAGTTGTTTGAAAATGTTTCGAAATGTGTTAAAATTTACTTATTCTATGCTGTAAGTTCATATTTCTGAAGTATGAATTACAAAATAAAAAATCTCTGCAATTTCAGATTTCTTTGATTGGCTCATTCAAAACTCACAAACAACCATTTTCATGAAAAATAAGGAAAATAATAAAATCATCGGTCTAATAACAATGTTTTGTCTTGTTTATGAATAGTCAAAACGTTTATAAACTTTTGTTTTGATAAAAATAAGCTTTTTCTGTAATTTAGAAAAAAGTGCTCCTAAATATTTAGTTGCTCATATGCCTAGGTGGTGCTCTGGTGCACCAAATGAAAAAGGTTGAAAAACACTCAAAATCGGTCCAAACTCACAATGTTATTCACAGGGGTTCTTGTCCAAGGTTTAAATGATAGCAAAACATTTTTTGTTTCATAAAATTTTGTGTTTGGTAATTTTTATGGGCTTTCGAAAACAGGTCTTATTTATTTCCCTAAAATTTGCCCATTTTTGTTTACATTTCGTACTGTAATTTTGCTTGTGCTTGACCAAATTTGATAAAATTTAGGGAGATGTTAGTATACATTCTACATGAACACCTGCAACTTAAAGCACAATGAAAAGTTGTGTCTGTTCCGAGATAATTGAGTTCAAAGTTTTGGTGCTCTGGAGTAACCATGGGCGGGAGAGGGTTAATTGGGCAACGATCGAACGCCCGATTACGAGGCACTCGTACCTAGTTGAGCCACCCGATAATCGCTGACAAATCGACGACCCCCCTCGTCACGATGACGCATCAAGCCGAGATGACCTAGAGCGAAGCTCGAGCCGGACCACCCTTGGACGGGTGATGAAGAAATGGTCACACCACCGTCGTAGTCGGCAAACGCCTCCGGGGGTCCTATTATTGTCCTAAACAAATCAACCACGCGGGTTAAGAGTCGGCGCGGTCGCACGCGTACCTATTTGTACGGATTTAGACGCTCTTTGCAAGTCACTTTGTTTTGGTGGAGTTGAGCAGCTGACGATCGGTGGATAGGTCAAGTGTCGGCACTTAACCCCTCAGTGATTTAGTCACACAAAAAATGTATATTATATTTAAAGAAAATGTCGGATGTTGATTGTAAAAGGTGTCAATCAATTTTAAACGATTTCATTAAAAAAAAATTGAATAAAACAATAAGAATTGAAAAAAAATCTACAAAATCAAACTATTAGGCATTTTAGGGTTAACAGATCTCTTCAAAGCTAGTGGCAAAAGTCATTACCGCAGATTACAAACTCATTGACGGGTAATGCTGCTGCTGCTGCTGGGGTGACAGTTTGAGATGTGTGGCCGATGGTTACGCAACCCTGGTCATCAACGAGATGACCCGACAATGGAGAAGGAGTCACGAAATCAACCGACTGACAGGTCAGAGGATGCAGACACGGTCACGGGTCGGGGTGGGCCCTAAGGCGAGGTCTTGGTGTAGGTCCAAGGGAATCCGTTAAGCTTAAGGGGCATGTATGAAGTGGCGTTTATTGGATAGGAAAAAGACGTATTTTTTAAAGTTTTTTGTTTATAACATTTAAATAATTTTTTATTTGTTTCAGGATCGATTTATGTTAAATATCTGATTTGATACCAATTCGACGTTGTCGTGCTATCTTGCCTCACGTCGTTTTTTGACGTTCTGAAGAAAACGCATTTTAATGTTTGACCTAAAACAGCCAAACAAAAGAGTACGCAATGTAAACAATATCAAACACGTTTTGCCTGGTTGGTGATTCTGTGCATTGGTCAAAAGTTTGATTAAATTTGGTTGCCGGAGTCCCGAGTTTAAACTAAAAAAGTTCACGGTAGCTGGGCATATACGTGTGTCAAACGCGTTCTGACCTGAATTCTCTTTGGTCAGTTGTCGCACTCACAGCAATTTTTAGGTTATGAAGGAATATAACAATGCATAGATTTTTTCGGTTTCTATTGAATATCTCAGGGTTGTAATCGAATTTTGTAGATGTGTGAAGGTCTCAAGGCATTGAAAGCTTGAGAAAATGACATTCTTAAATCAATTTGACCCAGTTAAAATCTCACTTACTTACGATAATGTGTTTTCAGATTTTGCCATACCTCTAGGAGAGTTGTTTTTTATCTGGGAAGGATGGAATTTATTGTTTCACTTTGTTGGAGTTTTCCTTGTTTAGAAACTTAATTTCAGGGGGCTAACCTTTCAATATGTTAATCTTGATTCTGAAATTTTGAAATTATTTTTATAGAGAAGAGTTGAAAATTTTATAAAAGTTAAATTTTTAACATTGGAAATCGAACTTATATCTTTTTTTAACATCATGAGTTGAAATATAATGGCTAATTAGATGATCCTTGAAAAAAAAAACATTTTTTTTCACGCAATTTTAGCTTTATGATAAATTTTTTCAGCAACCAGCACTCCGTATTGTTTTGAACATTTTGTTTTTGTTCCAAGTTAACCGTATAGAAAAAATCTACGATTAAAAAATTATATACTTTTGGAATTCGACTTTTAATCAGAAAAGTCAAATAAAACTTTTTTCAACTTTTTTCCGAAAAGTCCAAATCAAAATTTACAACATTGCCGAAAACTCCAAAATAATCAGTCTTTTCTTTTGCATTTTTTTTTTACATACGGACAACATTTCATGTATTTATTTTTAAGGAAAAATTAATTTGCGAAAACGTAGTGATTTAATCCATCAATAATGTTAATCAAAGATGAGAAAATTCAGCAATAAAATTATATTTACAATCATCTCCACCCTCAACCGCACAGGCATTTCTTCAGTTAATGATTCTGAATCGATTTGTATTTTTGAAGGTCTAAGAGGCCGAATTTATTTTTTTTTTGATTATTTTTCATGCAGTGAGTGTTAGCGATTTTCCACGATCTATACAACAAAAAAGAAAAGATATTTTTGTATGGACAATTGTCCACGAAGGGTTGAGATTTTCTAAAAAGTGTCCGCGGGGTTTATGGATGGTCCCTTATGGCCATGATTTATATTAGAAAATAAAAAAAAAATCGAAAAGGTGACTGCAAAAAAATGAAAAAAACAGCAACAAGGCAAATGATAATGTTTGTTGATTGTTTGATAAAATGGCTAGTAAAGATAGGTACCGTAAACTGGGGTGACTTTGATAGCTCGGGGTGACATTGATAGAAATTTGATTTGGCCACTAATTTTGATACATCCAATGTAACAGTCACATTTTTGCATATATGTTCGATAATAAGCTATCCCTTAATGCTTACATACTTAAAATTCTTAAAAATGTTTAGATACTTATTTGACGGGCATTTGAAAAACCTATCAAAGTCACCCCGGGCTATCAAAGTCACCCCAGTTTACGGTAATCAAGTTTTACTTTTAATTTGTTCCAAAAAGTAATATTTTTGCCACAGAGAAGAATGACAGAAAAATTGAATCACTGTGAGGGTATCCAATCTTTTTAAAATATTTAAGAATTAAGCATAACATTTCAAAACAAACAGAATCTAGGCTTTAGGGTGGTTCACATTTTATTTAAAGATGTTATTCTTCAGCTCTAATCTGTGATCATGGATTCTGAATACCGTCAGCGAGGGTGACATTGGGTCTAGGGGGTGAGATTGGGTCAAAATGATTTTTTTTACGGATTTTGCCATTTCTCAGATTCTTCTCAATGAAACTGAATTCTGCTAAAAGGGTTGTGTAAAGGACATCTTAAGATGACTTCGCTGAAAAAATCTCGTTCCTAGAACAAATCCTGTTATTTTGGCAGCTGTCTAAAATTGGGGTACGTTTTTGGCCAAAAATGACCTCTCGAAAAATCATTTTTCTAATAATTTTGTTGGAATTGCTCGAAAACTACCCAAATGTTTGAAAATCTCCACTTCAAACATTGTAGCATATCAATACGATTCCTTCGAACAAGAAACACTGTTGGATGACTTGTTTTTACCATATCGTTGTATTTGAGCATCATTTTAGTTTCATTTGACCCAATGTCACCCCCTCTAAGGGGTGAGATTGGGTCAATTTTCAAACTATTGGCATTAAAGGTAGTGTTCATCAAAATTCCCCATATTTTGGGAAAATGTTAGAAAACTATCTAAGAACAAATCTACGTTGAAAGATTGTCGATGTTATTTAAATTGTTTTTGTTATTAAGAAATTACAAGAGGTGTATCGTTTTTTGACCCATAGTCACCCCCACTGACGGTAGTCCACATTCGATTTTACAAGCATTTTAAATTAGGGCTAGATTACGCCTAGATTTCAACTTGTCATTTGTTAACATTTGTAGTGCGTTGTTGCAACAGAATGCAACGAAACATTACAAAAGATAAAGCGGCCAGGCCTACTGCCTAAAGTTAACTGCAGAGATGATTTGTCGAAATGTGATAGGTTTGAGCTTGAAGTGTTTATACAACAATGCAATTCTGAATTTAAAGGGAGGACAATCGATTTAACTATGTTTTTGCCTTTCTCACTGAGGAGAGGATTAAAATCACTCGAAAAATGAACTATTTAATTGGACCTCCTGACCTACTTTGTTTATACTCATCGACTCAGAATCAAATAATAAAAAAAACTTTGATTTTCTCAGGCTGAACGATTTTTTTCCGGATGAGGTCTACCCGGTCCAGTTTTGGATCCCATAGCTTGGTATTGAAAATCGTAAAGTTTCGTTTAGTTATTTAAATGTTATGATAAAAAACTGTTTAGAAGACTACAAAATGGGTGTTTTTTAAAATAATCTCAAATGGCCTCGTCTCTATTTTCTTGACCAAAGTTCTGCATTTTTTTGCAATTGAAAATTTCCCTTTCTAATGAAATAACTTTTTAAATGAAAGGATGGCATTTATAAAGCAGTCAACTAAAGGTGGAAAAGGTTTTTCAATTATAATTTTTTGTGTGATAATTTTGTAACCCAAATATCTTGAAATTAATTTGGCAATGGCTTTTTTATAATTGAATTTTATTCGACCGATTTTGTACAATTTAAGTTCCATCTGATTTCTTGCATGTAATCATTACCAATTTCTGATCGCTCTAAATATTCCGATCTTCAGCGAAAGGGCCACTCATTCTAAAGTTAGCCACCCTGCAACCGAACAATATCTCTCGCGATCGAACACATGAATTACCTCCGGATCTTCGGAGCTGGTGATGTTGCTGAGTCAGCACAAAATCATCTCCCTGCTACCGTAGAGTTTTATTTCGCATGCTGCCGTTGTTCCGTTTCTTTCGATTCGATTCTTTGTTGGATGTTGCTCGCGTCGGACATCGCCGAGAAAAGATTCGAGTAGCAGCTGCTGCTTATTTATTTGTAATTGTAATCGTTAAATTACTTGACATTCGGTGATTTTTTCTGCGTTTTTTTAAGGTACAACCTTCGAAAGGATAACAGCAGCGAGAAAAAAGGGCATCCGAAGGCAAATTGGAGCTCACTGAATGGTCTTGGGTCGATATTTTTTTTGGGAGGATTTTGCGCTGGTGCCCGACGGGGAGATAAATTAATGAATTGGGCATGATTTGGAGGTTTCGATAAAGAGAGTGAAGGCATGTTGCTGGTCGGGGGATACAATTGAAAGGGAGATTTCGCCAAATGGATTGGGGAGATAACATTGTAGGGATCGGAATTCTCTTTTATCTCTTTTCATTATTTTATTTTTGGGTACACTCGGGTTGTTTTAAGCAAACTTGTGAATTCTATGCAGAAATGAAAGAAATTCTTAAACCATGGAATTGTTTTTTCACTTTTTACAATCTTTTTAAAATTGATCAAAATTGTATGTAAAGTATGTTCACAAGCCTACTTTCATTTGATTGCTCCAGAGTAAAACCATATTTTTTTTCTTTCATTTAAAGTTTATTTCTAGTTGGATTTTTGCCTCATAAAAAATACATTTTTAGTAACAGAATGTTTTATTTAAATTTTTATCATAAATGGTATAATTTGGCATTATAAGTAAAATTTGGTTAACATATTCTAATATAATTTTGTACTGGCTCTTATAAGCTTCCCTCAGCAAACATTCCAAACTCAATACCGAATCCTGTTCTTATACTGCAAATTGGCCACCTCGCGGGACTGTTTAGGCCTTCCCAAATGTACCGCCACAAGCCGTTCTCCATGCTTCATTTGCTGCTGAGACTCCTCTTCGAAGATCACCTCGCGAACCTTGTCCAACAGTTTGGCGTCCACGGTGAGCCCCTCGGAAGTCTTGAGACCCAGTAGAACCCGCTCGTACCGCCCATAGCGGTCCTCCTCGGACTCTAGATTGTACGTCCGGGGTACGTTCCGGTCGTACCCATGAGCTAGCGAAATCGCCAGAAGTAGCAACACCTGTAAGAATCGAGAACATCCGCAAACAAAAATCGTTTATTTCGATGTAAACATTTCAAAAGGGCGTATCTTGTAATGAAAACAAACCAAACACTTGTCTGAATGATCAAGTAGATTGGGCAAGATTAACAGATTTTTCAATGTTTAATAGATTCGCCCTTTTCAAATGCTAGGGTAGAACTCTGCGACGACCTTGAGCAATTGGCAATCGTTAACTCACCACAATCGATAGTTTCCGCGGCATCGCGACCAGAGACTCTCTCTCTCTCACACACGCACACACGCACACAGACAATGGGACACGTTCCGTCCACGCGACTGACTCGCGACCGGCTTCAAGATCTAAATGGTCGCTCAAAAGTATCATATATTCGCTTTTATATCGAGACCTCGGAGAACCTGGCCGCGCGAGAGTAAGCCGATTTGGGGCTTTTTGGAGGAAAAAAGGAAAAAAAACAACAGCTGAAAAAAACAAATAAAAGTAGAGAAGCTGCGCTGTTCTGAGACGACTGACAGCGCGAAGATATTGCACGGCCAGAGCCTGTGCTTAAAAGCTGGTGTTGGAAGAATAGTAATGCTTGCAGGCATCAAAACAACAGTGCCACTCACCTGCCGAGCAGAAACTGAAGAAGTAAACTGCCTAAAACCAGCTATCGTTACCGGCAGCAGCACATATGGTCCCCTGAAGAGGGGACATAGACAATCGGATTTTTAACAGCATAAACTCTTAAAATTATTATAATTATAATTATTATAATTATTATAGATCATGCAAATCTCACGAATCATGACATTTTTTAAGTTTCATTGAAAACTCAAATTATTTATTATTTTATTCCATTCCGAATGATTAATTGAGACAATTATGAAATAATATCTCATTTTTATTTTTATTTTGAGATTGAAATATTCATATAATTTATTACAAAAAAAAAAAAAAAAAAAACTAGGTGAACTCGGCAAACTTTGTCGTTCTTCCCAAATTGTTTTGTTTTCATGTCATCTGAAGACAGCTGTTTTAGGCAGATTTTTGCACTAAATTTTGATATTTTTGAATTATTTTGGTTAGAACAGATACAAATCAACTAAACTCGTACATTATTATTATTATTATAGTTTATTATTGACATTTTACTATGATTTTTCATTCGTGTCATATTACATTGATTTCCTATTTTAATGTCTTTAAATACTCTAAAAACTGTTGTCCCTATTCAGACTGTAATCCCGATTCACCGCAGTTGACGGTACCCGAGCATGGGTAAATAACAAGGGAAATGCGTAATAATACCTTTCTCTGGTATCAATACCAAATTTTGGTATTCCTGGACCCTTTAAAATTTGTCTTGAGGATTATGCAAGAGCAAAATGTGGTATCATTCCAATTTAAGGTATTGTTTTGATATTGCAAAATTGCAGAATTTTTCAATGGTCGAACACCACATATTGGTATTCTTTTGGTATTACAGTGTTTTATCAAATTCCTCTGAAACTATGGGAAAATTTTGACCAATTTTGACAAAATAATTAATTTTGCGCTAAAATTATGTCTCAAAGCAAATGCTTTAATTGAAAACCGGAAATTTCAAACTTGATTTTAAACATTTTTGATATACCCCCTACAGAAATGACTTGAAATTGTGGAAAATTTTCTAAGTCAGGATGGCACATTTTGGTATTCTTTTGGTATTACAGTGTTTTATCAATTTTCTCTGAAACTATGGGATTTTTTTACCAATTTGGACAAGATAATAAATTTTGCGCTAAAATGACTTGAAAAAAAAAACCAAAAACTTTGAAAAACGAGTCAATCGAAAGATTTTTGAATTTTAGTTAATTTCAATCCAGTTTTATTTTAATAACATTTATTTTTCAATCTTGTTATTTTTCAGAATCTTCAAGAACTTCATGCACAGGCCGTTCATCAATGACAAATGCATTCGGTATGGTGAAGAATATAACTAAGAACAACATGGAATCATCAGGTGAGTAGATTTGGCTGTTGCATATGGATCATTTCCGTTTTTTCACTAACTGCAACTGCTGCTCTAAAAATGGTATGAAAATACCAAATATTGGTAGCACTTGTGCAAATATCAGCGACCAAAATGTGATCTTGGTTGCCCAGTAATAGATGGTAAAATACCATCAAATCATACCAAAATCATGTATGTGGAAGACCACAGGAATACCAAAATATGATTTTCCAAGGGCGTGGGAATACCTAAAAATTAAACCATGGCAATACCAAGTTTTGGTATTCAAGCAATGTTCAAAAATTCAGAAGACCTCAACTTGGTATTGAAATGGTTTTATTTTGAGGTATTATTTTACCCTTGGAATAACATGGTTTGGTATTGTTGTGCCCTTCCACATACTAGACTTTGGTATGATTTCATTGTATTTTACCATCTATTACTGGGCAACCAAGGGCACATTTTGGTCGCTGTTATTTGCTCAAGTAATACCAAAATTTGGTATTCCCGTGTTATTTACCCCTGCTCGGGTATTAGGAGTTAATCCCTTAATGTTACTTTTTGCATTTATACCCTCTTTCGATTATGATTGTTCCTCCATTCCTTTTGCAATCCGCATTGTGGAATGGCGCCTCTAGACGGGTTTTATCTAAAAATTCACCAAAAATCTATTTTTCAGCCAATTTTTGATTTTTTAAAACAAAACAAGCAAAAAATTGAAAAAGTAAGCAGGAAAAAATAGGAGGTGGTAGAGTAAGCCAAATACTATCAGAAACAAACGTAAACTAAACAAGAAAACTGCAAATTAAAATATAAAAAATGAAACAAAAAAAACTTATTGCAGAACAAAAGTTGCTGAAAATGATCTCTTGAACACGAGAAAATAGAAATTTTCGAAAAAAAATCGGCTGTAGAGGGTTAAACCTCGCAAAAAAGAAAGATGCATTATACTCTTAAAAATATATGTTGCAATAATTCTTCGTATTTATTCTACACATTTATTTTACCATTTTATTCCACTATTTTTATATTGTTTCACGGGCTTTTTATTCCTTTTTATGATCATGTTTTAGATCCGTTTTCTTTTATTTTTCATTTTTGGTTAATTTCTCTTACTATTTTTCTATGTTTTCTAATCTCCTTAATTTGCTTTGCCAACTAAACCTCTAATTGATAAAACGTTTGAGCTACACCGGAAACAATATGTAAATTTACTCGACGCGGAAATTATAAATCACATGTAAATTCGGTTTAAGTAAACTTAAGATTTGATGTAATCGTCTGAATCACACGTAAAATCATGTTTTAACGTTTGATTTGTTGTTAATTTACATCAAATCGCATTTAAATTTAAAAGATTAATGACGTGTAAAAGTGTTACATCATAAATGATGCAACATTCAGAACTACGAAAAAACATGTTTTAATGATTATATATTTTGTTTACAAACTATCATTTTATCAGCAGCTTTAGTAATTTTTGAATGAATCTTCTCTTAACCACCATCAAGGTGTTGGAGAATCAATAATTGGATATTTTCTTATGCCAGTTGGTGATTTTTTATTCTTTTATGATTCCACAATATTCGTTCTTTTGGTTTTTTGACATCTTAGTTTATTTTCTATTGGTATTTATACATTTTCTGCAGGAATTATTAAATTGTTATTTTTTCACTCTTTTTATTTGCTGTAGTAGTTTCACAAGGATTGGACTTAGGACAAATAAAGACTTTTATGTAATATGTGGAAATTGACGTTTCGAACACTTTTCGAAAAACTGTTTAAGAGCGAGTAAACGAGCAAAGCATACCCATCTCGTATCGACCTCACCAATCTACCTGAAATTTTCAGAGGTTGTTTGTACATACAAAACTAGCATCTGGTCAAAGTATGAGCACTCTTGGTCAACGGGAAGTGGGGCAAATCGGGACCCAAAGTTTGAAGGTTCAAAAACGTCAAAAATCTTAAAAAGGCTACAACTTATTCAATTTCAAAATCAAAATTTAAAATGCATCTGAAAAGGCTTTAAAAATGCTACAAAATGTTGAGAGAAACATCCCAATTGGTTAAATATAAAGGGAGTTATCGGCATTTTAGTGAAAAAATAGCATAAGTTTCAAACTCAAATAAAAAAAGTGTTCCATCCAGATATCAACTCGGTTCGACCTGCAGTTTGTAGGGGACATCTGGGACTACCATCTGAGACTGAGAACGCTTTGGGTAAGGCAGTTTAGCATATTAAATAGACACTGTTACTTTAAGTGAATTTTTCGGTTGTAAATTTTCTGGTGATAATTTTATCATATTCGTGTTTCTGAGACGATTTCACAATAGGAACATGCACAAAAATGTTCATTTCATCCTTTTTAACCCTGATTTCCGACAATTTGTCAAAGACTTATTTAATTTGAATCAAATTGGATTAAAAATTAGGTTTATTTAAAATCCAGAGCACAACAAAGAACAAAAAAATATCAATTTCTAATTTCTCTTAAGCTATCTTAAAAACTGTCATTCTTGTTTAGAATATCGACAATTGATAGTATCGAGCTAATTCTATAATTTTAAGCATGAAAAAAAAAACAATTATAATAAAAACAAAGATGATATGAATGTTTGAAAAAAATTCCGGGATCCGAGGATTCCCGGGATTCCAAAAAATATTTTTCCCGTTTCCCGGTTTCCCGGAAATTCAAAACCCGGTAAAATTGGACTCCTTCTCTGACTTCATGTACACAAAAATGCCTAGAATAACATGTGTACAAAGATTCATTGATATATTAAATCATGTTAATATAAAATATGGCAATTTACCTCTAAAAATCGGTTATTTCACTACCCTTTCAGTGTTTTGTCACTTTTTCAGTCTAAATTGAGGTAGTATAACATCATAAAAATATAACAACTTCCAAATTGACAAAAAAAAAAAAATACTATGCAGGTGAGAGTTACCAACAACCAATTCTCTATTTGGCATGGAATTGGAGGCAGATCAGGCAGGCAGGTCAATGAACCCAAATCGAATTGCAGCAATTCAATTCAAGTGGCAAAAAGTGATTTGCCCCGAGTGAGGATCGAACTCACGACCTTAAGATTATGAGACTTACGCGCTACCTACTGCGCCATCGAGGCAGTTGAAAATAGCTCCACGTATAATTTGACTGGTGCACACTTCATTGATTTTTTCGTTTTACTGAGTCGATAATGCCTTCCCTAAGAATAGCGTGTTTTCTTTATCTGGTTCGCACCGCTTCATTTTTATTTTGCTTTTATTTTTTATTATTATTTTCATCATTCAATTCCGGCTTCCACTTGTCTGTGGCTAACAGAAGCGCACTTTCGTTGAGTGCATATTGTTGTTTTACAATGAGGGGGTCCTCCAAAAATATCAAAAAAGCCTCACGAGACATTATGTGATGGTACTTGCTACACAAATATGATTAACCAAAAATGTTTTTTTTTTACTGTCGTATACCTTTAGGCTGTCCATTAATATCACCTAAGCTTTCGCCATTATCGCTTGTTACGCTCTTTTAAGCTTTTAGAGAAGTTAACCCTTGAAAATGTTAGAAATTTGATATTTTAACGTGTAATATAAACTTTTTCCAATTGATTATTTTGATGTTTTGAAAATAAAAACTTGAAAAAAATCTTTTAAATAACTGACAGCTAATGTCAAAACGTTTTGACAGCCCAGGGTTGACCACTCAACAGACAATATTGAGCAAACAGTGACCCCACCGACTGGTGGTGTGCTATACCAACCTGTGCCCATTTTGGACGTGATAAAACGCTCATCTGTCCGTTTATGGTCAACCGAAATCACAGCATCACGCAGCGCATTGCGATTAATCCCCCGCCGCCGCCGGTCATCAAAGATCGCGCACCCGCAACGCTAATTGTGCGACATCAGCAACCAGACTTGGCTCGGTTGGATCGGTTTTTGATGTTCCTCGGGTGACCCTCTGAGAGCGGCGTCTTCGGCGTTGAACACACACACACATAATTATCACTGCAGTAATCACTGGAATCTTCAAAAGGAAGATTATGGGTTTTCGAAAATCTTGTTTTGACGGTCAGTGTCAGTGAAGGTTGTTGATCGTGTGAACGGAGACAATGCCACAGTGAAGCGAGAACTTGTTTTGAGACAAGAAAACAAGAAAACAAGAAAACAAGAAAACAAGAAAACAAGAAAACAAGAAAACAAGAAAACAAGAAAACAAGAAAACAAGAAAACAAGAAAACAAGAAAACAAGAAAACAAGAAAACAAGAAAACAAGAAAACAAGAAAACAAGAAAACAAGAAAACAAGAAAACAAGAAAACAAGAAAACAAGAAAACAAGAAAACAAGAAAACAAGAAAACAAGAAAACAAGAAAACAAGAAAACAAGAAAACAAGAAAACAAGAAAACAAGAAAACAAGAAAACAAGAAAACAAGAAAACAAGAAAACAAGAAAACAAGAAAACAAGAAAACAAGAAAACAAGAAAACAAGAAAACAAGAAAACAAGAAAACAAGAAAACAAGAAAACAAGAAAACAAGAAAACAAGAAAACAAGAAAACAAGAAAACAAGAAAACAAGAAAACAAGAAAACAAGAAAACAAGAAAACAAGAAAACAAGAAAGGAATAAGAAAGGAATAAGAAAGGAATAAGAAAGGAACAAGAAAGGAACAAGAAAGGAATAAGAAAGGAACAAGAAAGGAATAAGAAAGGAATAAGAAAGGAATAAGAAAGGAATAAGAAAGGAATAAGAAAGAAATAAGAAAGGAATAAGAAAGAAATAAGAAAGGAATAAGAAAGGAATAAGAAAAAAATAAGAAAAAAATAAGAAAGGAATAAAAAAGGAATAAGAAAGGAATAAGAAAGGAATAAGAAAGGAATAAGAAAGGAATAAGAAAGGAATAAGAAAGGAATAAGAAAGGGATAAGAAAGGAATAAGAAAAGAATAAGAAAGGAATAAGAAAGGAATAAGAAAGGAATAAGAAAGGAATAAGAAAGGAATAAGAAAGGACTAAGAAAGGACTAAGAAAGGAATAAGAAAGGAATAAGAAAGGAATTAGAAATAAAAAAGAAAGGAATAAGAAAGGAGTAAGAAAAGAATAAGAAAAGAATAAAAAAGGAATAAGATAGGAATAAGAAAGGAACAAGATTTTTAGTGATATTTTAGTTTTTGATTACAATTAATGAATTAACTTTTGCTTTATGAGTTCAACAAAGACAAATCTTACAGAATTTTTAGATTGTTTCTTCGATAACATCACTCCAACATGAAAAATTCAACTTATAACCTTTCCCGTTTGTTTTGATCTTTCAAAAACGCCACTCCCATCAGCCTCGACCTCAAATAATCTCATTATCCTCTAACACCTGGATGATCCTTTCCCACGGATCTTTCCGGCCGGGAACACGCGTACCATGGCCATTAGGAGGTGCCCTTTTAAATGACTTTTTTGCTGTGGCCAATTATGCCAAACCATGTCCATGGAACGGTGCGTGGAGCTGTGTTTTTGTTCCGCCCCGAATCAGGACAATAAAAATCCCACATTAAGATGTAATAAATTAATGACAGTTAATTGATCTCGCTTTGATGATGATTATCTCGGCCGTAATACCACCAGAACCGGCCTGGGGTGGGGATTTGGAGTTACTCTGGCGAAGCTGGGGGTTTGAACCTTTCTTTGAGAGAAGCTTAAAATGTAGTTTGCAGTGGGGTTTCAGAGATATTGCGATTTTCTTCAAAATTGCAGTCAAGGTATGCGATGCAGCGCTTAACAACACTTAAGCATCATCATTTTGCGCAGAACTTTCTTCGCACAGCGCATCATCTCAAGAAATCCTTTCCCAAAAGGAGGAAGAACTTGCTTAATTCGACTTTAATATAAATAAATAACCCCAGCGATTATTACCACCACGCGCGCGCAACTGCACAAGTGCGCACGTAGATGTCTTCTTCGCAGAAGATGACCCTTCGTTTGGCGTGCCGTTAGGTGGATCGGCGCGGTTCCTCGATGAGAAATTACGATTAATAATTTCCGAGATTAATCTCGGCAACAAATATTTAATCGGTGCGGCCAGCCTGCCTGGGAAGAAGCGCTTTGCGTGACTTGCGATTGTACACAGTTGTGCGACTGATGGGGCCGGCTCGCGTGGTAAGATTTATCGGCGATTGTTAAGGAGGGGAAAAAGGAGCGATTGCGTACGCAGTAATGCATGAAAAATTGGTTTGTAATTAAGAAAAAATATGACAATAAATCAACGGGAGTGAGACGTAAGCAAGGAGTTACTTTTTGATTTTCTGGTTTTCATATAATTTGATGAGTTATTTTACATTGTACTGTAGTCCAATGTGCCAAATTGAGTAGAAAATTTAAATTCAGAAAATGATAAAGATTTGGAGTTGATTCAAATGGAAAGGTTCTCTTTTTCCCTTGGCTAAGCAGTTTTCTAGAACTTCGCAAATCTAAACCTTATTTGAATTTTTGATGTTTTTTATTTGTATGAAATTTTGCCCATCGATGGATTTGGATCGATCCGAATAAGCCAATTTTAATCATTAGTCTCCATAAAAATTTTGGGCTGTCCATAGAAAATCTGTACCTCGAGAAGCGATTTTCTTATCGATTTGTTGTCTTGGGTAAAGTTGTAGGTTATGATCGGGACTGTTGAGAAAAAACAAAACTCTTAAATAAAAATATTTCCTCCCTTAATTTTTTTTCGCAAAAACTCGATTTTGACAAACTTACTTATTTCATTTTTTTTTGCTTTTTGATTTATTTTGTAGACAAATAGTGGCAACTTTTGAGCCATACGGTATGACGAACACTTTGGTGTTGACAAGTAAGATTGTTGCTAAAATTTTTCCAAGTTAATGCCGCCCTCCTTTAAAATCGTCCCGAAATATAAAAAGACAAATTATTATATTCTAACTTTAAAATGTTACTGAAAATAGAAGCCACTAACCTGAAATCAATTTGAAATGAATTTTTCTTCAAAATGCATATTTTTTACAGATTTTTTGAAAAAATAGCGTTTCTTAAGAAGGTATCTTATGCACTCAAAAAAAATTTCAAAAACATTTTTAGATATAAAATTTAGTAAATTTTTGATAAAATTGTTTCTTCATATTTTTTTTAAATTATGTCTATGCTGAGAAAAATTTCTACAATGTGCTTCTTTGGACATTGTTAATCTTACCTTTGTATGCTGAGATACGGCCTCACAATGAATCAAAATTACTTAACCTTCCGTTCTGCCCATAATTGAAAATTCGTCTATTATGCCAAATCAAGTATTCCGAGAAAAACGCGTTTTAGTGTTTGTCACAAAATCTCCGTCAAGGCAATTTCCCATAAGAGTGGCATATTAGCCGTTTGGTTTTTCGCATCGGCAGCCAAGTCTAAACACTATTTCAGTAAAATTCAAGTTCCAGAAGATGCGTTGGAAGATCCGCTACCACCTGGTGCTAATATCTCGTTTTTGCCAAAAGTGGATATTAGCCATTTATTCAATGGTGGGCAGCGTTAGTATTAATAAAAAATTACAAATAAGAGATCATCCATAAAGTATGTCACGCAAAAATCGGCCAAAATTGACCCTCCCTCCCCCTATGGCACACTTTGTTACGCAAGGTTGAACCCCACCTCAAAAATTACGTCACATTTTGCCAGACCTCCCCCCTTGTTTATTTCTTTAAACTCTCATAATGTTTGTATTTTGCCCATTTTAATATGAAAAAAATAGTTATCTAATTATTCATTTTTATTAACAAACATTGCGATATAAAAAAATAGTTTTTTTTTGTTTTAAAAATTAGAAGACCTGGTATAACATTCAAGTATTGAAAAATCTTGAAAACTGTTTTTAATTGCTTTGAATCTAATAAGTTCAAACTATGATTTTAAATGCAGGAAAAATGCATTTTATATTGTTGTTAGTAGATGAGAGGAATTCTCTACGAAATCGGTCTTTTTGCTTAAATTTTAATTTTTGTATTTTTTAATCCAACTGAAACTTTTTTGGTGCCTTCGGTATGCCCAAAGAAGCCATTTTGTATCATTAGTTTTGTCCATTTAATTTTCCATACAAATTTGGCAGCTGGCCCTACAAAAATGATGTATGAAAATTAAAAAATCTGTATCTTTTGAAGGAACTTTTTGATCGATTTGGTGTCTTCGGCAAAGTTGTAGGTTATGATTGGGACTACACTGGAAAAAATGATACATGGTAAAAAAAAATTGGTGATTTTTTATTTAACTTTTTGTCACTTAAACTTGATTTGCAAAAAAACACTATTTTTATATTTTTTGCATTTTTTTATATGTTTTAGAGGACATCAAATGCCAACATAACTGAAATTTTCAGGTTGTGCAAAAAATCTTTAAGCGAATTATGAATTTTTGAATCAATACTGATTTTTTTCAAAAAATCGCAAAATTGGTCGAAAAAATTCTTTAATTTCATTTTTCGATGTAAAATCAAATTAGCAATCAAAACAGTACTGCAGTGAAATTTTGATAAAGTGCACCGTTTTCAAGTTAAGTCCAATTTTAGTTGACTTTTTTGAAAATAGTCGCAGTTTTTCATTTTTAAAAATTAGTTCACATGTTTGCCCACTTTTGAAAAATACTATTTTTGATTAGCTGAGAATATTCTCTATATTTTGTTTTTTTTTTTTAACTTTGCTGATACGACCCTTAGTTGCTGAGATATTGCCATGCAGAGGTTTAAAAACAGGAAAATTGATGTCTCACCCAAACAACACACCATTTTCTAACGTCTATATCTCAGCAACTAATGGTCCGATTTTCAATGTTAAAACATGAAACATTCGTGAAATTTTCCGATCTCCTCGAAAAAATATTTTTAAACCAAGACTAACATTTCAAAAAAGCCAAACATTCAATAATACGCCCTTTTAAAATGTTAGTCTTGGTTGAAAAATTAAAAAAAAACTATTTTCGAAAAGATCGAAAAATTTCACTAATGTTTCATATTTTAACATTGAAAATCGAATCATTAGTTGCTGAGATATCGACATTAGGAAATTGTGGGTTGTTTGGGTGAGACTTAGAAAACATAAATTTTCCTGTTTTTAAACCTTTGCATGGCAATATCTCAGCAACTAAGGGTCGTATCAACATAGTTCAAATAGCAAAATATATAGAATTTTCTCAGCTTTTCAAAAATATGTTTTTTATAAAGGTGGGCAAACATGTGCACTAATTTTTAAAATGAAAAACTGCGACTATTTTCAAAAAAGTCAACTAAAAACGGATTTAACTTGAAAACGGTGCACTTTATCAAAATTTCGCTATGGTACTTTTTGATTGCAAATTTGATTTTACATCGAAAAATGAGGTTGAAGAATTTATGCGACCAATTTTACGATATTGATTCAAAAATTCATAACTTGCTCAAAGATTTTTTGCACAACCTGGAAATTTCTGAAAAATTGGCATTTGATTTTCTCTAAAACATATCAAAAAATAAAAAATAAATAAAAATAGTGTTTTTTGCAAATCAAGTTTTAGTGACAAAAAGTTAAAACTTTTTTTACCGTGTATCATTTTTTTCCAGTGAAGTCCGTATCCTTACCAATAATTTTACCGGAGACACCAAATCGATCAAAAAATTCCTTAAAAAGATACAGATTTTTTGAATTTTCATGCATCATTTTTGTATGGCCAGCTGCTAAATTTGTATGGAAAATTGTACGGACAAAAAATACAAAAAAAAAAAATCCAAGGACCGAAATCTGGGCGAAATTTTCATAAGACTTCTATTTTCATTGAAATTTTGATGTGTTTTAAAAAAAAATTGCTCTTTAATTTTTCGTATTAATTTTGGAGGATGGCGATAAAAACTTAAAAAAATATATTATATCATAAAAATATTTTTTAAATTTGTCATTTTAGATAATTTTCAAAAAAAAAAAAATATTTTTGCTGAATATCCATAACTGCCAACTTTGACGAAGACAACAAATCTATTTGAAAATCTCTTATCTAAATAAAGATTTTTGAATGTTTTTGAATGTTTTGTTTGGTTTATTTGAACATGAGTTCAATTATATTTGTTTCCCAACGGTTATTTGCAACTGTATAAATCTGGTAATATATTTTTTCAAGTATAATTTGGCTGTCAGTCATTTTCTAATTGAAAAAAAAAAATAGATTCAAACTCGTTGGCATTGAAAGTCTGCTCAAGGCTTTTTGATTATAAATGTTTTTTTTTTATTTTTTTATTACAGATTTTTGAAGCAAATTTTTGTTTCAACTTACTTTAAATTTTGCACAGGACAACATTTCCAAATTGTAGGAGTTTAAAACAGTCTTTCATCGGCAACCAGTGTACGACTGAGTACAAACTTTGAATAATAAGTTATTTTAAAATTTGTTTGATAAAAAACACCTCAACTGTACAACTTGAAAAAGTCATATATATTATTGTTTTACGGTTACTTGCCCAACTAGGCCCCAAAATCAGTCAGTACAATTGAAATCCTTAAAAAGCTTAATGAGAACTTTAACTTTGTCCATTACGCCAAGCACTATATTTAATGCCAATTTGGGCAACTTTCATGGTTTCAATTCTTGATGAAAAAGGCATCGCCAGCCCGTTACCGTTCAATCCGCCCTTAATTAACGTGCGCTCTGGAATGGTTTTATTTCCCCGTTTCACAATACGCGCGGGACTTAATTCGCAAAAAACACCACTTATTTATTAGAAAATTGAAAGCCCCACCGCAGCAAAACCGCGCCGAGCACTTTTCCGGTGCAGGCAAAACGAGTGCTCGTTAGTGGTAATGATTTATTAAACCAAATCATGTATCGATTACCAAAAACACTGTAATATACAACATTTCCGAGGGAGCTCCCTAATTGGGCGGACCCCCTCGTCGTCGTCGTCGCCGTCCGAATGATGTGCGTAATTGTGGGGTTCGTCGCTCTGGATGCGCTCGCGCGCGCAAGTCTTTCTTTCACTGGCGTGGTACTTGTGCGTGTTTTTTTTTTGTTGGTAAAATTATTTGTGCCAGATTCAATTTTCCAGCTCGCAATGGCACTCCAGGTTCTGAACATGGAAGAAATCCATAATTTGTAAAATATGATTATCTTCATTTGTCCGTTTCTCTAATTGAAACCAATTTTTCTTCGTGCGGACCCAACAAACTGGAGCAAAACGTGCGCATCCCTTTTTCATTAATTGAGTTTTGAGGAACATGTTTTTAGCCAAAACATTCTTCGAAAAATATCAATTTAAGACAAATGAAGAGGGTTGCATACTTTTACGATTCAATTAACATTGTCATGGTTCTAAAAGCCGCGAAACGGTGACGTTCACGGGCAGGTGCAACTGCTGCACTGAAAACTGAAACTCGTCCATCCATAATTCATTCCCGAGACCCGAGAATCGGTGGAACTTTCGCGGAACGTCGCCTCTTTTTGATCAGTGATTACACGCGCGCCATCAACGTGTTTCGTTACCTCCCCCCTTTACTTCTGTCACAGGTGATTGCGATTTATTACCTTTGTCAGTGGGGTTTGCTGGGTGAAATGATCGAAATTCTTTGTTGGTTTTTGCACTTTGTTGCGAGTTTTGAGGAAGGAATAATTTAAATTGACTATAGTTGTGAACCAAAGTTCATAACATTTTGAAAAACGTTTCTCGTTGACAACTTCTCAAGGCTTAATTGTTTTTTTCCTAAAGTTTTTGTATTCTTTTTACACATTAGGTTCTAGACTTCCTTACAAGTACAACTGTAAAATTATATTTCAGTATATATTCTATATTACATGATTTCTGGCGTTTGATTTTTTTTTAAACATATCTCCAAACAATCTTACCATTTTTTTTAAATTTAAATTGAGGTATTGAAGCCATTTATACGATTATTTCCAACATTAGTGGAGTCTAGACCAGAGACTAGGGCAAATACTAGACTTTTAGTTTCTGAGGTCTCAGTATGAGAAAACATTTATAAAACTTCATTTGTTTTATGTGTCAAAAATGTAATCTTTTGAGCTATGGCACAAGCTAGTCAAAATTCATTTGGTAGTGTTGTGAAGTCATAAAAAAGCTTAACGAAAAAAAAAACGCGAAAAACCTTTTTTTTATTTAGTCTAATTTTAATCGTTTATTCATGCAAATTTGTATAAATTATCCAATCTCTTCAAATATAATCGATATTTTAAAAGAGAGACCATGAGTAACCATTGATGAAAATATTTCTAGAAAAATTGCTATAGAGCAATTCTCTACGAAATCGGTCTTTTTTCTTAAATTTAAATTTTTGTATTTTTTAATCCGACTGACACTTTTTTGGTGCCTTCGGTATGCCAACTAACAACTAATCCGATTATCCCAATAACAGTTGGCGGTATTCTTACATAACAAAAAATGTTATTCTCAAGTTGTTTAGACTTTCAATAAATATCAGACCAGTAACAAACTTTGTTATGATAACATAAACCGTATGAAACCCTTATGCAAAAATGGATTTTTCAAGAAGATTCCATAACACTTTCTGTTATTTTAACAATATTTGTTATTGAAACGGCATGAATTTTGTTATTACCGTCTGCCCGGGGGTAAAAAAAATTTTGGTAATTTTTTATTTAACTTTTTGTCACTAAAACTTGATTTGCAAAAAAAACATTTTTTTAATTTTTTGATATGTTTTAGAGGATATCAAATGCCAACTTTTCAGAAATTTCCAGGTTTGCCATGCAAAGGTTTAAAAACAGGAAAATTGATGTTTTCTAAGTCTCACCCAAACAACCCACCATTTTCTAATGTCGATATCTCAGCAACTAATGGTCTGATTTTCAATGCTAAAATATGAAACATCCGTGAAATTTTTCGATCTCTCCGAAAAAAGTATTTTAAAAGCAACTGAGGGTCGTATCAACAAAGTTCAACGAAGCAAAATATAGAGAATTCACTCAGCTTTTCAAAAATATTTTTTTCAAAGGTGGACAAACATGTGCACTAATTAAAAAAATGAAAAGCTTCGACTATTTTCAAAAAAGTCACCTAAAAATTAATTTAACTTGAAAATGGTGCACTTTATGAAAATTTCATTAGAGTACTTTTTGATTGCAAATTTGATTTTACATCGAAAAATGAAGTTGAAAAATTTTTGGGACAAATTTTTCGATTTTTTGAAAAAAATCAGTATTGATTCAAATATTCATAGCTCGCTCAAAGATTTTTTGCACAACCTAGAAATTTCTGAAAAGATGGCATTTGATGTCCTCTAAAACATATAAAAAAAAATATATAAAAATAGTGTTTTTTGCAAATCAAGTTTTAGTGACAAAAAGTTAAATAAAAAATCACCAAAAAATTTTTTTCGTGTATCATTTTTTTCAGTGTAGTCCATATCCATACCTACAACTTTGCCGAAGACACCAAATCGATCAAAAAATTTTTTCAGAAGATACAGATTTTTGAATTTTCATACATCATTTTTGTATGGCCAGCTGCCAAATTTGTATGGAAAATTATGTGGACAAACTAATGATGCAAAATGGCTTCTTTGGGCATACCGAAGGCACCAAAAAAGTTTTAGTCGGATTAAAAAATACAAAAAAAAAAATCGAATGACCGAAATCTGAGAGAACTGGTCAATTATATTGCCTGATAGGCATTGAAGATTGTACCTCTGGTTGTTAAGACACAGTGGCTTAAAGAAGAAGAAACATGAAAATTTATATTTTTTAGGTCTCATCAAAATATTCCCACATTTTCTAATGCCAATATCTCAGCAACGAATTGTCCAATGTTCAATGTTGAAAACGAAAAAAATATTAAGAAAATTTATGAATCAAAACTAATATTTCGAAAGGGCCAAACATTCAATGTCACCCCCACATGAAATGTTAGTCTTGATTCTTAAAAATTTTAAAATGTTTTTTTTTTTCGAAAAGATCATTAAAGTCTACAATTGTTTTTCTACATTGAAAAAGATATTGAATTGTTGAGATATTAAAAAGCAAAAAAAAATACAAATTGGCGAAATCGGTCGATTTCGTAGAGAATTGCTCATAATCGAATCGTGCATAAAAAATAAATATTTCAACATTTTAATCAAATCAAAATTACCTAATGCATTTTACCAAAATATCATCACCGCCATTTTGGCCGCCATCTTGGAATAAAAATTCAGAACAAAAGAACAAAAAAAATCATTTAAGTATAACAGGTTCGTTTTCGTTAGAAAAAAAAAATAAATAAGTTTGAATAAAAATAAGAATCAATCCTGTTTCCGTTAGAAATAAAAATCTTTTGGATAATTTTCTGTATTCATTTTATTCTCTATCATCAAAAATTATAGTTAAGTCTTTCTGAAGGATTCATTGAGTATCTAGCTTCAAAAATCCATCATAATACTTTAAACCATTTAATTTTTAACCATCCAAAAAAATTCTGCAAACAATTCAATATTAGTTACGAGAAACGAAACATAAAAACTTGTTTACCTACTGAAACTGTCTCTTTCCCAGGATTATCGATTTCCAACTTTTTAAAAATCCATAAAACGCGCTCCCAACCTTATACCATAAACATGAGCACATCGTTATGCTCGTGCGCCCGTCACGACTTTATCAAAACAGTAAACCTGGGTCGGAATTGAGAAGAGAAAAAAAAAGACCTTAAATAAGACTGCTTTCAACTTAATGAACATGGTTGTATTTTAATTGCTCACCCAAAAATATCCTGCTTGGAGTGGGGCGCTTTCGATTAATCTTGTTTCGAGTTGATGGAAGAAAAAAAAACGGCACCGTGCTCCTCAATTTCGTCCCTCCTCCCACGCAGATGAAGGCAGACCCGAGTTGGTGAAAGTTTCGGTAAACGTATCGTTTTAAAAAGATTTAAGTTTTTTGTTTGTTTATAGTTTTATATTTGCTTTTTTAAATGTATTTCGAAATTCCAACCTGAGTTTATTTCTTTTTGTGAATTTTAAGCTTCCTATAATTTTTGTTCAAATTATATCATTTAATCCCATTCAGGTCATCAGCCAATACGCCAAAAAGTGCAGCGAAAAATGCACCTGGCGTTTTTTCAGGCAACTCTCTCCCTCACATTCTTCGCTGATTTTCAGGCTCCGCGAACACGTGAAAGTCGCGAACTTAATTGATTGCGTGGGCGACCACCCTCGGCGTGGCACCGCACTCTCCCGTCCTGAATGCTGAAGTTTATCTGGAGTAAAATCTTCTTCTTAACTTTTTCAATCCCTCTTCCACGTGCCCAGGGGGGATTGCGAATGTAAAGTTTTGATTGTTTTAAAGTTAGTTTTAATGTTCTCATTTTTTGCTTGATCTTTCGAAATCCTCAGCCAGCCGCCTTAAGGGGTAGCTTAGCTTTGCTCCCAAAAAAAAAAAACTTTTCGATTTTTTCCCATCGAATGCCAGCTTCAATTGAGATGCAAAAATGGGGCCCCGGTGTGAGAATGAAACATAAAAAATGAATTATGAAGATTAAGGTGGTAAACACAAACACGCGGAACCCATCGGAAATTGCGTGTGGCTGATCTGTGCGGGCTGTAGGTGGAGGGGACAGGGGGTGGTGCATAATGCGAAATTGGGACTGAAAGGCCCCGGACGAAATGCACCTGCCTGGGACCAATCACGGAATTTGTGGGAACGGTGTGAGGTTTTGAGATTTTTGTAATATTTTTGATTTTTGAAAGATGCCGCTTTTGGTAACTAAAAATATTGGCTTTTGCCTCAACTATCAAGGTAATAAAATATGTTTAAAAATCTTGCGTATGAATTCTCGAAGAATCAGTAAACAGTGAACAAATGTTTGGCACTATTAATATTTTGAGTGAAACATACAAAAAATTGAAAGTTTGACAAAAACCTTGTACTACATTTTTTTTCAGAAACTTGTGCCGAACATTTTGCACCCAAAAAGCAAATAAAAGGATGATTTCTATGAAAAGTACTTTGTATCGACAGAATTGATTCCACCGACCAACAAAATTTCTGCGCAGACTCAACTCGAGGGGAAGCATAAAGTTTGGGGTCCCCAGAATCACGTGCATTTTGAATTTTTCAAAAATAGTTTATCTGGGTCGATATGTCGATATGGCGTCTGCCTGTGTGGATCAATCGGACCGCGCACTGGACTCACAATCCAGAGGTCGCCGGTTCGAATCCCGGGGCGGACGCAAAAAAATTCTAAGTGTAAATATAGGTATTCGGTGCCCTCTCCCCGTGCCCATACCTTCACACTTAGGAGACCCGGGAGGCGGAGTCTTGTCGCAAAAAGAACGATACACGCCTGTGGAGCCGTTGACGAAACCGCAAGGTTTAAGAGGGCCATATTATAAGGTGTTACGTCGATTCCGTTATCTGGGTCGAATGGCTTTTCTCCAAAGTTTGTGTGAAGATTTAGTGCGGTTCGATTCTCCTACATATTGCATGCAATTTTTGGGTTGTATGCAAGAGCGAAGAACCGCCCTGATTCTCCATACAAACTTTGGCATTTTTTGGCTGGTTGCAATTAGAGACCCTAAATAGGGAGACTGGTCGAACATTGCTAAATCGGTCTGGCAACGTATGTTTTGAGCTTGCCAACACTGCCAAGTTTTGCTGGGCGTAAAGGCAAATGCTCGTTTGGATACGTCAAACTCGTGTCTGTTTGGGTACGTCAAATTCACTTCGACCAGTCTCCCTATTTAGGGTCCCTAGTTGCAATCACAAAACCATAACAACATTCGGATTCCGTAAAATGGACTCTTAACTGTACCGAATTTCAATGGTTTAAATTGGTTTTTCTATGAAAATGCATAAAAGCAAAAAGTAAAATAAGATGCATTTAAAAAAAAATGTTAAGATCCAGCCTAAAATATCGCGTTGGTTACCATTTTTGCCTTCCTCACCTCAATGAGGAAAGGTTTTAAAATCACTCGTAAAATGGACTTCTTTGTTTGACCTCGTAGACCCACCTTCACGTATACCTATCGACTCAGAATCAAATTCTGAACAAATGTCTGTGCGTGTGTCTGGATGTGAGTCCGTGCACCGAAAAATATGCACTCGATTATCTCCGGACTGGCAGAACCGATTTGGACCGTTTTGGTCTCATTCGATCCGTCTTGGGGTCCCACAAGACCCTAGTTAATATTATGAAGTTTAGAAAAGTACTTCAAAAGTTATGCTAAAAAAACGATTTCAGCTAAATTTCGGAAGATTGTAAAAAGGATGGTTTTCGTCATGCTATATATTATTAGAAAGGTATTTAAAAGATCTTTCCAACGCGTTAAAAAGATTGAAGATCTGACAACCCCATCAAAAGTTATGAGCACTTAAGTGTTATTTATAGACTTTTTTGAAGCCGTATCTCAAATATTTTGATGAAAAAGTTGTCCGGATCTATCATGCGACCCATCGTTGGATAGGCAATCAAAAGACCTTTTCAACCAGCCCAAAATATTGTAGATCTGACAGCCCTATCAACAGTTATAAGTACTTTAGTGTTTTTGATACACTTTTTTGAGGCCGGATCTCAGATAATTTGATAAAAAAAATAAGTGTTATTAATACATTTTTTGGAGGATGTGTAGTGTCTTTATTTTATGATTGTGAGGAAGACACCAATCACCTAAAGGTGGATTAAGTAACGTTTTTGAGTTAGGGTTACCAGATTTTAAAGATATTATACTCGTTCGAAAAGTCTTTTGATTTCCTATAGGGTTGCCAGGTTGCCAGATAAATCTGGGAATGCTAGATTGTTCAAGTGTCAGCCAAAATAAAGATTAACTGTCGGTGGATTTAACATTATCTGTGCCAGATTTCGACAGTTTTTACATTTTCTGCCAATTTCGAACAACTTTTTGATTCAAATAAACGAGTTTAATTAAAATTCGAAGAATTTATCAATTATATGTCATTTCTGAAAATATTAATTAAACCTTTTTGGTGCGTCTGCCAGATTATTCCGGTTTTTTCTCAGCCAGATTATGGCAATTTTCAGAGGACAAAATAACACGGAAAAACATATACTTTGACAGTTCTGGAGCAACATGAGAAAAGGGTGAATAAGCATTTTGATAGCTGAAGCTATTTTTAAAACTCCAAGACAACAAGTGAGTTTTTCACAAAACTCGAAAGTTAAACACAAGCTGGTCTTCTCAGCTACCTCCTAACGCTGCAGGTTTTGTTAAATAGTTACCTGTTGTCTCGAAATTTTCGAATTAGTTTTTGCTGTCAATATGCTAATGCGCCCATTTCAAATGTTGCTCCAGTGTTTTCGAACTTCGGTAGGGTGGTCCCATACACTTTTTATTTGAAAATTGAACATTTCCATGTAAAAAGAGGTAATATTCCAGTATCCAAATTTTCAACAATCCAAACTTCAACCATTTCTTTGTGCTGTTCAAGCGTTTGCAGTGCTAGATCTTCCCTTTCAGATGTAGCCTGGCGCCTTATATTGAATTTGCACTTTTGAAAATTGCACCTTTTCAGCCATAAAATGGCTGTAGCTTTTGACTCTCAAGTCCAAATTGATTTGTAAAATAAGAAAAATGTGTGTTTTTAGAGCTCTAAAAGTGCCTCGATTATAATTTCTAAGACTTAAACCTGAATTGTTTCGTTGGAAAATGATTTCTGAAGGTAAGCTCAAATTATTTCACTAAATGTGGTCGTCAAAGGCGTAAATTGTAAAATAAAATTTTGGCGTTTTGGACGACGTTGCTTGAATTGGCAAGCCCGACAACTTTCTAGAAGACAAAATGATTCCTAAAAATATGCTAAAAAAGTTAGGTTATCAAAAACATCCTAATCGACAGCCACTCTAATTTTCAACCCAACTTTACATTTGCTCCAGGAGAACGGCAGAATATTTCGGAAATCACATTTTGCAATCTGGTCTTATCATCAATGTTTTTGAAGCAACTTTGTGGGAATGTCTCTGGTCTTTTCGAAAAATATTTTCACGTATGGCTAAGCTTGTTAATGACTTCTACAGGTTAGTAAATCCACGTTATCATATAATTTTTATTGATTATTTGTTTAAAAAAAAACTTGTGAAATGTCGAATAAAATAGACGAATATTTTTTTATGTAGCCATAACTACAACTTAATCAAAGAAAATCCAATTTAATCCAAGAAAATCTAAAGGTGTAGGTACAGCTGGTTGTGAAAATAGTATGGAGAATTAAATGAACGAATTAATGAGGCAAAATTTTTTCAAGTCCAAATAATAAAATACAAAACATATATTTCCAAAGAATCGGCACATTTTTGAGAGAATTGCTCAATTGTAGTTTTGTTAAATATCAAACTATCAGCTCTCAGCAACTACAATTATCAAGCCTGAGTAATGCTCCATGCTCCAAATACAACTGCTCTTCTCTCCGCATTGTTACTCTCAGCGCCGAACATAGCCTAGAGACCCTAAATAGGGAGACTGGTCTAAGCTGGCTAAATCGATCTGGCAACGTATGTTTTGAGCTTGGCAACACTGATAAGTTTTGCTGGGCGTAAAGGCAAATGCTCGTTTGGATACGTCAAACTCGTGTCTGTTTGGGTACGTCAAATTCACTTCGACCAGTCTCCCTATTAAGGATCTCTAACATAGCCGAACACGTTCTTGTGTTTACACACTCGCGTTTGACGTTCTCCTTTTCTCTCTCATTCCCGCTTTCACGATCATCCAACCGCAACAGCGTTTAATCACAAAAGCCGCCACAAAACCAATTTCGCAAGCGCAGTTTACGGGATGTCATACATGGTCGGCACCTAATCGCCGTCACGCGCCGTCGAGCGCATAGTCGAGGACAAGTCGAGGAAAAGGGGAGGAATGAAAGAGAGAGAATGGGAATCACGAGACACAAGAAGAGATCTCACAAGCAATAGTGACAGACCAAATGATAGTTTTTTTATCACTCATTTGCAACACTGCTCAACTGAAACGGAATCTTTTTTATTGTTTTTCTTAATTAGTTTCAGTTTATCATTTTTTATTTCATTTTGGTTAAATATTCTGATTCTTTTTTCCAAAAAATATTGAAAACTAAATATTATTTTATTTTTTTTCTCTGAAAGTCCTTTCAACACGATGTTTTTACAACATTTCTCATTACATTCCACCGTTTTCTCCAAAATACAAACCCCCAAAAAGTCGTGAGATGGAATTCAATTTACGCTCGCCAGATTATGCCATATTCGCATGCCCTGCCTGCTGACTTCCCGAGGCGTCCAGAGCTTGGTGGTACTGCACGAAGCTTTTATTTCCCGTGAAGATTGATACTCCCACACGCAACCGACGTGCCGCCAGTGGCAGTCTGGGGCCGCTCCGACCGAAAAAAAGCCTCCTTATCGGACCAAGTCAATCAGGGGAAATATTTCTTCGGTTTGTTTGTTTGAGGAGTGAAACAAACAAAACTAAAAAAAACTGAAAAATCGTGGAGGCGTTTGGACCAGAGCCGGGAGAGCCCAGACTGGACATTGTATTTTAATTAGGCTTCTTCAGGGCTTCAGGGCTTGAACGAAGAGTGGCGGTACTTTGGATCACGATCCTGCCACAGATATCTGTCAAAATCCCTCGAGGAGAAAGAGATAACCTCGGCTAAGTGCTAAGACATTGATCAAATATTTTGAAGCTACTTGGTATTAACCCTGTCAACGATTTTTCGTGATTTTTTAGAACTTTTGCTAACTTTGTGTGAAAGAGACAAGAAAAGGAGCCTCTGAAGGGTTAACAGTCTCTGATTATGGTAATCCCACTCAATTGGGTTTTATTTTCACACGCTTTCAAAACCCTAACTTAACATAACACCAAAACATGCCGAAAATGGATCAGAAAAACAACGTCAGATCGTTTGTCGGGACTTGCTTCGGTTTGGCCTAACTTACGGAAGGCTCGTTTGAATAAATAACCGATAGGTTAAACGACCTGACCGGTTGCCACCTTTTTTTTTTCTTCGTAGCTGATAGTAGGTGAGCCAACAGCAAATAACACGTGTGCTTTTAAATTATTCATTAATTCGGACTCTGGCTTAAGATTTCTGGTTTGCATTTCGATTGAAAAATTAGGATCATGCTAATAGATTGAGTAAACTCGAACTGATAAAAATCTCACCTCTAGAAATAGGTTCAAATTATCATGGAAGCAGAACATCAATGTTTTAGTTTGTTTTAAAGTTTTGCAACTTTTCACTCATTTATTTTTAACAACAGCAACCTGGATTATTCAATCGCGATAAGACGGTTGCATTTTCTCTGCACCTTCCATAACATAACTCATGTCAGGGGGCGATAATGCATAAACACTATAAACAGCAGCGATTATCTTTACGAAAATCCCCTCCGGCACAGCCAACACAGAAAACGTTGCAACACATGGCGTGCCAAAAAACGCACAGAATCGATATTTCACACTGATAACGAGGACTCATCTGGATTGCACGCACCAAGTGTCCACGCTAGATCCTTAAGGACTGGGTGTCGCAAAAGATGCAACTTAATTTCGTGTTTCTTATCGCTGAGCTGAACCTGTGGGGTTTGTGGGAAAGTTCGGGAGATGATAGAGATATTAGGGGAGGAATGCCTTTTTTATATGGCAAACATCATAATTTCGTTCAACTGAATTTTAATGATTATTAGCCTCATTTGAAAAAATTGAATCAAACCCGGAATATTGAATTTATTTATGTTTTATATTTTGGTTAAAACTAGGGTACAATATTTATTAGTGGACCCCTTTCCTATAGTGGACCCTCTGAAGGGTTTTCGATGAAAAATTCAATAAAATCACAATTTCAAGCGTGTTTTGTCTGCGAATCTTTTATTTGACTAGTTCAGCATCATTTGAAACAAGGTTGACTGACATTGAAGTGTCCTTTTCGCCTATAAAAGTGTTTTGATTTCGACGTATGAAATCAGCCATGGCATTTTCACAACAACAGTATTTCTATTTTATGATTTTATGATTGAAACTATCCAATCATTTTTTGATTGATTATTTTACTTCAGTAAGTCGAAATAATGCAAGTTTAAGGAAATTTACTTAAATAAAGCGAAGAACTGCTCATTTTCAAGCAAAAATTTGGGGGTTCAATATAGGACAACGAAAATCCTAACTTTTCCAAAAGTGGACCCCTGTTAATTTAACTTTCAAAAATGAAGAGAACTGTGCATTTAAGCAAAAGTTTCTCTTAAACATACAATAAATGCTTGTTATAATCAACCTAATTGCATATTTTTCCAATAATGAGTTTAAATATAGCTGTTTTCTTGTTAAAAGCACCAAAAATGCTGAAGCCGTATGAATTTTATTACTAATAAAAATCTTTAGGTAATTTTATTTAACTGAAGCATCATAATTAAAGTTTGAAAAGCTATTTGATATCATTTTTGTTTCATCATTTTTATGTTAACAGTAGTTTTTGAAACGTTTTCTCTGATCTTTTTCGGAAATAAATGTGGTTTTCGTTTGTTGTTTTAAGCCAAAATTGTTAACAAAACATATTTGTTTATGATGAAAAGTGAGCAAAATTCATCTTTTATTCATTATATCTATCATTAGACCTACACCATCCATCAAAACATCAAATATCGATTAAATTTGGTATAAAAATAACAGTTTTCCTATAGTGGACCCGGGTCCACAATCGGATTATGGACCCGGGTTCACTATAGGAAAAGGGGGTCCATAACAGGCAAAACACTTTATTTTCAAATGACTATTTTTGTGTTTTAAAACAAATAACTGATGAAACAAATAGTCAAAATTGCTCAAAAGACTTCAGATTTAATTGTTTTGTACAAAGGGTTATAAAAAAGTGCTTAAAAAATTGAAAAAAATTGTAATAAATGTGCCTCGGCTCTACTAGAGGGTCCACTAATGGTTAAAATACCCTATGTGGGGTCCCTCCCTATGATCAAAGAATCCTTTATGTGTCATTGGTTCACCCATACAAGGCTCCATACAAATTTGGCACCTGTCGATACCAAAATGGTACGTAAATATTAAAAAACCCTTATCTTTTGAAGGAATTTTCTGATCGATTTGGTGTCTTCGGCAAAGTTGTAGGTATTGATGAAGTCTATTCAGAAAAATTGGTACACGGAATATTTTTTGCCTTACTTTTTTATCAAATTTCTCATGATTTAGATTTTTTTATATTATTTTGAAAGACAAAAACCGCACCTTTTGAACCATACAGAAGCATGGAGAAAAAAATTACCGCTGAGTAAGGCCTTTTCAAATATTTTTTGAAGTTTATGTCCCTCTACTCTGTCCAAAGCTGAGGGGGCGGGGGGCAACACAAAAATATAAAAATATAACAATTAAAATTACAAGCTATGATAATAAAATTTGAATAAAAAGTGTCCTGCCTCCTCCCCAGTATTTTTTTCGAATTTTCTTTTGCAGTACTGTTAAACGGAGTTTTACGAAAATTCAAAATATTTTCGATCAATTTCAGACATGCTAAATATGGTAATTGCATTTTAAATTGTGTTTAGTTGCTTAGACTTCTATTTTCTTATTTTTCAAGATTAATGAAAAAAAATTGTTGCCCCTTGATTTTTCAAACCGGTTATGCAGAGAAGAAGGAGGGGGGGACGACATAAACTTTGAAAAATATTTGCCTTATGATCTCTTGAAAAAAAAAAGGAAAAAAATACAAATTTCAGCATAAACAATATTAACTTCAGATTTGAATGTAAAATCAAATTTGCAATCGAAAAGCGTTTCAAACGTTCATACAAAAGTAAAAGTTTAGGAAAAACAACAATTTCAGAGAATAATCTGTATTTTAGAAGCATTTTTAGCTATGATGATGTATAAAGCATATCTCATTTTTTTTTGTTTTAAAATCAAAAAATCAGGCTCAATATTAAAAATTCAGTTTGCTAATCAAATTAGCCAAGAAAAATACCCAAGAATATTGGATTTCAACGCATATGAAATTCTTTGAATTCTGATCAATTTAAGACGTTTTATCATATTGTGTCTAAAGAGCTGTTAATGTTTGATGAAATGGAAAAAAATATTTTGATCACAGCCATGCTACACAAACAATAATGCATTATCCTGACAGAATGGAAAAAACTCCCAGAAACGTTAATTACAATAAAATAATAAAAGAATATAAAATCCCTAAAATACGTCAGATTTCAAACATGTTTATTACAACACTCACAAAACTGTTACTAAAATAAATATATTTTCTTTTGGTCATACGTCGTAGTATCACGTGCCGCATATTAATCACAAATAAAAGTTAGTGTCATCTGAAAAATGCAAATATTTTGAAGGTTGAATTTAGATATATTTCCATTTGTACAACTTTTTCTTTCAATTTCCAAAGGCAAATTAAATGCTATGATTTTTTTTAGATTTTCAAAAAAACTACTTCCACTGTCATTTTTTTAATAAACTGCCTACTGAGAAAGTTTCCTGCGTTTACTTCTTTTTCAAATGATTTTATTAAATGAATTTTGATATTTATAAGCATTTTCGTTATATGGGAATTTTCAAGGAATTAATTTTCTATTTATTTGAAATTAATGTTTAACCAAACAGTTCAACGCTGAAAAAGTAAATGGAACTCACAATTAAACGAATTGTTACCAATTGGATTTTGGAATTAATTTTGTTTAAATTTAGTTTTTAATCAGAAATTAGAATACAGGAATGAAACTTTGTAATCAACTACAAAAGAACTTAAAAATGTAAGTGCATAATCCATATCTTATTCTATCTTAACTCAAATTCTTCAAATGATTGGACCACTTGGGATCTTCCTGCAAAATTTCAAAACCTTGCTTGCCTTGAATAACTTTTTCTGTGGTTTGAATTTTTTTTAGTTATTTTAGTTAAAATTGAAAAAAATAAACTGTTATTTAAAAAAAACTCGGGTTTTTTTCCTGGTAAATGACCTTTATTCAGAGCCTTAAATTTTGAGCATGGCCCAGATTTGATGGTTTGATTAAATTAAATATAAAAATATTGCTTTTATGAACAAGATTTGTTTGAATATTTTTTAAAATAAGATAACGGTCAACTAATGCTTCCCAAATTCTAAGAAGTTTTGTTGGTATTTATTTATAAATGTTTATCCCCAGCTTTTGAATTGAATTTAATGTTTTTTATGATTTTGTCTATTTTTTTTTTATACAGAAAATTTGATCTTCAATTTTTTGTGAACTTTACGTGAAGACTCCTAAGTGGGCCAGATTCTAAAATAGTTTCAAAACCAGCCTACGGGGCACAGTTTGGTGATCACTGAAATAGAGGAACTCTTGGAAATGTTACGGAAGCGAGATATTTTTTTCAAATGATGTTTGGGTTCAGACTTTTTCTCGATAACGTTTCCAAAAAAACTTATAATTCAGTAGAATTGAATAGACAAATTACAGCTCGGGATCTTATCTACACCTATATGAAAACATAACTTAAAAATGTGTTACTGCATTATTTCATAAATTTGATAAAATGCTTTCAACAAAACTGTCAGCGACCATATATTCATTAGGAAATCTTGTTCCTCCCAAAATTACCAACCATGCCAAAATTGACTAATCCCCCCTGCAGCACCCTATCGCAGGTCTCGGGACAGCATCCCCCCAAAGGACGACAACGACTTACTATCAGATAAGCCACACGTGGTCACGCATGACGAAAGTTCTACGCTGCAAAAGGGTCAGCTCGGGGGAGATCCTATCGTACTCCCGCCGAAGGGATCTCTTCCAGCAGACGCGTGAGCTCGCCCCTATCTGGACGGAATCGTGCTCGACACAAGATTGTTTTTTTTTGCGACTCATTCTCAGCGAGAGACTCTGAGGTCGTAATTTGAGTGCGAATCGTGATAAGCCGTGGAAGAACATTTCCCAAAGGTGTACCGGGGAACATGCAACTCAACTGTGCTGCTGTTCGCGGCTTATCTCCGGGTGCAGATCCGAGTTGATCCGAGGCAGCATCCCCAGGACGACAAGAAGGACGTGACATCACGATCTCTGCAGCGCTTTTTTTCTCTTGCTGGTTGGTGTTGGAAACTTGGCTGAAAAATTGCTGATTGAGCTGGAGCAAAAAGAGTGATTGTATCGAGTACACGACAAAGTTTCAGAGACTCGGAAAAAGTTTGAATCGTTTTGAAGAACTTTTAAATTAACAATTCAAATCATTACGGATCTTCAAAATTTCACAATCAAAAACTTATTTTCCACGCAGAAGCATGATTTTTGCTCTGTTTTCTTCCCACAAATGGCTATCGGACAATCGATAAACGCACCGTGCATGTCGATGACCGTTCGCCATGCCATAAATTATCGCCATAATCATCCGGGAACGTGATAAATATTGTTTTCTGAAAGGTGGCAGGGCAGAGAAATGCGCACTTGTTGCTGCCAAAGGACAGCAGGGACGACCATCGATCGACAGTTCGGTCGAAAGAAGTTTGCCGCACTGAGATCTGGAGTTCTGACCAAGTAGAAACTCTTAAATGGGCATTTTTTTAGATTTGAAAATATAAATTCGTTTATTTATTAGTTAAATAGAAGCAGTCCTTTTAAATTTGGAAGTTATCCATACAACTATTTGATGTCTTTATCTTTACAAAACTTGGAAAGGACCACCATAAGGGCAAAAAAAGCTTGTCTTATTGGAGCTTGTCCTGAACAATTTTCGGTAATGTAATGTAATGTAAACACCAAATTTTACGAAAATTTCTTGGAGTGGAAAAATGCTGAAATTACTTACATTAAACAACCGAAAATATTATTGTTTACGTAATTAAATATTAAGTATCTTAACTAAGTGACTTTTCTAGCAGAAAGTTTCCATTTCAACGGGGACCATCAAATCAAATTATATATCTTCGTGGAAATTACATGGGACTAAGAGAAAAACTAATATACTCAGGAAAAGGGCTAATGTCATAGATTGTATCTTGAAGCATAAGTCATTCTATCTTGATTTTTTTTACAGTTACATGCTATTGAGGAGAAAAAACACAAAATATCAATGAAGCCTGTAAAAATCCCAAAGTCTACAGTCCAATATGAAATTCAAAATCTTTTTTTTGAAAAGTTTTAAGGTACAAAATTAAGTTGAAAACGCAAAAAAAAAAACAAAATATAATTTTGCAAGGATGAGCCAATTTTGGAATTATTTGTTTACTTAAATATAACTAACAAAGCAAACTTTTTTTTTATTACCGACCCTCTCCGATTTCAATGAAACTTTGTAGACATGTTATCCTAGGCTTATATAAGCCATTTTTGTGTATATGGAGCTTATAGTACTCGAAAATAACATTTGAGAAGGGCGTAAGGTATTTAAATATTTTTGTATTTTGTAATTTAAAAATTACTGTATCTCGAAGCCGTTGCGTCGTATCAAAAAGTGATCATTGACAAACTTATAGGAAATTGGACGGGCTTTCTGAAAAAATACACTGAAACAAAAATACACGCCACATCTATGAGATTTTTGATTATTAAGTCTTAAACTTAAATATAAAGGTGATGTCACGATTTTTTTCGTTCAAAATTTTTGAGGAAATAGCCTAAAATATAACCAAAGCACTGACAAAAAATGCAGGATGGTATGTCGCGCCTAAAAAATACATTTACTAAAACCGATTTCTTTTTGAAAAGTCGTTTAAACGTCAACATTTTTTTAAACCGGTAGTGGGAATCGATTCTCCAGACAATTTTACATAAAAGTCTCCGTATTGACCATTGTCCTATGTCCAATCCTTGGGAAGATACAGCGGTTTTAAAAATAAAAATGTTGAAAAAACGGGATTTTTGGTGGTTTTTGACAATTTCTATATGACAGACTTGGTTTTTCAGTCTCGTAAATATTTTTACCGGAAAGCTCGTCCAATTTTCCATAAGTTTGCCTGGGAAAGCTTTTTGATTTATATCGTTTTTATATTTACGTAATCAAATTTACTATCCTGGTTTCTACCACACTGAAAAAAATTTTCTATTTTCAGTTATAAGCAATGTAATTAAACTTATATCTGTAAGCCCTTACATCCAATTGAAATGCTGTCTGAGGTAAACTTATGGGAAATTGGACGAGCTTTCTGGTAAAAATATTTACGGGACTGAAAAACAAAAAAAAAACAAGTCTGTCACATAGAAATTGATAAAAATCACCAAAAAACCCATTTTTTCAACATTTTCATTTTTAAATCCGCTGTATCTTCCCAAGGATTGGACATAGGACAATGGTCAATAAGGAGACTTTTATGTAAAATTGTCTTGAGAATCGATTCCCACTACAAGTTTTCAAAAATTTTGAAGTTTAGACCACTTTTCAAAAAAACAGATTTAGTAAATGATTTTTGTATTTTTTAGGAGAGACATACCATCCTGCATTTTTCGTCAGTCTTTTGGATATATTTTAGGCTATTTCCCCAAAAATTTTGAACGAAAAAAATCGTGACATCACCTTTAAATCTCATAGATGTGGCGTGTATTTTTGTTTCAGTGATTTTTTTTTCAGAAAGCCCGTCCAATTTCCTATAAGTTTGTCAATGACAACTTTTTGATACGACGCAACGGCTTCGAGATACAGTAATTTTTAAATTACAGAATACAAAAATATTTAAATACCTTACGCCCTTCTCAAATATTATTTTTGAGTACTATAGGCTCCATATACACAAAAACGGCTTATATAGGCCTAGGATAACATGTCTACAAAGATTCATTGAAATCGGAGAGGGTCGGGTACAAAAGTACCAGAAAAAATCCTTATTTGAGCTGGAATTGCTCTATATGTTTTAATAACTCTTTTTCAATAATAATTGAGTTCCTTTCAAATGAAAACTTATCAAATTCACACTTAAACCCATTGTGGTTGTAATAGTTGATAATTTTATGCATTGATTTTCAATATATTTCGATTTTACGATATTTCGTGGAAATTGTGGAATTTCACAAATTTCACGATGTCCACAAAATCGTTAAAAATTCACTGTTAGTGAAACCCTAATCATTTAATTAAGAAAGGTACTTTTCTCTCCAAAAAGAGACTGATATAGAGAACAGTGCTCAAAGAGAGCAAATTGAGGATCAGAGAAAATCGAAAAAATCGTCTCCGGTAGAAATTCATGCCAAAATTTAACTTTAATCTAGCTTAAAGAAACTGCGATTAAAAATTTAAAAATTCTGAGATTTGAAAACAAACTGAATCAATTTTTTTTTTTAAATTGGTTATTCAAATCTCAACTTCTCCCAAAAATTTCACTTAGAGCAATCGAATTGCCAAAAATATTTTTTTCAATCTTTTGGTTCCATGACCTTGAATATGACCCTAAAAATGCTCTTAACCCTCTATTGCCCAATTTTTGGTGAATTTTTATTCTTTCCGTGTTCACAAAGTGATTTAGAGCAACTTTTTTTCTTTGAAAAACTTTAGTTCTCTTGTTTTCTGTTTTTCCTGTTTTATTTTTTGTATTTTATTTTGCATTTATCACGTTTGATTTTGATAGCATTTGGCTTATTCATTGCCTTTTTCTATCTAGTTATTCATGTTTTTACTGTCACTTTTTATTTTTTTGATTATTTTCTATAATTTTTCTTTATTTTTTCTTTACAATGATTAACATTGTAAAAAAAAGCGTAGAGGCTTAGTCTGGGACATTACAAAAATTACTGCATTATTACTGCTAAAACACGACCAAATATATAATAAATATTGGCACAGTCAAGTAAAACCAAGTCGAACTGCCAATAGTGATATTTCTTAAAATTTTAAATGTTCTTCTTTCCAATTTTGGAAGATCAAAAATTGGTTGAAAATTTGGCTTTTGACACATTGGGGTTGGGTTGTTGAGGGTTAAGTGATTTGACAATTTTGAATCCAATAGTGCGGCCAAAATGGCGATGATGAAACATTGAGAAAATCCATTCGGTTATGCATAATGCAAACTTCGAATAATTGAATCTTTGAACAAGGCAGACTTTGGATATTTTTAGTCTGATGTTTATTTCAATAAATTTATTTCTTTAAAATTCAAGATTCATTAAATAAAAAAAAAGTTGTTCAATTTTTGAATTTTTCAACGCTAGGGTGCTTTTTTCGTTGAAAAACACATCCATCACTTATTTTGAAAATACGATGGAGCGCTTCTCAAATACATTTCCATAATTTTCAGATAAAACAATCTAAATAAGGCCATCAATTTGTACGCCACTGTAATCCATCACTGCTCAAAAGGTGTCTTTTTTCACACAGAAATATAAAAATGAGGAAAAGTTAAATTTTAAAGAGAAAGATTTTTCAAGGCAATGTTTTTTTTTAAGAAAACATTCTCAAACAGTTTGTCGCATAACCTCAAATTACTGGATTGGTTAAATTTGTTTTATTTTTCAATTAGTTTTTCCGACATTTAAGTGCCCTTACATCCCAAAACCCGCCGTCAGCAGGTCTTCCAGCAGAGGACACAAAGACCTTCCACCGCGATGTGCCATTTGCCAAGATCGGGATCTGGTTGTCTGCTCCTGCTGAACTGTCAGGTGAAAAAGAGTACCCTCCTTCTTCCGATCCTTAATTACACGCACCACAACTCTTCTGAGCTTTAGAACGTCGCCGCCACCGCCGCTGCTGCTGCTACCTGTTTAAGAACTCATAAATTATAAACGTTTGACGCGCGTGAATCTCTGGACCGCTTAACAGCAAGCGCGGGGGGAAGTCGCGATGCCGAAAGCAAAGGCGCGAAAGTGTTATGCAATAAAGAGTTTAAATTTATGAGTCCTCATATTAATACTAATTTAATCTTGCTCTCTAAGATCTTGTGCCGAAAGGAAAAAAAATCGTTCAACGAGGAGTTCATCAATGTGGCAAGGTTTTTCGGTTGAAGCAGTGAGACGAAGTTTGATATACTGATGAACTCTTTTGAAAGTTTTGGATTTTTTAATAGTAAATAAATTTAGTAAATAAAATTATGGTTCAAAAAAATATATATCAGTGAAAATATATGTCAAATTTATTCAAAACAATAAGGCTTTCAACATCAGGCTTGAAATTTTAAAATTTGCTTGCTCCTCTCCCTCTACCTTGACCAGAGACGAGCCTTGTCAAATTGAAAATTTAAAAATGGGTCGTTAAGGGTCAAAAGAGGCAGGAACATTTTCAAATAAATTGTCTAACACAGACGCGCAAAACAAAAGTGACTTTTGTCCAGTAAAAAATGAGACGAAAAAAAGGTCGTTCAAATTTTGCGAGCACAACAGCAAAATAAGTTGCATCAGGTAAAAGCCCTTAATTACCGTCATTACGGGGCCCACAAACAAGGATTCTCGATAAGAACGCCAAGTGTGCGCTCACGTTAATGAAAAATATCGGAATTAAAATTGAATCTGTCTGGTTGATGGAACTTGCTGCTGCTGAGCGAAACAACACCAAATTCCTTCGCCAGAGGTGTGAAGACCACTGAGAACACCGATTTTCGCGCGCCACACACACACATTCACAAACGCGATCAACTTTACGCGATAATCGACTTATTCTGGAAGTCTGAGCACGTCCCGGTGGGAAAGGGACAAGTGTTTTTTTTTGCTTGGTCTTTGGTTCGAGAGAGCCCTGATTTAATTAAAATTTAATTAAAATGCCTATTTTGGCTTTTATGACACTGGGAGGTTGTTTGGCGGCGGAAACATGAGATTTTTGCATTTGGAGGCTCTTGTCAAGTGTAAATGAAGTTTGATATTTTTTTTGATTTTTTGATTTTTAACGCAAGGATG